>NC_134373.1:40315672-40615672 GCF_035582795.1 Mycteria americana
AGTAGGCTCTTTTTTTTTTTTTTTTTTTTCCCCCTGAAAGACATTTCTTGTTAGCACAGAGATATGTTTTCTAACAGACATCATTGTCGGAGTCGGACTGGACTGTGCTCCTCTTCAAAATGCAATTAATGGACACAACCAAACAGGCACACGGGGCCTTACTCTGCCTGCACTTAGGCAGGGGAAACATTTATTAAAGCTAATGGGAGTTGGCTGGATAGGGAAAACAGGATGAAGACCCTGTATTTAAAGCTTAAAAAATAATTCTTTGTCCAAGAACCACTAAACTTTCTCTGCTTTCAAGATATTGAAACCTCTGCCGTTTTTTCCTGTGCAGATACTGACCATAGAAAAACAGTGTATTTTTGCCCTAATGATTCCACTCACTGCCATACTGGAGTCTGCTGAACTTTCAAGTATCATCTGTGTCTGCTTTATTTTTTATTTCAACCATACGTGCTTTTATATGTGTCTGAAAAAAATAAATTCAAAGATCCTGAAATAGTAAGGAGGGCATGTATGCAAGTTACAGCAGCCCCAGGGTAACAGTATCTCGTTCACTAATGATTCACATGGAGTTTGTGACTAGACAGACTCATATTTTCTTTTCTTTTTCAGAAAAGTAAAAGTATGCTGTTGAAATAGCTTGTATTTCATTGGCATACTCAGCATCTCCTCAAATAATTTTTTTTGCATATGTTTAATCTGGAGGGGAAAAAAGCATATAGTAACATGTGAAAATCTGGAGTTTTGGTAATTTTTTGCAAACACTTGAAACACGTACCAGTGTGTGGCACATGCATTTTGTGTGACTTGTGATGACAGACTCTATCTGCATTTACATTAAATAATGCCTAGGGGCCCTGGTGAGATCAGGTCCGTGTTGTGCTACGCACAGGGTAACCACAGGGTTGCCGAGGCAGTCCCTGCCCTGAAGAATTGCAATCTAAATTAGATGTGGAAGAGAAAAAAGGTAGAGGGAAAGGAGGACCGAGGAAGAGACAGGCTTCCCTACAGGCGTGCGGCAGAGCAGCGACAAGAGGGGAGCAGGGCAGAGCCCGTGCACCCCTGGTACCCAGCCCCGCTGCCTGTGCTCATCCAAAAGCCCTACAACTCATGGGGCAGATAGGAGGGGGGGGGAAAAAACCCAGAAAGTGAGAATGGAAAGATTTAAAAATTTGTCTCCCGTATTCCGGGTGCTTCAGAAGCAGCAGCTTGAAGGAAAAAAAAAAAAAAACCAACAGTCCAAGAAACAGTGCAGAGAGCCTAATTATTTCAATTAATTACTTTTGAAATAAAATATTCTTGACGTGTAAAGGTGGGAGATGATGACACACGGTTTATAGCTTTGTCTGTCTGTCTGTTTTTTTTTTTTTTTAATATTATGGTACTGATTAAACAGCCCTATGTAAAGCCTTTAAGACTGCCAAGAATCTGGAGGTCCATGTTGCTGTGCTAACAGCGTTGGGCTGTGTGTTAGGGGGTGTGTGTGTTTATTTTTGCGAAAAGGAGGGGAGAAATGAAAATGAGAGCTTGTGCAGCACTGGGGCTCAGAACTCGGAGGCTAAAGATGTGTTTCAGTGGGAAATGGCACATTGGTACCTAAGCCCGTGTCCATGGAGCGAGGATACCGGTCTGTGGACTTGTGGTTATGTCAGGCCGCTGTTGGGGGTTGCTGCATTCATGCAAAAACTCTGGCAAAATATCAGATTATAAAATAATTCTGTTGTCATTTTTAAAGACTTTTTAGATGAGCTGGGTCACAGGCTGATTGGATGAGTCACGAAAGAAAAATGTTCTTTCTGTGTGTCTGAGAATGAGCAGAAATAGAGTTTTATAGCATGACTTTTGTGATGGGAGGGACATGGACTCAAACTCCAGGACAACTGGCAGAGTTTCCAGGGATAAGTAGATGCCTTTTTGTTGCTGGATTAGCAAGCTGTAGGTAACACAGGAGCCACTTCTCACCACACCAAAATCGGTCGTTGACGTGGTTTACCCATCTGCTGGCAAAGGATGTGGCTTCAAATATTTCTGGCTGCTTGGTGAGGCATCAGTGAGGCTCTCATAGCACACTAAGGTGGAGTGTAGGCATGAATAAGAGGCAAATAAAACTATTAAAAAAAAAAAATCTCTTAACTAGCACTGAAAAATATTTTTATCAAATTATTCAAGAGTGGGAATGATCTCTTACAAGTCTGTAGAAGTCTTTTGAAATATTATTTCCTGTACACTCATTAGAACAATCTGGTAAAAAGAAAAGATGATTATGCACATAATTTAGGAAAGAGAGAAAAACTTGAATATTTCAAGCAAAACTGAAAGGTTTGTGTTAGTCAATCATTATGAAAAGAGAAACTCCTGAACTTGGATTTATACATTTACATGAAACCCTATTGAGGAAATATCACCTTCAATTTCTAGACCCTTACCAGGAAAATTGGGAAACTTGGAAAAAATGATGACGTGATTGTAGTTTATTTTTAGAGCTAGCTAAAGTTCACTTGCCAGGAATTTCCACAGCCCATGGATGATAAAGAGACTTTCTATCCAGGTGACTCCCAGTAGTACAAGACTGGACATGAAAATCATCTCATGAAATATCCCACGTACATGCAGAAAAATGAAAACCCGGGTAGGCTCTGATTGCTTTTTACAGTTTGTGATGTGAAATGAGGCTTTTGGCAAAGAAACCACGCATGAATTTTAAAGGGCTAGACAACCCACTCTGCTGGTCCTGCATTCCCAGGTCTTCTGTTTGCAGTGCTGTCCCCTCTTGTGCTTGCTTTGCACCGTAGGAATGGCTTCTGTCTCCTGTGGTGGCTGTGATATTTTATTATCGGGTCTTCGGTGATTTAAATAAAGTATCACACACATCATGTTATCATACATGCAAAAAATGCTGCTGGTTGCCCTTACCTTGCTTCTGCCCGGCGTCGCTAGAGGAGCGAGGCTCATGGGTTTAAGCCCTTTGGCACTTAGGCACATGCCTGGGGTCTTAAACGTGTTGCTTGTTCTGCTGCTCCTCTGTTATTTAATGGGAGCCATAGGGGATTACGCAGCTTCCAGACCGGTGCAAGCAGCAGGGCTTGCGTAGAGGGAGGTGCAACAAACCCGTGAAAGCTGCACGTGTCTTTCTGCTGCAAACATATCCCCGATATGTAAGAAATTGTCTCTACGCATGGGAAAGAATAACAGTTTAAGATAACTAAATTGAAGTTCAGCTGCTGCTACAAGTGCATTTCCCAGTTAGTAAATCACAATGAGATGTGCAAGGTCGTAAACCCTTCTTCGCTCAGGTCAGCCCTGCAAGAGGAGCCGCGGTCAGACCCTCGGCCAGGACCGAAGCGAAGCCCCGCTCGCAGCACTGCAACGAGCCTGGCTTCTCCTCTTCTCGAGAGGTCAGATCCCTACCCCAAACATATGTGCGCTTTTCTTGAGCAAATTTTGTTGACGTCTGTTTGCTAAACGAATGCCGTCCTAGATACACAAACTGTTGCATGCTTTTAAAGCAAAACCAGTTTGATGCTGATGATTCACTCCAGGCAGCTCTGCCCAGGCAGAGTGAGTCTCTTCTGATTTTTTTTTTTTTTTTTTTCCATGAAATTTAATTTCCTGACAGTTGAAACATTTCTGAGCTGGATGGTTTTCAGTGGGGACTCCTTCTTTTTCTAACCTGCTAAAGTATGGTATTTAGTTACTGGCTTGGTATGTTGGAGATGCAGATTTAAATTTAAGTTTTCCTTAACTTGGAGGTTGGTAATGAAAAAGTGCATTCTGCATCTACAAGGACGGCTCTTGATCTGGGTATGTGTTATTTGAGGGCCCTTAGACTGTCTGCATGGAGGACCTGAGCACTTTGAATCTTGGAAAAGTAAAAAAAAAAAATATATATAAATCAAAATCTGACTGCTTTCTCAGCTTTTTTTTAACGATCGGAAGTTTTGTTTTGTTTACAGTTAAAAGGCATTTTGAGACGATGTCAAGTGCCGTAAAGGGAAATTCATTCCACAGATCTGCTCTCGGATCCTACCGCAAGTTCAGGATTGTGTGGGGACTTTGCGTCTGTATCTGAACTTGAAGTATGGGTGTACCAGCAAGGCACTGGTGGGGAAGGCTGTCGCTTTTTGGATAGGAATTTTTCACAGGGACATTGTCGCTGCTGCTTTTGCTCGGCTTTGGTATCCATTTGGGAAGTCATACAGTTTACACATAATTCAATTTCTAAAGGAACAAAAGCTACAGAGAAAATTTTGGTGTCCCAATTACACATTTTGGAGTACTTTTGACTTTTTTCTCCCTGTCTCTGAAATTGCTAATAACAGATGCTTGAATTCTAGTCAAGTGAAAAATTCCAATTGATTTCAAAAGAAGTTGGATTGGATCCTAGCATCAGTTTGGCACCTATGAAAATACAAACATATGCAAAGGCTTCACTTTAAAATAACGTTAAAAAAAAAAAATCTCACAGCAAAATTTTGAAATTACTTATTTAGAAGAAAAATCTTCAGAATTTACAGATATTTGTGATAGGAAATTTAAGATATTGCTTAACAGCTTCGAATGAAAACTTGACTAAAGGCCATATTGTCTATTTGTCAAAGGAATTGCCTTTGATCTCATCATCCCACTATTTGTGGGTTTTATATTCAGTAATACTTGGTTCTGAAGACACCATACTTTGGCTCGGGATTCCCGTGTATATGTTTGATTTGGGTTTACTCTTGGGGTGTTCTGTTCTAGTTGGGCTTGAGCATATGGTTTGATTTTAAGTTAACTGACACCATTTCTTACATATGCACATTACTCATTCACCATGCAAGTTCAATAAAATTATGGCATCTTTTATTTTTTTATTTAAAGCTGACAAAGAAGTCATACTTAAAACCAATCTAGGAAATTACTTCATTGTCAAAATTATTTCCTCTGATCATTTCCATGCTTTAATTTTATATTATTCTTTCTGTAGCTGTGGTGGAGGACTTTTACCGCTGGAATGAATGGGAAAATGACATCATAGTAAAATGTCATGTTTTTTCAGCTCTTAAATGGCTGAACTACAATTAATCAAAATTGGTGTGATTTTTATGAAGTGGTATGACCAATAATTTAGGATTTTAATTGGTACCTGAAATGTCTTTTTTCGTTAAAGGCATAAACATTTAGAAATAGCTTTTTTTTTTTTTTTTTTCAAAGAACAGCACAAAAATAATATTACCATGCATTGAATGTAGCCTCTATAGTCTGAAATGGTAAATATAACATGGTTAAAAGATGCCTATTTTTCTTTGCACTATCCCAAGAGGTTGTTGTTCGTAACTCTTTGCAAAAGATAGCTCGTTTCATTTTAAGTTGTACTAAGCAGTGTATGGGATGGCAGCCTGCCAATTAGTGATCCATTTTCTCAGAAACCTAGTTTGAGGCCATGCCAACCAGTCACATACATCTTATCTTCAGCATCATAGCCCAGTCTCGTAATTCGTGCAAAATTATGTTTGACGTTAAATTATAAACCCTTAGTGTAATAATAAAAAAAATAAATAACCCTAAAAGCAAATTAAAAATTATGTTTTCACTGGAGCAGGTTATAAGCCCACTAGAAATGTGATCTGTAGTCATCAGTCTATGGGCAAAATTCCATTTCTCAAGGGTTTTTTTTTCCCCTCTACTGAGCAAAAAAAGCTGCAATTCAGAAAATTAAGTTTAGTTAGTACAGGGATATCTTTTTCTTTTTTTTCTTTGAGGTGACGGCTTAGACCTTCTTCTTTAATTAAAAAAAAAAGTCAGATGTGACGCAGGAGGGTGCATCTGCCACATCCCCACCTTTCATGAAAGGTTTAGCTTTTTTAGTTGAAAAGGCGACTTCTTTCAGAAACAAATAGTGAAGAGGTAAAACAAATGCTGTCCGGGTGCTGTGCCACATCCCGAATCTTGTGGTGTGACCCATTGCAGCGGTTCAGCATCACCAGCTGCGGGTTTTGGGAGGCAAAGCTTCCTTGTGTCCTGGAGATGTGATGTAGCACCTTGTTTCTTAACATCTCCTAAAGGCTCACAGATAACCCTCGATTTGCAGTGGCTGAGAAAGAGAAGACAGAAAGGCTGGTTGAAAGGAGAGCTAACTGGAGGGATGAAAACTGTTCTTTTTTTTTTTTTTTACTTAGCGACATCCTTACGCACGTATAACATTATTTTTGCACCTAGCCTCAAACATTTGATTTCCGTCAGAGTTGTGGACAATTATTTATTTTCAGAAACATTTTAAAATAAGGAAGGCTTCTACCAAACAACTTCAACTCTCCCCACATAGCTGAAATCCTAGGCCAAGTCTGACCATTTATTGGTTTGCTGGTATCTTCTGTCAGGGTGAGTTCATGAAGCTGACAGTATTAAAATCTTGGCGATGTTTCTGTATGTAATTTTACAAATGTTGGCCATATAAGTAAAAAAGATAATTAGTGAGAATATTTCTGAACAGCCTAAGATTGTTTGCATGTAAAATTCTTCTCATTAACTGGAATTCAAGCTTCAGTGAAAATGGTTTTAGGAATACTTCAGTGCCCAAACATGTGAAAATTAATCCAAAATCACTTAAAATCTGACTTTAACTTGCTTTACAGAGTGGACTTCACTTTAAATGCACAGCCTAGATAATTATTTGACACCTCTAAGTTCATACTTATCACCACCTATTCAGAAAGCCAGTGAGATGTTCATGTTCATTTACTGGTATAATGGACTGAAAAGAGCTTATTAATTTTTAATTTGGATATTATCTCCTTCTTCACGTGGTCTAGGATACCTAGATTGGGAGTTTATCTGTTTAAACACCCCAGCTTGGCCTATCGCTCTCTTCTCCTTGCCTGATTGTTTCCACCATTCCCAAAGACTGTGGGTTGGGACAAGCTCCGTTCTCATGGGACACTGGGACACATGGGACATGGGACAGTGTAGGTTTTCATGGTAATGGTATTTCTGAGTCCGTGTCGCTGCCTTCGAGAGGTAGCACACACTAGTGTGCTGCATCCAAGACAAGACTTCAAGTGATTGCCAGGTAACTCCAAACGCTTTCATATCTTCTAGTGCCAAATTAATTCTAGCATTGGAAATTAATTTCCTAGCTTGTTTTGGGAAGGAAGAGGTGAATTAATTACTGTGGGCACCATGATACTATCCAAAGTCTACAGTTAGTCGGTGGTTCAGATTAGCATGAAACCAGTTGTAATTGGGTTCCACTCCTTTATCATTCAAGAGCTCTTTTACATGACAACAGGATATACGCATCTCCAAGGGATACCTTTGGCACTTCCACCGCTCTAATTTCTTTGCACACCCTTGTTCATTATTGAATCTTGGAACCAAAGCAGGATATGGGGAGGTCTGTCCGTCTGCTTTATTTCACCTAAGCAAACTCTACGCTCCCTTGTTAGCACAGGAAGCATTTACAAAAGTTGTTTAAAGAGCAATTGCTCTTCTTCACCGGGGACGCTAGTCTTTGCTCTGAATTTAAATCAGGTTCGTGACGCAGAAGGGAAACGTAAGGCTTCTGAGCTGTGTTTGCGAGCCGAGCACTGTGATGGGATTCACGGTGCCTCAGCAGAAGGAGATCTCATCAGACTGGCAGTGTGTTTAGGCAACTGTATAGCCTCATGTTGCTCTTCATCATTAAAATTGTGTACAGAAGACAGAATTAGGAGGTTTAAAAATACGTAATGTAAATAAGTTCTGAATGCCGTCAAGTAAATGTAATTGTATTGCTGAAACTAGAGATCCTAGAGCCATATTGGTGAAGAAAGCAAGTCCTGTGACTATGGGAAAGAATTTAACAAATACAGATTGTAGGTCAACAAGTGGTGTCTACACTGCCTGTACTTGTTTTTGTTGTTGCCCTTGCGTTTCCTCTGTGTTTTGCTATGAAGTCTCATTCTCTTTATCCATCTTGACAGATGGAATCAGTAAATGTTACATTAGCAAGTTTTATCTAAAAATGTCTTCCACCGATAGCGCATTTATATCGTGTCATAATAGCTCTTTGTACCAAAGCACTGAGAGCTGGGAAAATCCTAGCCAGTGAGTAAGCTTGCATTTTTAAAGTAGTAAAAAAGTTCTTTGTTCTACAGCATCCTATTTTTAGAGTGAACTTAATTAAAGTGAGTAAGGAATTTCAAAATCTGGAATAGGAAAAAATGGGTCATTATTAATTATTATGTATACAATAAATCCAGGGGCTGTGGTCTTTCTTCACAATGCATGTATGTCTTTTCCTTCCTCACAGGCATTTTTCATTACCAAATGACTCCACTTCTCGAAGGCCCTGGTTTAGCAACTTACTGAACTGAGTATCCAGCTGTAAGCAGATGAGGAGGACTTTTTGGGGTTCTTTCTAGACATTGTCAAGAGCATTCCATGCTGAATTAAGCATAACGCCCTCTCGAAATCCGGTTGCACTAATGTATCTTTGCAGCCGCTTTTCCTCCTCCCAGTCCTTCAACACCTTCTCGCTTTCACCTGCTCCCTGACAGCCTGCAGTTGAGGAACACGCGTTTCTGTAAACGTGAAGGTAAGGTTTTCAGGACCGTAGAGAATAGTAACGTCCCCAGCTCATGTTATTTGCAAGTGGTGTTCATATTCCCTAATCAATATAATTCAGCTTGTTTTTTTTCTCCCCGTTCCCTTTTCCTCCCTCTGACTCTTTTTCAGGGTCAGCATTCCTCTTGTCAACCACTTTTTCTTTCCTGTTTTCTTTCTCCCCATCACCTCCAGCTCCTGAGCTCCCTTGTGAGCTCCCTGACTCGGTTTCTTTCCCATAGATACTTTGTCCTGTTGTGAGCTCCCTTCTGCCAAATCGCCACCACCACTGCTGTAAAACAACGTGCTCTGGGGTCAGGCAGAACAAGGCTGGCCTTTCTGTGTCATCTGGGCCACCTCTCGCTTCTGAGTCCCCAGGGAAGAAAGTGCCCAGGTACAGCAATGCAGAATTGCCTTGATGTAAACAGCTCATCTGCAATTCCTGGGCTTTGGAGTAGTAAATATGATCTCTTCTGACTTGTACCACTACTTCCATGCCAGTTGAAGTTTAGTAATGTTTGAGCTTTCCATGAAGATTTCCTAAATAATTTGTTTTAACTATGCCATGCTGGTAAGAGATTACCATTACAGTTGTTCTGGTTATACAGGGATTACAAAACTGCCAGGACCGGACTGGTTTGTGCTATTCAATATCCTGTTTTTGCACTCATAATTCTAGGATTATTCCCTCTGACATCCTGTCAAATGACTTCAGTTTGGACTCTTGTAAATTATGCCCCTTGGGTTTCTCTGAGTGCCTACAAATAGACAGGAAATGTTCAGCCGTGATTAAAGCCCATCAATATACTCTGTCAAGTAGCTGCCATATTTAAAACTACAGGTGGATAGATGTTAGCGATGGAAAAATT
This sequence comes from Mycteria americana, assembly GCF_035582795.1. Lineage (NCBI taxonomy): Eukaryota > Metazoa > Chordata > Aves > Ciconiiformes > Ciconiidae > Mycteria > Mycteria americana. The sequence continues at coordinate 40,325,107 of NC_134373.1, forward strand.
GGCCAAGTAAACTAATTATGCTGTTTATATTTAGACGAGATAGGAGGACTATAAATACAATACCTATAACATGTTTATACAATGCATTTATAAGAATGAAAAAGAAAATAAAGAACAAATAACTCCTAGTAGAGATTGTATTTTGCCTCATAAAACTCCAGTTTATTTTAATTGTATGTATTAACTACTATATGACTACTAAAGTGTAAAAGTAAATATGAAAAGACAGAGAAGAAAATGTTTTTACTGCAGTCCAGCATTAGCTTTTTTTCACGTGACTGTTTGTTTTTCCATATGTGACTTATGCAGTTGTAATGGAATAATGAGTAAAGAGATTATTATTACCAGCTTTTCAGGAAAAGATGAAGTGTAATTCCTTCATAGGCTAAATTTTTTGTCAGTGGCAAACATCAGTCTCAAACCATTGACTTGAGTCTTCAAGTTTGTAACTGATGGCTTCACAGAAAGGACTTTTAATCTGCTCTTACCTGGCGTTAAAGGGAATTCTTCTAAAGTCACTCATGAAGAGCAACTAACTGTTGAAGGGGAAGGAAAAAAAAAATATCTTGGAACTGGTTGTTTTTACCTCCAAAAATGTGCACAAATCTGTTGACAGATCCAGTGCTGAGGGTCATGCTCTGCACACGCAATAATGCATCCTGTCAACCCATCGAGAGGTGCATTACGTATCCTAAAGAAGTGCATTAGTTTAAGAATTTTGATGCCATGGTGCAGATTCTTATTTGCTGCCTTCTCCATGGGTGGACTGTAACTCTGTAAATCTATAGTGGCTGTGGGGGGGTCTCAAGGAAGAGCACTTTCAGAATTAAAAAGACTACCTAAGGGGCCATGTCTTTGTTCCCTTGTTTCTGCTTTTGGCTAAAGAAGGAACAGCTTGCTTTGAAAAATACCCTTCGCTTTGAACGCTCTGTCCAGGGATGAGTTAGCCACAGTCCTGCCTCTTGTTATGTTGTTTCTCACTTTGGAGCTTTTGAACACAAAAGGAAAGGTGGTTGAGAAGTAAAACCTTGCTGTATTTCAGGTTTCTAGAGCCTGCTGCTGCAATCCCTTACAGCAATGTGCATCATGAAGCCGGTGCTGTATTCACGGCTGTTTATTGCTTGAGCTCCAAAACCCCAAATTTTCAAACTGCTCTTAGGGTTTTTTTTTCTGGGGGGAGAGGGGAATGGGAGGACAAAAAGAAAGTGATTGTAGCCAAGTTTTAAAACTGGAGCCAGATTTCAAAAGTCCTTAACTTCAAGGGATGTGACTTCAGGTGCTGGTTTATTTTAGAGATAGTGGTTGGTGACAGGCAAGATTTAGATCTGTAGTCATTCAGAGTCCTAAACTTTGGGGTCAGGGCTCGGATTTGGTCTGGTAATTTAGACCTCTCTTTCTTTCCCATTTGTTATATGTGCATGAAACTTCTAAATGTTTTACTGAGGCACATACACGTGCCATAAATACCTGCTGCAGACATTCCCTGCTGCCTGTAGACGCCAATATTAAGCTTGCCAACCTATTACTCCGATCTAGGCTTCATGATGACTGCTCAGATACATTTAATTAAAATGATAGACTAGAGTTCAACCAAAAAGTGTAGAGATAATTTCATTCCATAAGGGAAGAAACAAGGTTAAAATCCAGAAGGGACTCCCCTCCCTTTCCCATTTCTCCAGAATTACCATCAGCCATGAGATTATCTTAAGGGTTTCATGTAGATGCATAAGCCAAAAGCGTGCCATGAACACCTACCCTTGAATGGAATGAATTTATCATTCATTCAAACAAACAAAACCCCTTCTGAGCCTAATATCCTTAGTGTCATCGTTAATTATAATATGCAATCATAATCATTTTGGAGGTAGACCTGGGGTTAATTTGGCCAAACCACCGCTGACCGCTAACAGTGGCCTATTCAAGTGTATGAAAATGATCCCCTGTAGTTCTTACATGTATGACGGAAGTAATATATTGTGTTCTTTTTTCCTACAGGCTGCGTGCCAAGGTATTAGTTTTCCCTGCGACTCTGATTCACAATAACTGGATACTTTTAGCTCTATCTTTTTTTTATGAACAGGTGGATAGGAAATCATCTTGGCATAAAACAAATAGGGAGAGGTGCTGCAATAGGTTGTCTCTATGTTAAGGGCTTGCTGCCAGCCTTTTTTTTTTTTTTTTCCCCCCCGTTTTCTTTTTATAGCAGGCTTTGAAACAATATGTGGTTCTCTTTTGTCAGAAGGAGAATGAAGAAGGGGACTTTTGTGGCATTCAGTTGTGTCACTCTCCTTCTACCTGTGCTGACAGAGTGCTGGTCCCTGGGAGCTTTGCTTCACTTGACAGTAGCCCAGTAAAACTGATCTTAGTGAAACCCCAGAAGTAGCAGAAGACATAGCAAACTCTTAATTCAGCTCTGCTTTTGTTTTTGAGCATCCGTATGGCAGCTAGGGCCTGTTACAATATTTACGTACATGCTAATGTACTTACCAAATGGAGGGGGATGTTGAGTGAAAAATAAAAATAAAAGCAACGTCTTTTTCTGTTTCACAGCTGTACAAAGTATGCAGTTGTGAAGGCAACAGTTTTAAATGGTGAAACTTTAAAAAATTCCTGGAGTATTTGAGCAGATAGGCCTGCAGGACGCATGCTAATTAAATTAACTGGATGTCCATTGATTTGATCCCCTTTTGTGGCACCCTAAAATAAGTTGTTTGAATGTGAAGTTATAAATGTAAATAAGTGGATCCATTAGGTTCCTCTCCACTGACAAATTAATAAGTGGTGGCCAAAATTACTTTAATAAAACAGCTGATTCTTCAGATAGTGGGAGGCTGAATAAAATTAGATGTGTACAGCAAACATTTTTTTCCCTATGTCTAAAGAAAGGTTTCCCCAAATCCAGGCAACCTATCACGCATTTTGTTTTTAACTACAGCAAATTGAACTGGTTCAAAGTAACAGAAGGAAAAAATAAAATGGTATCTGAATGATCATATTCATTCTTTCTCTTCTCTGGAGAAAGGAATGAGTAGATATTGTATCTGAAAGAAAGCTCAGGATAGAACAAGGTGATAAGATGACGAAAGGTGTAAAAAGACACAGTTGGAGGATATTTCAATTTTAAAACATTATTGCCCATGTACTGGCTTCGAGGAAATATGCATGGGCATAAATGTCTAATTTTAATGAAAGAAAAGAGTTGATTCACTCATAGGCGGTAGCAATGTAACTTATTTTGTAATAGCAAGAGCCAAGCATATGGTATTCATCATTAGCAGTAGCAACAGAAGCAGTTTCTGCTGGGCCGTGACTGGATAACACCACTCCAGCCGCCAGCCCCCGGCTCGCCGGGCTCCCCACCTTCCCGCTGGCAGCGACGCCTTGGCACCGCGCCGATGAGCGCCCGCGGCTCCCGGCCTCTGCAGGTTATCTGAGATTTCTGCCCCATCAGCTGCTCTTGTATCTTCTTCCATCTCGTCCTTGCGGTATCCTCAAGGAAGCGAGTTCCCTCATTAACAGAGTTTTACCTTTGTTTGCCCCTTTCTCATACTACTGTTTATGAGCTCTATTAATCTACGGGACTATTAGGTCTATCTGAAGAAACACTATACGATGAAAAGAGCTTTTTATTTATTTTTCCCACCTCCTCTCTTAGTGATTGGCTGGGCGGCTCGGAGACCTGAATCAAAACCTGAAGCTGTCAGCTCATTGAAGTAGTGAGTAGCTTTTAAAATGTCTTTCCTGTTCGCCGTTACCATTATGCTTACACAGTACAACAGCAGCTAAGCATTGGTTTGATAGTCACGGTGATCACCTGTATTTCTCTATAGCTTTCAAAATGTTCCTCTAAAATACAAATGCTTTGCGCTACATCAGGATCGAGACAAATGTTTAATATCCACGTTACTGATGGTAAAACTGAGATATAGCTTGTCTTAAGCGGCTAAACTCAGGTGCATTTTGCTGTGAGCTGGGTAGCAGCCCCGCTAGGTCCCTATCGCACTGGTCCACGCTGCTAGAGTGCCGAACTTTTAGCCCTGCAGACGCTTCAGTTCACTTATCAACGACCTCGGGTGTGCTCTCGGCAGTTATTGTGGTGCTACGTTAAATTACACTCGCGATGAGAGGAAGTTTATGCAGCTATTCGTATTAAAATATCAAGTTGGATGGCAAACCTTTTGCTGACTTGTGATGGATTTTGGAGTGAGAAAATTTGAGCTCTATGCTTTATTATTTCTGTAGATGTTTAGAAATCGAAATGAGACACGTGTAGATGGCACAAAAAAAGTGTAGCACTTCTAACATTGAGTAGAAACTACAGAATAAAAAGGTATGCGGTATCTAGTTGATGTGGTACATCCATCCAAACCATTATTACCTGTTAACATTCTCCTTTGCATTAAAAGTCACTTATTTCTCAACACCAAGCCTCCCTCTGTTCGTTTCTGTATTCTTTTAAGCTACTGAGTGAGATGAATCTAGTGATGGGCTGGTCTGTGAGTGCTCTATTGTTGTTGTCCTCAAAATTCCAATTCAGTTTGTACTTTCTTTTTACCAAATCCCTTGATATTGCGTAAAATATTGTTATGTTATGCTGTTACTAGATTGTGTCAAATCAGGAAAATAATTGGAAGCTACCATTCATCTCAGAATATTTTAATTAGTGGATTTCTTTATCTGTCTTAAATTACTAACAATTTCCTCCTTGAAACTAGAAAAGAATGGAGGACCTCATTAATTCTGTCTCTATATTGCACTTTAACACTTCTAGAAATATTAGTTTGTCACTGAAACAGGAGTTTTACTTTCGGTACCATACTTTTACATTCTAGCCCCCCTTTCCCCCCTGCCCCCCAATTTTCCATATGAAATACAATGCTTCTATCTTTTCTTTTTCTTTAAAGGCTGGTCCATAATGATGATACGACTATGTGAATACTAATATCTGTATTTTGTATTCTCTACAGTGAAGGCAACATCATTTCTGTTCTGTAAATATGTACAACAGTTTATTACTTTTATGAAATATTGGAGGAATGCAAAGATGAGAAGTTTAGTAGTTTGGCAAGAAAGCCAAAATCCAAACAATGCTTCAAAGGCTTTTAAAATAAATCTTTATGTCAGTGTTGACAAAATTGTGGATAATTCAGCTGAAGTAGTACCATTTGAGATGGATTTTCCATTGAGAGGAGGTTTCAAAAACACAATTACATTCATATTTGGCCAAAGTGTCATCCTATCTGAGGCCACCTAGATGCAGAGCAAGCTGAATCCTCTTGGGCTAAATTAAAGCACCAGCCTCTACCCGGAACCGAGGGACCTCTGGGATCCCTCTGGCTTCCAAGGAAGCTCCCCACTCACACATAAGCTTACAGAGAAGTCGATGGCAGCTTAGGACTTTATTATTTATTCCATAGTACAACTCATCCCAAATCCTTTGAGGTGGAAGAATTTCTTAACTTTGCTTTTGACCATTTGCTCCCCTAAACTTGGGTACTTGGTTGGCTGAGCCAAAGCGTTAGCCATTGCCTGACCAAGGAGTGAAAGTCATCAGTGTAACAAATTAATAGTCTAGGGCAACTTTTAGCCTTTTTTTTTTTTTTTTTTAATGATAGGTCATTTCTCCTTCATTTCTCTTGGATCCTTTTGTGTTCTCAATCCTTGTAAATATTTGTGAGAAAACTAAACTGAACAGACTTGAGTTTTAACTTGAAAAGGAGGATGTGTTTGGTCCAGCCTCTGCGTTCAGGTGGTGTTGAATGCTCATCTCGGACAACTCTTGTCCTATGAAGCAGGGTGGTAGCTTCTATCTGTCAGGCCCCCAGCCTGCAACAAAGCAGGAGCAAGCTAATTAAGATAATCAGCAAAACTGGAAATGGGAACAAGGCTGCAGAAAGTGGGGAGGGGAAAGGTACAGGAAGGATAAGAGGGAGTTCACTTGCAATTCTTAAGGATATGACTTCCCATCCTTTCCTGCACTCTTTGGATGAAGGTGCCATGTTTGTACTGAGTTTGCTCCTCCTGGGCATGCGGTTGCTGCTGGTGTTCTGGGGAGAGGAGGAGGAGGGTGGTGAGGCTGACAGGAGCTGGGGGCCTTCGCTCTGCCCTTCTCTTGCCCCTGGGAGGAGGGGATGCAGCACCCTTGACTTTCAAATTGGTGGCTGCATGGGATGGGATGAGCACTTTGGAGATTTGGTAGGAGCAGGCAGATTTTACAAATTTATGTTGCCAAGCTACATACCACAAATGTGTCTGTAAGCCCTGAGAAATAAATATGACTGCAGCTTTGTTTATAAGTGGCATAAAAACAACAAAGACAGCCAGTCAACCAGCTTTTATAAATTATCATTTTTAACTGAAAACATAATATGAGGTCAAGGCTGCTGCTCTGATTTCCAGGAATTTTTTTTAATTCACTGATTTTTACCTCTTCCTCCCTCATTCACTTTTCCCCTTGTTCAAATGTACAGAGCAGAAAGAAATTAGGAATAAGGAGTATGATCCTTAAAAGAGTAGAAGATGACTTCTAATTAATTTATGTGATATTTTAGCTCTTTGAGCAACTCTCTACATTTTCCTGAGGTTAAAGGTGTGCAGCCCTTTAGCTTCCATTGCTGTATTTTGGGACTTCAGCTGGAGACGTGTTTGTGAGCAGCCAAAATGGCCTTCGCAGCACACGGGGGAACACAGATTTCAAATTAGGTGTTTAAATTAAAAAAACCCTAATAACAATTCTACTACTGCTGTAAAATTATCCCAAAGTCAAAGGCGTAGCGCTTGCATTACTGACATTGGTAGTAGATGGAGGAATTTGTATGAACTTTAACCAATTAATCTTAACTGTTTATTTAAATTGAACAATATTGGCTTTTGTTGTTTATCATGCAGATGTCCTCCCTTAGATTTTCTTTTTTAAGATCTTAAGGCTTTTATTGCCGCCTAATCCCTTTAAATGTACTGTATATCACATTTATGAAATTGGTATTGGTACCAGAAAGAAGCAGACGACTTTGTTTTTAAACAAAGACCCCAGGATAAGGGGCAATGTTTTTCCCCTCACAGGTGATGGAGTACGTACAAAGAATGCAGCGGATAATGGCAGTCCTGTCCTCTGAACAGATGGTGATGGTCCTGTTGCTAGGATAAGGCCTGAAGAATTTAGTTTTTAATTCCACATTATTTGCCTCAGTGCCATGAATATCCCTAGGTTTCCTCAGGCAAAAATACAACAAATACACAGAAAGAGAAAGAGAAGTGACATGCGGATAGAAAAGGAGACAGAGCTCGGGAAAGGACTGGAGCCAGGTCAATAGAAGCTTTTGGGAAAATGTCTGCTCAGCTGTCTGCAATCACCTGGGTTTGAAAGGCAGGCAGGAAGGAAGATTGGTTTGGCATGAGAACGAGGCCTTTGATGCTTTAGATACCACAGAGAAAAATACGCATTTCTTCCCATTAGAAGTCTGTTGACTTTCCTAATTAAGATAAACATGTTTCTGAAGAAGTTAGCTCTCACAGTACTACATTTGTAAAAACAACCATGCTTTTAAAATATATACACAGACAAGGACGTGTGCCAAGAACTAGTGCTGGTGTGGTCTTACAAATCACTTTACAGGAATATTTTTAAATCATTGCCTTATTTAAAAGTGAGCGAATTTCATTCCCTCCAGTCAATTAAATATCTAATTTCAACTCAAGTAGATAATAACCAAAGTATTTTTATATAAATGAATGAACAGTTAGAAAACTGTTAAACACACAGCCCTCAAGCATGAAAAATATATTCGTTTAACTGTTTTATTCTTTTATCGCTAATTTACTACAGAGATTTTGCACTTACATCATTTTAGTTTGTGGCACCGGGGGAAAGAAATCTTATTTCAAAAAGATTAATTCAGATTGAAATTCTCAAGGATCCTTGTGCCACCTGAATTATTCCAGCAACCGCATTATGTATGGGGCGGACAGCGCTGATTGACAGTTGTGATTGTCCCACAACGGCTGTTTTGTAAAAGAAACTTGTGAAAACTTCCAGTGACCCAGTCCCCATAGCAAAGTACATGCAAAATGTCAAAAAACATGTTGAATTCATAAAAGGACACAGTGCCCGTACAGAGTTGCAATGCCTGAGTTTTGGGGGATTAATTGTAATATTGTACCCCTTCTAGATGCCTGCACAAAGCCAGACCACGTCAGGTGATTTAAAGGAGCCCCCATATAATTTACTCCCGTTGTTGGATGCTCTGTGATCGGTGAATGTCTTGTTCAAATTGTTGATTCCACCTCCGTAGCAGTTCTGCTAACTGGGATGTGATCCACGCCATCCACCTTGTGATCTATCACATAACAACGTAGTGAAAAAGAAATCACGTGATGAAAACATCTCATGTTTTGGGCTTGAAAATAAGTTCAGAAAAATCTAGATGAGAGTATATGGGGCACAAAACATACTATGTGTCAAAATACACCATACACGTTATTTATATGTGCGTGTGTGTCTATACAGAAGTATAATTCATGCTTTTATCCTTAAAAATCAACAAAACCTCATTTTATCAACAACAAAGTAAGTTATACTTCAGTAAGAGTTTCAAAATTGGCTCAGCTGGAACAGACACTTTTACAGGTCTTCAAACAGTTGCTGTTTTCATTATGTGTCCAAAAATATTCACAAGTAATATAAAATGGATGAGAATTTATTGATATTCAACTGTCTAGGTACCACATTGTCTTGGAACCTCATAATCTCCAAACAGGCAAGCGAACACATTTTCCCTCTCACTAATATATTCTTCTCTTTCCAGTAGCCCCTAGCACTCCTTCACTTTTTACCTCAATCTCTCTGGTGAGATTGGTGATTCCTTCATAGACTTTCTTCTCCCACCATTTTCAGTGTCTTGGAAAAAATCCAACCATCTGTTTTGTTTTCTCTCTTAGTGCCTATAGATGCTACCTGGCTGTTCTCAATTCTCATTCTTCTAGGGCACAGGCGGTCGTTCTACCACATTCAGAGAATTAGTAGACTTTTGTTTAACATTACCTGTCCATAAGAGAGATGTTCCAGATGCAGACAGCATCTATCTGGGGGACATAACTCTAAAAGTTAGATGTCTTAGCGAGGCTGCTGAGTAGACGTATTCTTCAATCTATGGTACAAAATGATGAGGTGAATTTGGTTCACAGGCCTTCATGTGTAAATAAATAAATAACGATACCTCTGAAACTTGATCGGAGATGAAAGAAACCATTTCCTTCAGAGAGCTAGAGAAGTGGTTTCCCATGCCATGTGCTTTACGATACACACAGAAGCCTTTGTGGCTCGTGTTGTTTATCCTTCATATTGTAAGGAGGAGTCAGACGCATGCCTTGAAATGAGATAATGTGTCACTTCTGACATTTCCCTTCTTCTATAGTTTGTGTTCTTTCTTTTAAATACTGGCTGTTCTTTTAGAAGCCAGTTACGAAGAAAGATACGTGTGCTATTCTCAATTCCTGGTTCCTAAAGTAGCATACACTGTTATCTTTTTAGATTATCAGAATGGAATCTAAATTGGAAAATACTTTATTTCTTAAACTCACCAAGATTTGACATGAATTTCCTTAAAAATAAGATAAGTTTTCTTTGCTTTCTAATCTTAGACCATTTTTTTCATACAAAAGCAAAAGGTGCCAGTGGCACAGCTACCTTATGTAATGAAACACATAGATTTCTCTTCTACTTATTTTATTTCTCACATTCATCATTCATATTTAATGCCACAGGCATTTGACTTCTTAATTCCTTATATTGAATTGAAGAGGCATGCACAGCATGCACTCCACTTTAATGACTTGTAATTCTTCTTCATTGATGACATACTTTTTCACCTGAAAAACTTGTGGTGCTAAACTTCCTCTCACATCTGCGATGTAGTCAGTATCCCTAACAAGGTGGTGACGGCTGAAGAGCTGAATGCCTGGAAAGTGTAAGGTGCTAACCTTAAATGCTTCTTGGTTTGAGAGAAGAATATTGGCCTAAGGGGTTTTTTGTGGATATATATATATTTTTTTTTTAATATAGTTGAACCTCAGTCATTGACTTCTCTCCTGTTGGCTGTGCAACATTCCTCTTTTCTTTGTCATTCTCCTTTTGTGAGCCAAATGTCAAGTAATACATAACTCTCGCACCCTGAGCTAATTAGTGTTAATCTACTGAATAGGTTTGCTAATAGTATTTTTCAACGAAAAGGTTTCATAGACTTCAGCAGGACTAGCAGATCATACGAATGACAAATTACAGTCTGACGTCAGTATTTTGATCTAAGATATGGTGGACTAAGCATTGCCCAGAACATAATTGTTTATTTACAAATATCTTACAGGAGTGTCACCGTTAGGGTTTGTTGTTTGCAATAGCTTAAGGTTTTGGAATCAAATATTCTGTAGAACTGCAAAGCATTAAGGCCATTATAAAAACATTGCACCTTTCCAGGTTTTCAAAGCACTTTAGAAACATTTACCAACCCTCGTAGCCCTGAAGCTTGGGTAGGCTTATCTTTTATTGATTTCCCAAATGGGTAGACTGAGACATTGAAGAGTTATGGTTTGCTAACTGTGAACACTCTGATCGCCAAATGCAACGTCTGCAGGAAAACAAAAATTGACACTGAATTTCCCCTCTAACTATTACAGAGAAACCTTCTGGAGAGTTTCCCTCTGACACTTTTAGGAAAGCAGAGGAAAAGAGCACAGAGAGAGATGAAGTTGCCTGGTTATTCAAGGAGAGCACGCCTGAATGAAAACAGGAGAAACTGGAGGTGTTTTACAGTTAAACTCAACTCCAGAGTAGAGGAAGAATATCTTTTCATTCAAAACTTGCTCAAAGTGTGTGTCCTTCATGGAGATAAGTGGAGCGTGGATGGAGGGGAAAAAGATTTTCAGAAGAGGAGGGCTAGGAAGGAGAACTGGTCCAGTTTGGTTCCTCGTGTAGGTTTCGGGGTAGGCACTAGCTGGTGAAAGCTGTGAAGAGTGAATGTAGAGCTTTTTGAACAGCATTAAAATCTCTGCTGTCTTAGTAGTGTGTTTGCTGGGGTCCTCCTTCTCTCCTGGTATGAGATCCCGTGGAACCATTTACTGCCTGGCAGTGACCTCTCTGTATATGGCCTCTTTGTGCCTGTCACTCCAGTACAGTAAAACCACAGTTGTCCTGCTGCGACAAGGCTTTATTCATTGTCAGGTGTGTAGTGAGGAGGAGAGGTGGATGTTATCCAGGTACTGCTCCTTTTCAAGGTAACATCAATTTTTCAGGAAGCTCCAAGAAGTGAAAGAAGTTATACTTGAGTGAGTGCAATGATCATGAGAAAATGAGAATTATTCTGTTGACAAACGGTGATTCAACCTTAGTCTTTGCAATATCCTTGAAGTTTTCCTTTAGAATATATCCTAAAGTACTAGGAAAAAAAAAAAAGGGTACATGTTGCAAAAGATCTTCAAACATTTCATCACAGAAATACAAAACTTATGTCTGGGAGGGGTTTCAGAGGTCATCTAGTTCCAACTCCTGTCCCAAGGCAGGAGTAGCTCTACCTAAAATGCACTTTGGTTGTCAGGTGGTTTTTTCCCTTGGAAATTTTCTGTCATTTTTATAACTTCCCAGTAGTTCCCAACCTCCCCCACCCCAAAGATCTTAATGTATTTAGTGTTCTGATTTCTCTTTAGTAGTTAGAAATGTCTCAGAAAGTGGTTATTAATAAATCATTAAAGGTTTGCATCTCATTTCATTTCCTTGCTGCTCTACTATTCCGTATTTTCAACCATAGTACAAAGTCATTCTGAAAATATAAAGAGAAATTTTTTACAACAGAGTCGAATCTAAATGATGAAGGCAAACCTACAGCTTTTTTCTTTACCTGTAATACTCTTTATTATTCAAGCTATTTGCTTAGATAAAAGGCTTCTTAGCCTGATCTTGTTTTATCTGGCATCTATGAAGAAGGAATAATTGTGCATGCAGGGCTTTATAAACTGAGTATCTTGAAGAGACTGTGGAGTCACTTCACCAATAGGGCTTTCCTGGGAATAGGGAATAGCAAGGTTGAAAATAACACTTGATAACTACAGATATTTTCAGTAGCACCAAAGGAGGTATGGGAAGTGATGAAAAAACTCATGAAAGGTAAACGGACTATAATTCATACTAAATATCTCCCCTTGTGCAGAAGCTCTTTTTAAATTACTCAGATAAATGAGCTCATTTATGGAATATTTTGTACTGCATGAACTTATATGGGCACCTGTCATGTATATATATTTTTAATACTGAACTCATATAGATGGCTTAAAGTCCCCCTTGCCCTTTAGTAAATTTAAATCTCCCACAAAGCTGCTGTACAGTAGTCATAAAGAAACATTTATGGTTCAACATAATTTCCCTTCATTTCTTTTTCTCTTTCTTTAAAAAAAAAAAAGGCAGTTTAAAAGTAATAAAGCACTTCCTTCTGTAAATCTTTGATCTTTTTTCTTCCTAAGGGAAGATTAATTTGTAAATATGCTAATGGATTTGTATAATATGAAACCTTCATAAGAAAAACTACATTAGTTCATATGAATGAACACATCTATCTTATTCAATTTATAAACTAATGGCTGAGAGCATCAACACTGCGTTCTGCTCGGTCTCATGTCCAAAATCACTGCTTGCATTTCTAAGACAACATAGAATTTTACAAAAAAATGTGTTAAATCGGACAGATATTGCTGCCCCTGACTCTTTTTTTTTTTTTTTTTCTTTAGTTGCAATAGTGAGATTTGCTGCTGTTCTGGCTGGATGAATACCCTGCTCTGAAGAAATCCAGCACGATGGGAGTTGCACTATGTGGACGTAAGGCACCCAGCCGCATGCCCTCCTGATGAATCCTGTTGGTTTCCAGCAAGGTGTTGAGCGTGCCAACTCAGTGATCGCTCAGGCGGGCACCCCTAGAAGCTGCAGGACCGAGGCTGCTGTGATAGCTAAGCGTGCATCCACGTTGCTTATACGAGCTGAGAAGCTGACCCTAGCTAGCAGCTCGCTGGGACAGCGATGCTGCCTCTTTTCCTTCCAGCTAGAAGTCTTGGAGGACTTTGGTCCCACCAGGGTCTCCCTGCTTCCCCAGCCATTGCGGCTGCAGTGGGACAAAATTGACCTCCCTGCTCCATGGTAGGAGGGGAAAGGACGTGGGCAAGGTCTTCATGTGGGGGATTCACCCCCAATGGAGGTGAAGTGAAAAGTGGTTCACTGGAACCTCCTCTGACTCTTATTTACGTCCTGGGTGCCTTCAGGCATTGCAGAGCTCCCTCCTCATTCCCTTTGCTCCCCGAGCCCACGGTTCACCTCCTTTGCTGTTTCCTTGCTTTGATTTATTCCGGTGCTTAGCCGATGGCATATATTTTAACAAAAAGAGTGTGGGGAGGATTTAAATTGATTTTGAAGTTACCCCTAATTTTGATCCAATTTTGTCTGCAGAATGAAGCTTAGTGCCGGAGGAGTCTAAGTGGTGACCCTGAACCTCTAAGCTTTATACGGGGATTTTTCAGCATTGTCGGCCTGGTTTATTAAGGTAAGGATAGATAACTTGAACTTCAAGCCAGCATAGTCAATGAAGGATTTGTTTGATGTGCTTGCGGTACGCAGCACCGAGGAGGCCCGTCGTTAGCGGCTTCAGCAGTGGTGTTTTCCCAAGGGCTGACAGATTTGTGTCCTGCTCCATCGCATAGCTTTCATCCTGCTAGCCACAAACAAAAGGTGTGCATTTCTTCAGGCGTGGAGCTTACCAAGATGCCTGCCTGCCGTCATCCGACTGCTTCCCGCGTTTGATGCTATCATGCTCTGGATAAGAATAGAATCGTAATGTGTACCTTAAGGCTGGAGAAGAAGGAGCACGGGGAGGCAATCCACAGCTGATTTCTAATGGGGATGGGTGGGAAGGAACTGTCAGACACTGCTCAGAATAGATGAATATTATAAAGGGGCCTGGAAATATCAGAAATAAGAGAGATTCAGATGTCTGTCTTCTTTTTTTTTTTTTTCCTCTCTCCAGGAAATTCTTTCCAGTGCTTCTCAATAATAGTGGGGATGGAGGACGAGCAGAGCAAAACTGGTGGGAGAGACTTAGCGGTTGTAATGAACAGAGCTTTAGACATGAGCTTGCAATGTGATATAGTATGTTCTCTTTTTAAAAGAAAAGGGGGGGGGGGGGAGCTGGAGGGAAGTTTAGGCTTTTCTCTAGCAAAGTTTTCTTCCCAACAGTCAAAAATAATAGAAAGTAGACATAGAAGAGATCTGTTAATTGATCTTGTCCATTTCTTGCCCAACACAGGGTTATTCCCTGCAGCATATTTACTAGTGCTGAGTTCAGCTTTGTTTTTAAAACCTCCGCAGTGACAATCTCCCGAGGGAAGTGGTGAAAGCCTGACTCTACAGCCTACTACTACATCTCCTTGTCGATCTGCTTTGCAGAGGGAAACTCTCACAACCAGGAAATATTTTCTGACGTTCAGCTTACCTCCCCCCCCCCCTTTTTTTATTTTAATTCTGTCTTATTAATTCTATTTATACTCTTCTGTATCATCCAAAATAACGTCCTTCCAGGAGCACACCGCGAGTTAGCTTATAACACCAAAAGGCTGCGTTCTTGAGAAAGAAGAGCTTTGCTTCATGTTGATACTCTCTCAACCAAAGTAAATGCATAATTTAACTACCTGACCCATCGCTGGCCCATAGATGGTTGTTAAACTGCAGGTAGAAGTTTTGAGTTGGCTACCTGCATTTTCCTTGCCCCTAAAATTGAGATATTCTGCATGAAACAAATCCAAGAAATCAGTAGTATGAATCCTTAGGATTTTTAAAATTTATTTTCTGCTCCGGATCTTTTTTCTTGCTTCACATTATCAGTAGATGCCTGTTTGCAAAGCATGTCCTTTTTCATTGTCTTTTTTCCCCCTTCCTAATCTTAGCACTAGGTTGTGATTTGGTCAGGGTCCTATTTAAATAGTTTTGGGGTTGCCAACATGGTGTGTCCTGATATTCAGATCTCATAATCCAATTTTGAAATTAAAGAGCTTGGGGCAAAAACACTCGCACAACTGAAATGCATGTTTTTGAGCACTGAGCCAGTGTTTTCTTAAGAAAAATATACCAAATCTCCTCTTTCTCTTCCCAATTAATATAACAAATGTCATGCACAAAATCTTCCTTTTTAACTTGTGCCCCATATGAGGACAACAGACAGAGGAAATTTAAGCTGGAGTATGATTCCAGGCAAGGTATCTGAATTCCAGCTGAATACAGAAAATATGCAGAATAGCAACTGATTTACAGTGCCTCATTTTCTGTCTTAACAGAATGATGTTCTCAGTATCCCCAAGAATAAAAACAACAGCAAGGAAAAAATAAATCTTTTTTTTTTTTTTTTCCCCTCCTCTCTTACCCCCCCCACCCCGGTTTTTTCTCCCCTCTGCCCAAGTCATTATTTTAAGTTTCTCAGTATTAAATCTAAAGGTTCATCAACTCACATCTTTACAGCTCTGTCTTTCTGTATACAGGACCCTGTCTGCCTGTTTCCTCTATTGCACTATTTTGTTTGTACTACTGTAATCATTTTGCTGGCCCAGATCTGTGTGGGTGTGCTGGCAGCTTTACAACAAAGTTACATGGGAACTGAGTTAAGGTTGAATATTTATTAGAAGAAGCCATCTGGCGTCAGGCTGTCTGTACAGGGGGGCTTATTTCTTTAGTAGTCTCTCCTTTTTCTTTCTAGCTCTTCCTCCCTCTCCCTCCGTTTCTCATTTACACGCCGCATATATGTGAAAAGTGGAACACACATCTTGACATATTGATTTGATTCTTGATATTTATAGCAATTAACCCCACTCGTATGATTATCCTCATCTCCTTGTCCCATACCTCTCTCTCCCCCTCCTTCCCTGTGGCGGGGGCTGCTCGGGGCTGGTTCCCGCGGCGGCAGCCCCATGGATGCTGCAGGGCTCCCGCCGCAGACCCTTCCCGCTCCCGCCGTTTCCCATAGGCTCCGGGCAGCTATAGCTTTGCTTAAACATCCCTCTCCTGCTCCTTCTACGCTTTCCCTCCTCCAGCTCGTGAGCTCATAAAAGAGTGCTGGGCTCCGAAAACTCCCGACTCACCATATTAAACAAACTAGCCAGCAGAAGGGTGTCCGTGCTATTTCACCATTTGTATGACATAGCCAGGCTTCAAAGTGCAGCACTAAATTGCCAAAAGATGTTTACTTTACTTGCTTAAGAGCTCCTCGTAATTCAATTGTTCTCTCTCCCGCAGTAGAAACACACATGCATCCTGAGAGCCGTGCTCTTGTGAGCTCCCACTAGTTATTTACCCACGGGGTTTCCTCTGTTGTTTTTTGCCGAGTGGTTGACTTTTTTTTTTTTTCTTTTTTCCAGAGGCTTATGGCTCAAGGTAATTTGTTTTTTCTGGGGTGCTCAACTGCAAGGACCTTGAAAGATACAGCTGTCTGGCTGCCTTTTGTTTTTTTCCCCAATGATAGACATTTAGTGGTTTTTCCAAAAGAATTTTTTTTACTTTTTTTTTTTTTTTTTTTAAACACGCATGAAGCTGGACATCCAAAGTTGACGGTCACCTTGGAAAACCTTGACCTATTTTCCCTAGCAGGCCAGGGAAGCTGATGCAGTCTAGCTGGCAGCCCTTTCCCACTGTTCCTGACTTTTGTAAGTTAATATTCCGACCTCGCAGCCTTGCGTAACCTCCTTGTTCGTCGGTGTGGTGGTTTTGGTGGCGATGCCAGGTGGGAGAAGGGGAGCACTGGGCAGCAGAGATTCTTTCCACTGACAGAAACAGTGAGTCACTACTGTCCTGTGATTGTTCCCTGGCCTTTTTGCAAAAGGCTGCCTGCAGGGATGAAAGGAAAGTCCTTTCTCCATGACCTACGCTGAGGGTTAACAGCCTACCAAGCTCCGGCAAAGCATAACACGTGGGCTGATTTTGAGCAGCGTAAAGCAGAGAACGAGGGCTGTGAGCCATGGTATCTTGAAGGACGCAAGCTGGGAGAGATGGTGGCTCCCAGCTTCAGCCTCCTACTACTTTTCCAGCAACTGCTGCCCCACGATACCACTGGTTGGATGATTGGCAGCATGTTATCTCCTCCCCCAGGTAGTGTCTCTTGGCTTGTCCTCTGTTGGTATGTTTAAGCTGGGAAAGAAAAAAATACAGATTTTTCCGTGCAGTGTGCTAGGGTGGCTGAATAACTGTGCTGCTTGTGGGAAAGGGACGGGGAGTGGACCGAGGAGGTGGTCCAATGTGGGAGCAACGTAAGGAGGAGGAAGTTGCTGTGAGGGGCGGGTGATAAAGGAGGCTGGAAAGAGGTAGCTGCTGAGCTGACCTTCCTCTGCTCTAAGTTTAAATGAAAGAGGTTGCTCATCTCAACTAGCCCACAGTTATTCTTCCATCCACAGTATGGAGAGGGGCGAGAGAAGTCTTCTGGTGAGCACCAGTAATCTTAGGCTCTTGACTCGCTAGCAAAATGGGAGAGGAAGAAGGTGAATGACGTAGGCTCTGTTTTACATGCCCTATGCACAGTGAAGCGAGCCAGCCCTGGATCTGAAGCCTACAGAGACTTTTGCTGCCCAGCAGACTGGAAGAGTTGTGTTTCAGTTGCTGGGCAAGAGATGTTGACTTATATAAGATGGTAATATACCGCGCTTATTCTGTTTGTCCTTTGGCAAGACACTTAAGTCACCTTGTCTCACTTGTAAAAACATAACGATAATTACCTTCTCCTAGAAGTATCGCAAATTCGAGATAGCTATTGGTAGTAAAATTCTCTGAGATGCTTAGAAGTGTTGTGCCAAGGTGTATAGCTTAGTCTCCCTTGTCAGACCTAAATGTCTGGCAGCTACGCTTTTTGACTGATACAAAATCTATTTTATGCACGAACGAACAGGCTGAACTGTTAGTTTCTGGTCCGAACAAAATAATAAAAAGGGTTTTGAATTCAGTTTTGCTTTAAAGCTTGTTGCACTTATCAACTTTCCATGCTCTCTGGACAGGCAGCGTAAGTATTAATCTCTGGTGAAGTATGCCAGCGCTCGCCCCGGGTTGGGGTTACACAGGCCAGACCAGATAATGCCGCTGCAAGGACAGTAACGGGGCAGCAGCTTCTGACGAGGGCGAGAAAGCAGCCGTGAGACAGGATGAGCGTTCAGGATGGAGCAGGACATGGGAGAACGTCGGTGCCAGATTGAGTATATTAAGCAGTGAGTACTGTCACCAATTAAAATAACCATAAAAACCCAGACATTCCTCGCTGAAATAACTCGTAACAGATCCCGAGCGCTGCGTTACCTTTCAGCAGAGCTCTGCGAGGGAGCTGTGGCCTCTGCAATGTGTAGATCTGATCTGGAAAAGGGACAGAGAAAAGCTTGTTCCCATCTCCCTTCCCAGACCACACCGTCTCCTTATTGTCACTCCTGGCGATGGCCCTTCTGAGGCTCTTTCCCCACCTCTGAACCCTGGGCAGCTTTTCAGCAATCCCTTTTCTGGTGTCCCCCTCCCTCTCCATTAGCAGAGGTGGTCCCAAGAGTATAACCCTTCGGGTTGATTTGGGGGTAACTCAGGAAGCTGGCGGCTGGCAGCTTCACCTTGCAGCTCTCCTGTCCTATTAAAATACCAAATTTGGCCCGCTGTGCTCCAGGCACGGGTTGGGAACTCCTCCAAAGCAGAAGCAGGGGGAGCTGGAAACGCAAACCAAGAAAGTTGGACCACCTAAGGTCCTCCCCTTGTCTCTTTGGAGAAGTCCCTTATTCTTTTGCTTAAAAAAAAAAAAATACTCAGGAAACCCCACAGCAGCTTATCTAATGTGTAAGCACAAGGTAAGGGAGCGTGTGTTTTAATGTGTGCCTTCAAGCTGACAAGTAGCTTGTTTTCAGGACCAGAAGTGAGTAAATGCTGAAGATTTGTCTGCTCTCACCTTTCCAGGTAGTCATTAAAAAGTTTCAGTTCAGCTTTTTTTCCTGTTTGATCAGATTTGCCTGTAGCCAAATTTATTACGTTAGTTTTTAAACATACAAGTGTAAAAGCGTTGACATGTATTTGAATGAAAAATACAAGTTGAATAATAATAACAAAGTAAAATACAGACTTCAAAATATGAATCCAAGCACTGTGATTTATCTTGGAAGAGGAGATGAGTATCTGAATTGTAGTAAGAACACGTGGCCCCTGTGGTGGAGCAAACTCGTCCTCCCAGCCCAACGGTTATTCAGAGAAAGAGCCAAGCGACACAATTTAAATAACAACTATGCTAAAATCCTCACTGGTTTAGTATTTTGCAAAAGGAAGATAAGCGTATGACAAGAATGCATGCATTTTGAATTTTTAAGTATGAAATATATTGATACCTAATCCAGTATATACAGTATCCATATTCTGTTCTAGTGAATATTTTTTACAGAAGTGAAACATCCTTAGGACCCTAAAATTAAACTTTTCAGATGTCAGTGAGGACCTTACCATTTACTCATGCCACAGGCTTGGACCATGCAACGTTTGTTTTTTTTTTTTTCTTTTTTGGGCCGGGGATGTTATGGGTTTGGGGTTTTTTTTTGAGTCTATATTAGCTGCTTTAAAACTCAGTCACTATTCATAATAGCTGCATCTCTAACCCTTGCCCCATGGCTTCAGCGTGCACATAGGGGAAAAAGCATTGTGCACCAGGCGTGTGCACGCACGTATGCACGCACACAGGGTCTCTCTGCCTTCTTGTCCTTTGTGGCTACGAACAAGGGACGCTCTGGTCTGGGAGGGGGGTTTAATAGCCATTTTCCAGTATTGTCAAAACAGGCGTGCTACAGATAAGATACTTGCATTAGAGGGATTTATGCTGCTTCCCCACTTACTCGGAGAAACCCAGCCGCTTGAATCAGGCTGCATGAGACCCAGATACCCTGCTTATGAAATAGCATATGGTTTAAAACCCAAACTCTTCCCTCTACTGCTCATTTAGTCAAACAAAATATTTTTTTATTGTTGTTTCTTGACTTTTTCTTTTCAGACACAATTCCTCTAGGCTATTGTTATTTCAACAAAAGAGGGGGAGGATAGGCTCAGCTAGTTACTCTGTGGCTTTCTGGTGAGGAATTAAGAAATACTCTAACAGTTTAATAATGATAATCTCCAAATAGTTCATAACGGCATTAAGGGTAATTAATGACATTTGAACAGTAAGAGTACTTAATCCCTAGGGAAATGTGATATCCACAATTTTATTTACATCTGAAGTTGTTTCAAAGGTAAAGAAAAAAAAAATATGTCTTTTAAAAATGGTTTCATACTCACACTGTTTCAGATTTTATCTTTATTATAAGCAAATAAAAATAATAGAGTTTTCACTAATAATAAAAACTGCATTCCATGTTAGATCCAGCATTAGGTTAAAAGTAAAGAGAAACTCTTATATGTTTCCTGTGGGATTAAGATTTTCTGAAAATTATAAATCACCAGTGATACTGTGGTTTACAAAGAAGGATAGCTTCTTCTAAAAGACCCACATATTTATATTTTTAAAATATTTTTCAAAGCCTTTAGAGCCATTAAAAGAACTTAAATAATTTTGATGATAAATGCTACGTACTGTATCTTTTATGTTTTGGTAGCACTTTTTATTTTTTCTTCACATAGCTGACCTCGCTAAACCTTTGAAAAATGCTGTTACATCCTTTTACGTTTTCACAATTTTACAATGAGGGGAAAAATAACTCCTGTGATAGTTTTCAAGAGAATACTTGAACTAGCCTGATTCAGATGTTTAGGTTTTGAAAGTCAACAGAAGGAAAAGGGTTTAGTTGACCTTGGGTTTTGAGAATAAATAGGATAACACCTGATTCAAGACAGGAAGCTTTAGTTGGAGTAAATATACAGAGCAAACCAGAGTGTGTCAATCCAGTTTAGCATTTGAATGCAGCCCCTGCTTTTTTGGTTATGCTCTTGAGCCTGTTTCTACTTTTGGCTTTTACATTCCACAGAACTTCTGTAAAATCAGCAGGGACAGTGCTAATAAATTTATAATGTTGTTTTGTATTTCTGAACATAGTACCTCAGTAATTAAGTGAAATATTTATGATGAATATAAAACAATGCAAATTCATTTGTTTGCCTGAAAGCTAGCTTGTTATTTATTTAGATTTATCTTTGAATGATTCTTTAAATTGAATCACAGTATGAATGAGAGTGATATTTAAAGCAGAGAAAATTTGCTCTGGTGTATTGATGCATTACACTGTATTATCTAGTGTCAAAGCTATGCAGAGGATGATTAAAAAAACCCCCAGAAAACAAAAAAAACTTTGACCTAAGAAACATTCTCTAGTTGTTTTTTTCTTGTAGAAATTCCACAAGCTAAATCGTTTCCCAACAGCTGAAATCTTTAATAAACCTTATGCTTTATTATACCTAGCTGTACGTATGCAAACTGGATCTTGTCTTATAGGACAGGTAGGAGTAAGTTCAGCATCACGCGATCTAATTTTTGCCTCAGCTGGCTGTATTTTGCTTCATGGGCTACTACTTCCAGTAGTTTTTTGTTATTTACTATTTCCAATCTGAAACCCTCTAACCAATTCTAATCCAATGAACGTAGTGACCTATGAAAGGAAATGTCTGTGCAAAGTGTCCCTGTGTTGATGATTATGAACTAAATTGTTTACTTCAGTTGGATTTTTTTTTTTCTCCTTCCCTGAGTAAAAATTATCTTCCAAAAATAACTTCCTTTACAAATGTATTATTGTTGCTCTCCTCATCTTTCTGTTTGACAGTTATCATGACTAAGGAATGGTTATCTTGATTTAAAAACCAGAAAATATGACTGTTTAGTTTAAAAGGTATATTTTATTTTGAAGCTATTGCATGATCAAGTGTTGCGCATCCACTAATTAGAGTAGCTATATATGGTATTTTATCTAACTCTGGATGGACCGCTAACGTGCTGAAAAAATGTTGAGGCTTACAGGTGGGAAGGCTCCCCTAAGATTTTAGAAAGCTTTAGCAGCGTACGGTATGCACGTATCTGCTGTTTCTTGTTTGATCTTGGTTTGCCAAAACAACCCTAGGCAATCAAAGTGGACCAACTCTTCCATGAAATGCCAAGGCACAGCTTCCATAAGGTGCTACCTTACTGCCGAGTCTACAGCCAATATGTGGGTGCTTGGTGAAAACCTGGGCGTTACCTGAAGCTTTATTCGATAAAGCATGTCATTCCTCAGCCTTGTCATCGCTTTATGTTTATTTTATAAGTATACAAATAGATTTTAAAATAGCTTTGCTTCATTACATGAAGGCGTCTAGGTTGCTATGTTCAGACCGAGAGCAGGGTTCCTGGACATTAGCAAAAGCAAAGACTGAAGTTTCTATATTATGGGGTCTTCTATTGCCACCAAACGTGCTGCCACCGGAGCACGTGTACGGTGATCCATGAAAGCTGGGGACACAGGAACGAGCTGTGCGTGACAACGCTAATCTGCAATGCATTCAGCCCAAGGTAGGCACCTGCAGGGATTTGCTGGCTGGCATTCCTGTTTGTTTGCTGGCTTTCCAATAGCTCAAGAGGGAGAACATTAGCAAGCTATTATGAAATACCAAGTCAAAGACATGCTGTGCCGGCCAGGAGCAGGACAAGGAGTTTTGAGTGACTCTATTGACAACTTTAAGAAAGTTTTGGATGCTTTTTTTTGGTCTCTTAGAAAAAAGAAGCAGCTTAGAATTAGCAGAAGGACTTCCATATTTGCTTTTATTTTGTCAGTGAATATATTTGATTTTTACACCTCTTGTGCCTTAATATTGGTGATTTTGTCTACTAATATATGCATCACACATGGACTATCAACGACAAAATATAGCCATTAACTCTAAGATTTAAAAGGGTAAATTTTCAATAAATCAACCATGCCTGCTGCTTACTTTCTGGGCTCTTAGAAAACTATTTGAAGCATGCTGTAAACATAGAGGAGGGCTCAGTAAGTTTAGCTGGCTTGAAATGCGCTACTGTGTGTTACTGTAAGAATGCTGTTTGGAGCCTCTTGCTGCTGCATACATTTTTTGGGAAAACGATTTCCTTTTTGGAAATGCAAATCAGGCACTATAGTTTGATGCCATAGTAGGGTTGCGAAGTCAAAGGGTAGGCTTCCAACGATACAGAAATATTAACCACAGAGAAAAGGAAATGGGTGCTGTGCTATACCATTTATTACCGCAGAAACTTAACATGATTATGCTTTAGAAAGTTAAAATTCAGACATGATGGGCAGTCTACATCCCTTCCCGGTCCCTAGGTCGAAAGGTCCCGCTGGACTTTCCTTCTTTTCAGGCATTCCCGGGAAGAAGATGAAGTTGTCAACTTCAGTAAGTACAGTGATGATCCTCTTTTCCTTCAGACCTCAGCGGCATGAAATTTTCAGCTCTCCTCATTTTTAAAATATAAAAATTTATTTCTCCTGGTGGATTCCCCATGTGGAGAGATTTAAAGAAATATATGAAGCACATTCATAATGAAGAACAAGCAAACATTCCCACTCTCTCAATTACTTTTGATTAAAAAAAAAAAAGGATTAAAAAAAAAAAAAAAAGGAAAGAAGTATTTTTGAGCAAATCTCATATTTTGAGGGTTGCCTCAAGGCTTTAGAGCCCCGAGCTAGCAGTGCTGCAGAAGGGTATGGCAGGGGGAGTCCTGCGATCGTCTCAATCCAGCTTCAGAAAGGAGGCCAAAAAACCCCTCTTTGAAGGGATATTTTGGTTAATGTTATGTTTCCTGATATTCCCGGATTCCATGTACAGTACAGTCAAAAGAGTATTAAAAAAATCTCAAAATAGAACTCAGAATACTCAAAATAGGACTCCAGTAGTACAAATAGCATTCATATCAGAAATAGCCCGTGCTCAGCTCCTCGCTGTTCCCGTGCTGAGCCCGGCAGTGGGGGGCTGCGACGGCAGCGAGGCTCAGGCCCGCGCTGCCCACCCTTAGAGCCGTGCGGCTCCTTTGGGCTCCCCGGTCTCGCTCTGCATCGCAAGCTTGCCGCGGCACCCGCGGCCGCGGCTATGGTTAGACTTCCTAGCCATTTTGTCAATATAAATAGTAATACTTTTATGTTGGGTCTTAGCAGACGTATTAAGTTTTTGGTCTTGGCTTGCTGATGTCATTTTGGAAAAGTACTTGGAAAAGGCCCACAAGAAGTTTAAAGTGCATGTATTCTGAGAAAAAAAAAATATTAAAAATAAAGTTGTTTACACTGGTGATCTGAAACACGTTATAATCTCAGAAGGGCTTTTGTTATTGAACCCTGCAGTATGTTTTTAGTCAGGGGCTTACTAGTTGTCCTCCCCCCCCCCCCCAAAAAAAAAAACAAAAACCAAAAAACCAACCCCAACCAAACCCACATTAATGTTGTTAGTAGTATAATTGCCTCAGTCCTGAGATGTGTTTCTCTGCTGTGGTTGACAGTGCTGGGGAAATAGCTGGCTAAGTGATTCTTGGATTTTAAACCACAAAAGACTGATCATGAGTCCAATATTCACTTTTCAAACTTGGGAGGAACATGGTTTTGACCTCAGAAGAGGCACGATGCCTGTACTCATTAACATCCTCATATAGAATTTTTTTCTTTAAGGGGGGCTCCATAGGAATACCACGGTGTGCCTGTAATATCTTTTTATCTCTTTTATCTCTTTTTTTCTTGGCTTTTCAGCAGTTGCAGGTCGTGGCCTAAAACTGGAAACCTTCCAGAACAGGCTCTGGGTCTGCCTGCGATAAAATATAATATGTGATGGACAGCAGACCCCAACTTTGCTTCAGTAAATAGTAATATTGTCTGCCTTTGTAGAGATGTTAATTATAAGGAGCTTGCAGTACGCAAGGTAACTTTTGGTTAGGAGAAGACAATTTACATTGACTGGAACGTTCAATTTTTTGGTGGTTGGTAGGCTTTGGTACGCGTATGTCTTTATTGGATGCTGTAAAGCTGGCAGTGAGCCCACCTGACTGCGGGGATCAGACTCGATGATTTTAAAGGTCTTTTCCAACCTATACGATTCTGTGATTCTGTGATCAGGTGGATCAAGTGGGGTCTCTGAAGCACGAGGGTATGTCCCAAACCCACCAGGATTTACTGGGGAGTGATACATCACATTTCGGGCAGGGTCTTGGGGGAACAAGAACGAACTAGGGAAACCCACAGTATACTAAAAAAACCATTGCTATGCAAGGAGGCATGTGCAAGTGGTGCCTTAGTAGCGCACAAATGGATATTATAATAGGTTGCTAGCAGACCATAAGACATAAGACTAATACAAATGATAGACTAGGTATAGGGCTAGTAGTGGAGTCACGGTAATCATGAAGAATGGCAAAGAATTCAAAATGAGAACAACTCAGAAACCAAATCTTACCTAGGAATTCAAATGCAGATGTTTTCACTGTTCTTACTGGCTTTCTGAAAGCCACTTGCACTAACAGAGGTTTATCTCCATACATTTAAGTGGAGATCAGATACCATGCCGGTAGCAAAAATTTGCTTTAATTATGAAATGAAAATAGTTTTTAGTGGAAATTGAAGTCGTTTAGGTCTCAATCCTGCAAAGAGTTTTATGCTTGTGTTTAATTAGTGTTAATGTCTCTAAGTAGTCCCATGATGAATCCTATTGATGAAAATGGTGCTGCTCAACTAGGGTACAGCTAAGCATATAAATATGTCCTTGCAGGATTAAGGCTTGGTTTACAATTGTACAGATTCGTTTTCACTAGACGTCTCAAAAAGAGAAGCTTGAATTCAGAGTTAAAAGTACACTTTCATTTCACTGGTTTATTGCCCAGTTATGAAGAAAAAGGCTAGATGTATTAACCTGTTGCTCCACACACTAAGCCATACGCAGTGCTTGCTCCTGTGCAGAAGAAAAGGTTTACATTCCTTATTATTCTGCTGGCCCGATTTCCACCCTCTCATAGCCTGTCATTCGCACCAACTAAACTATTTCCACTATCCCTCAGAGAAAAGCAAAGCCAAAGCGAATTAATCAGAGTAGCCACCTGCTTATATAGCTTAGATCATCTAATCAAAGAACAAGAGCGCTACAGTAATGGAACATTCGGTTCAAATAGCAAATAACACATATCAAATATTGAGAGGAACAGCGTCTCAGTGTTTTGAGAGAGAGCAATCCCTGCTTATCAGTTGGCTAGCATGAAATGGTCAAATATTCTGAATTTTAGATCACACACTGCATTTGTTGTAACTTAATATATTTCCCCGTATAAAACCAAATGAGGCAAGAAGATGTTTGTCCCATTAGCAATGTGTAAGTGAAAGTCTGCAAATAATTAGCTATCTAGGCTACATTAAACTGATAAACATTTTAAATTATTAAAAATATTAATAAGGAGCACTAGAGAGTATTTTTTTCCCAGCTAAAAAATGATTATCTGATGAAAGTGAGAAAAATTATTCTGTATCAGTGAAGAATTTGTGTGTGCTAATGCTGAAAAGTCCATAAAGTTAAGTAAATTTCCAGTTTATAAAATAAGATTTATTTTCCTGGAAGAACATATATACTTGATAGACACATACACACCTATTCTTATAATCACTCTCAAAATTTTGAATTTGTATTACAAATTTTCTTAAAATTCAGGCTAGCAAAGTGAGTTCTTTCACTAGGAGCACTGAGATCACAAACACAAGGGTGAGAAGCATTGGGTGTAGGTGTGTGTCCATGTGGGTATATGTATGCATGCGTTACGCCAGATGAAGAGCAGCGCTTCCCCTGCCTGGTCCCCTATCTGCCTTTGCTCAGTTATGAACACAAGAAGAGATATTAACTTGCTTACATTTTAAAAATGCATTTCATGCCCGGTTTTGATGCACGGTGAAGGCGGAAGAAAGCTTTATTTTAAGCGAGAAATCATCTTCATCTTCCTTTCTTCTCAGCGTCTTCCCAGTAGCCTTTTACTAATCATCAAAGTTGATTATTTTTAACTACTTGCTTCTCTCTCCTTTCCCCCAACAGCAGCGTGTCATCCAAATCCAATGGAGTTATTCAGGATGAACCCTTTTTCAAATATTAACATACATTCAAAAAGAAAGAAAAAGCTTCCTTCCTGGCCTACTTTTATACAACTAGTGAAAGCCAGTGCCATGAAGAGGTTTGAAGAGGTCAACATCTTCTAGTGATCTTCTTGTGCTGACTGTTGTTTCGCTGTGGCCCTCCTGATGGACCTGCCCAGGTCTCCTCTGTGGTCAAGAAAATAATTTTCCTTACAAAACTTTAGGCCTGCCACCGTGCTTGCTGTCAAACTATGAAGGCTTCCTCGGGCTTTCATGGGATGTTACTGACCTGATGCGGTGTGGGATGGTAACAGAGAAGACGTGTATCTCTCTACGTGCTGCAGCGAGAATTGCAGCTGAAAGAAGGAGCAATTTTATCCCCTTCCTCTCATGTTTTTTTTGCTAACAGGAGCTTCCCAACATAGGTGAAGAATTGGCTGGTGCCTTCCTCGATTGAAATCAAAACATTAGTGGAATGAAATGCACATCTGCCAATGATGCTCAAGGTAATGTAAAATTGCAAATATCGACAAGAGAGACCATATCCTGTACTGGTGGGCAGGTGAAGTTGCAGAGACAAAAGTCATATCATCAACCTTGGTTCAGATATTTGGGTGAACCTGGCTGAATGGAAGGGGTGATACTCCAGTGGTGAAGACAAATAACCTTTCCTAATATCTGTGGTTGATCCAGGAGATTTCTTCTTATGTAGGTAGCTGATTTAATCTTCATCTGAAGTGTGGCTTCATCTGTTAGGCTTGCTTTTGTTTCCCTTCTAGATGTTACAATGAGAATAATGCAATATGTTGAAAACTAGATGCACGTTAGATCTGGACTTCACTCATTCTACTGATTTACTTTAAAATACTGACTCAAGTTTAAGGGCTCTGTGCTTTTTTCTTTTAAGCCTGCAATTCAAGGTGAAAGTCTTGGTTCTTGCATTTCAGGTGTTAACGAGCATTCTGTGCTCAAGTACAAACAAAGCATCCATAGTGCTTTGAAAGAGGAAGAGAGAAGACAGAAAGATGACCAAAAGTACATCTTGCTGTTAATAGGCTACTCTGAAGTGTAAACATAGGCACTATAGAATAGAATAAGTCGCCTGAAAATTGTTTGCCATAGTTACCATTGTTTTCCATGGTTTCTACAACCATGGAAAAATCACACAGTATACTTGTTTTTCAGTTTTTACTTCCTCAAAGAGGTAAAAATAGTACTCTCTTCATCTGCTTCAGATGGGCATTGTAAAGACAAATATCGTGAGTCTTGGCAACTGCTAAGATCCTTCTGTGTGCAGATAACCATAGTAAGTCTTCAGAAGAAGTGTCTGTAAAGGCCTGTGAAAGGGCTTTATCTTATCTGACTGCAGTTCTCCTCTCACACTACCCATGCTATTCTACCTTTGCTAGCCACAAGGTACTTGCAGTGTTTTAAGTCTCTTTGTCAGCTTGACCAGTGTCTATTTGCTGGTACTTTTGTGCCAGAAGTTTCCAGCAAGGGCTGAGATTGATGCCTGGCAAGGGAAGGGGGAGGATTTGAAGAGCAGTCCCTGGTGAGACGGTGTCCTGAGCAGAGTGAAAATCAGGAGTACCTTCTGCAAGAAAGTTGGGCTGATTTAAGGGAAAACGTGGGGAGATGAAAAGCAATCACCACTGGGCTATGAAGAGAAGAACAGAAGGGGAATAAGAAGCATTGAATGGGGGGGATAAAATGTAAAATAACAGGGTCAGTACCATTAAATCTCACAAGACCTCGTGTTTAACTAGGCATATCAAAGTCTGTGTCTTCTCCAGCACAACATGTGCTCCTTCCTTCCCTTGCTTGGTGTTTAGCCTTTGCTTGTGATGGCGAATCAGACAGGTCACCCTGGTGCTTTGCTCCAGCCTGTCTTGCACACAGCATGACACCAAATTGATGGCTGCTCCTTGCCCTGTGACTCCCAGCTCCTCTCGGCTTTAGCACAACAAGTTCCCTCTGATCTGAACGTCTTTAGCTGTTGTCCTCCTTGTAGGGGGCCCTCGTGTTTGGCAGCCACTGCTGGATCAGACCCATGCAACTGCTACCACAGCTCATCTTCTCCAGCTTAACTCCAGGTTATCGGAGTCTGAGGATGAAGTCAAAGATCTTTGATCCCGATGAAGCCGCAGGGCGTGTGACAAATGCATTGGCAGCTGGAAGGCAGAGGGACCAGGACAGGTTTGATCAGGGAAGGGGCTGAGCAGTAAAGAAGGAAATTGTTGCACTGCTCTTTCTGAGAGAAAAACACTCTCTCAAAAAAAAAAGAAAGTTTTGCGGTTGATTTATATTTCTATTATAGGCTTATCCTGTTAACTTGTTCTTAGAGAAGAGTTGTTCCCTGAGGTACGATTTATTCATTTTAGAAACTCTCCTCCCCCAAGAAACTTGCAATGGTGGAAAGAGGAAATGTTGGGGTTATGTTTGAAGGAGAAATCTAGCAAAAGCGATTAAGCAGCTGTATTCAAAGCTGCATAGAATGGCTAACTCTTCTGGAGTGCAACCACTTAGCATAAATAGTTGAGGAATGCTTGTCCCTCAAACAGAGGGACTTCATGAGAGCCATAATGGCCATTTTAGATGTTTCCCCACAACAGCATTTCCCCCAAATTCTGTTAAAGTGATATTTTGAGAGTTGCAAAAAAAGTTTGAGTTTTTGGTGGTTTTTTGGTGTTGGGTTTTGGTTGGGGGGTTTTGTGTGGTTTGTTTTTTGTTTTTTTTTTTTTTTTTCCATGGGTGTCATGGGGAAGATAGAGGATGGTAAGTGTAGTGGGGAGCTGGATGGGTGCAAGAGACATGAAAGACAGTTAGGCCAAGAGCTTGCAGAATGCAGGAGACTTTCGCACCCATGAAGACACTGCTGCTGAGTCAGGCCTGTGGCTGTGTGCACACCCAAGAAATACCCATGTGCTGATAGAAAACAGATTTAAAAGGTAATCGTGAAATTGCTTTAGAGCTCTGCATGTGTTTGGAAGTTTGTGACTGGTTGTCAGTGATGTCATAACCGTATTTATTATAGCTCATAAATGGATGGGTCTGACTGTTTCCCTTATTTTAATGTATAAATTGCAGTTTATAATGGTAATAAAACACTCCAGGCTGTGCATTTCAGGGTGATTATTGCATTTCTCAGGTGGTTAAAGTTACTCTAACTGCCTTTCAGCTCAGATTTCAATAGTGTTTGCCCAGTGTTCAGGCCATTTTTACTTGTATTTTTATGTACAAACCTCAAATTAAAGTGTTTTATTGCTTTTTAATTAAAATGTTGAAGTTTAAAGAAGGAATGGTCACAGGCAGATAGAAAGTCACGGTAGTAGGTGTTTTGATGTAAGGGGGGACTGTATGAGAAGGTAGATGGGGAGAGGAGAGGCTGCAGAGCCTGTCACTGTGTTTGGGTATTTCACAGGTACCCACCACTGGTTCCAGTAAACACGTGGTTGAGTAGAAACATTTGTGAGCCAAAGCCATTGGTGTCTACCTCGTAAAATCTAGAACAGAGAAATTACGGACTAAACGGCTGTGAACCCTTAATTAAGTGCTTAGCACCAATGTGCCCTCCCGGTTGAGGCCGAGATGTGCTGATGCTCCCCGTATGGTAGCTTGTGAAGCCTCAGCTCGTGGTGTTCCTGGTTTTTAGAGGAGAAGAAAATGCTCTGGTCTCCTGCACTCTCACTGTTTGAGACACTGACCACCTCGCGCGTGGCTGATTGTACAGGGCAGACTCCAAATCCAGTGGCAATGGTGAGCTTTTAATGGAATGTAGTTATTCTGGAAGAAATAATTTCCTGGGTATATGAATGAATTAACTCACCAGTTTGGACCATGTGCAGGGTGAAATATTTGTTCATTGAAATCCTTTTGGATGATGTCATGTCTAAGTATCTGCCGGCTAAAGTAAAGCACCAAAGTCCTTGTGTTACATGTATTCATTGAGTGGTGGCCGCTGTCTCTGTGCTAAGGGAAGGACGGTCCCATAGAGAGGTAGAGCTGCTCCCTGTTGCTGTGGGGCTGATGGACCCACAGTGATGTTGTTCCTCCACACCTCTCTCAACACAACGCCGCTCCTTCGCTTACATTGGGACAGCACCGAGTCCCGGACCAACCCACTGGTGAAATGCCCTCTTGCTGGAGGTGCCTACCACGCTGCAGACCACTGAGGCTCCTTCCTAGCTTGATCATCCAAGCCTCTGAGAAGGCATTGAAGATGAGTGGCACAGCAGGACATAGCATCTGTGAGGCTCCTGCTCCTTCCTAAGGCCCCGATGCTGACAAAAGTTATGGCCACACCTCAAGTTTGTGGTCATACCTCAATCTGCATAAGCCTTCTTCTTGTGGCTGGGCCATCGCAACACTTTGAGTAGCCTGATATTGCAGTCATACACCCCTTTCCATAATTGGTGGGGGGTTGGATAGCGGTACACACAGGCCAGGATCTTTAACTGGGATTATCTCTTGTGGTACATCTTTAGAGGAACTAGTGTTGGAGGCCTGTAGTTCACATCTTGTGGATACCATTTTAAATAAATTCAAAAAGAAAGTCATGCCCCTAGCAGGTAAGGGCATGAGTATGATATGCTTCATGGAGGAAAGTTGAATTAGGGATTGGGCTTTTCACTAAGAAGAAAAAAAAAAAAGCAAAACCTACTGGTTTGGGTGTCTAATTTTACACAAAAAATGTACATACAATAATTTTTTCAAAGCAGTTTTTTCCATTGTTTCCCCCATCTTTATTTCTATTTCTCCTGTGCAAAATATCCCTTTTGCATATCTCCCCTTTCTTCCCATACAAGAATGGAAGAAATGCTTAATGGGAAGCAAAGCACATTAGGAATATTAAGGAAAAATTACTGTATATATACTATGAAATGAAATGCATCTTTTGTGGATAAATCCCCCCAGAAATCTTATATTTCCAGGCATCCACTCACATACCTTCATGTAACAACTTATACATTCGTAAAACATTCATTGAAAGCAGCTCTGCAGTTTTATAGAAAACAACATGCCAGGGATGCAAGAATCTTGCCAGTTCTGTGAAAAATGACACCAATTAAAGCTTAAATTGCTTGTTTTCTCATAAGGTACATATTTTCATAACTTTGAAATCAAATAATTGCTGCTTTTATATTAAATACAATAAAACAAAAAGGATGCTAGTTTAGAGGAACTGCTACAAGCATTTTAATATAATTTTCCCACCATTTAAAGTCACAAAATATGGAAAACAAGTCAAGTATGCAAAGTTCCAAGGAGATAGAGAAACTCCTTCAGATTATTACATCATTTGTCTTTTGTGTCAGGAAATGTGTATGTGATTTCATTGTTTGATTAAATGCCAAAAAAAGGCATATTGCTCTTATCTAACTGATTACAGATTTTATTCATCTGAAAAAGTATTTATTCGTACTTTGACGTTAGAAGGCAATATTTTTTTTAATGGTCCAAACAAGCATTTTCAAAAAAATATAATCCTAACTTCCCAGGCTTGCTTTTTATTTTGTATTAACAATGCACTGTACTAAAATTTCCCATACTGGAACACAGTCCCTAGTGGTTTTCAAGCTATAAACTGAGTAAACAGTCCCTTTCTTATTGAGTGTCTGTGTGAATGCATGTTGTTTCTGGAATACATCATATTCATTTGCAGAAACCCTGCGTATGGATCTTTAACACTTTTTTTTTTTTCCTTCTCTTTCTCCGAGGTACCTAAAATAATAGCTTTTTAAGACAGTATTACAGTCATATAACTTGTTGGGAAAAGCACACCATGGCTCACAATCTGAATTAAACATGTGTCATTGTGGGTAAGTTTCATTTAAAATACCTATATCTGCTAATTATTTAATATGCTAATGCTATGCTGCTGTACTATCTCTGAATTATGTTAGCATGTTTTTGGCAATGCTGCACTAAGTAGAATATAAGCAAATCAACTAAAAATATTTCCATATTGAGTTCCCTATTTTTTTTTGTAAGTGCACATGAAGGTGGCACTTATCAGTGACATTTTTTGGACTCTCACCATATCAGGGTTGACAAACTTAGCTTTACAGACTGAAGAATCCTTTAAAAAAAATACATAAATAATCTGAGGACAAACATGAAGCTTCATCTGGGGACTTCAAGGTCAGTTACCATTGGCCTGGCCTCCATTAACCCCCACAGGAAATCTTCCAGGATCCTTATTTTATCTTGAGTGGGTGTTCCCAAACTATCAGTCTTTTTTTTTTTTTTTCCACCAAAATAGAGACACAGTTTCCTTTAAAAGACATGAATTTCATCTGGTAGAACATTTTAAAAATGTTTACGAGTCACAGAGAAATTTGCAAAGAGAATGGTGATATTTTAAATTGCTCTATTAACAAAAATCTGCCTAAATTTGGAAGAAGGAAAAAGAAGGTTTGAAAATTTAGTAAGCGATTAATAGTGAGATATTAAAAGAAGACAGCTAAGTGTTCTCGGTCACTGGGGAAAATAAACTGGTACGGTATAATGAGATCCCTATAGTCTTGTGATCAATCCAAAGTAACAAGAATGTAATACCAATGGGTTAACTAATTATAAGTATATATTTAAAAAATCTCTCAGTAGTCTGAATCATGTCCAAAATGGATACTGAAGATTACATGATCTATTATTAACCCATTAGTATTACGCTTTGGGTGTGCTTTGGCAATGAAGAAAGCTAACGGGAGTAAACTGTCTGAAATATGTGTCTTTTTAATAAAGTGGGTAATTTTTTGTTGGGGGGCGGGGGGGCGAGTATATTTTATTTATGGTGTCATTTTAAACTCAAGTTACAACGTCTTAGATTTAAGAGACAGGCCAGTAATCCAGGCAAGGGTGTCTCCTGTAAGGAGACAGAGATTAATGCCATGTGTACTGATGATTCTCCACCACAATTTAGGATTCTGGTGGCGCCATGACGCCCCTGTTTTTTATGGTGGTTTGCCAAGAGAAAATTACTTAAACCAATTGTGAATGCATTCCTGTTATACTTTTACACAACCACATTTATGTACATAAATAGCATAATGAGTATTTTTTAAATGATCTCTCATTCCAGATTCACCTACTTTGCATAAAATGTCAAGCGCAGGAAGGAGGGGAGTTGGGGTTTTGTTTGTGTTTTTTTTTTTTTTTTTCCTTTTTCTTTTTTTTTTTTTCTTTAAATGAGAAAGGTTTTCACATGGGAATATACTTCTCCCCCCCCTTTTCTTTCTCCATGACAACTGACCACAATTGAAGTAGATTCTTCTTAACATACTGTAATGCGAGAATTTTCTTCGGCTGGAGGGTGTTTTATTCCCTAAATTGAGAGCTGTTCTACTTTACTGCATAAAATGTGAATGTGAAGATTAGGATGGGTACCTTTGCCAGGTAAAAACTGGCATGGGGAGAGCTTGAAGGTCCTCAGAATCATAAGCTTTTAAGACTTTGCAGGTCTGAGGTTCAGAATGGCTTGTAGGCTGAAATGTTCTGAGCTGAGCAAATGAAGTCCTTATATTGAGGAGAGTTTACACCAGGCAAGCAGAGTATTTTAAGATGTTTTGGCTAGCTTCACAACTGTTTTTATCGATTTACTTGTGTATGAGTATAGGTATTTTATGCAGCTTTCATCTTTCTGGTTTCAAAATTTTGCAAAGGAGGCATTTATTCTTTTTTCCCCAATCTATGAAAAGGGGTTTGTGGAGTTGTCTATTTTATGGTGTTACTTTTGTGAGGCTGCTGTAGGTCAATAAAGCAAGATTTATTAGCGGCTTTTAGAAATGCTGGTATTCTAATAATTGTTATATTTTTAGGAACGAGTCTCTTTTTGTTGCCTGAATCACTTAATCTGTCTCCATGAGTTTGATTCGGTTATATTCCTATTTGAAGGCAATTCTCAAGTGCAAGTGTGTTCATGCTGGGTGATGGAGCCAACAGAGCTGGTCTGTCCCTTGGAGGGTTTTGAAAACTCAAAATGAAATGAAGTATCTAGCTTGATATTTAACGGGAGGAGGGCTGTGTGCAAGGATGATGGGCTTGAAAGGCTGCTTCTGCTTCTGGTTTGCTGTACTCCGAAAGATTTGTAATTCTTTTAAAGTTAGTGGTTTCCTACTGTGACTATGAGAACTATGGTAATCAAGCCTGAAGCTTTTGAATGACAATGTTTTGGTATTTAAATATTAATGTGGCTGGAGTGGATAGAGATATATTGCTGTAGCTGGGAGAGAATAATATGCATATACAGGTAAAATCTTTGTCCAAGGCCAAAAAGAACATCCTCCCATAGTCCCTAGGCACAGACAGTTGTTCTTGGTTTGACACGTGGCATGGAAGAGTCTGATAAATAATCTTTAGTGAGAGTTAGAGTTTTTGTTGAGAGTTAGAGTTTTTGTTGAGAATTAGAGTTTTTGTTAAGAACTATGTCAATGAGTTTGCTGAAGAGTGAGAGGTTGTTGGATACTGCCTCGCAGCTATTGCAGCAAACAATAGGCAGCTCACGTGGAACTTGTATAAAGCAGCTGACCTAACTATATTGCTATTTTTACGGTGTTCATGGTAAAGAGGTGTTTACTAAGCAGGCCTCTCTTCTCCACACAAAAAAGGTGGTCTCCAGTATATCTTTATGTGTTCTGTAACATAATATTTTGGTTTGGAAATTAGAGATTGAGTTAAAATTATTACCTATGGCATTTGAAAAGTAATTTCCTCTTGATGTGCAATTAAGGTCAATGTTTACATATAACTTCGATGTCATAATAACATAGGTTTTTACTGCTACATGTGGTTCCTGCAGTTAATATATCCAGTTGTATCAATACTGGCTGTTACACCGGTGCAAATACATGGGGTGGTCTTGGCAATACGCTTTCTCTGGAGGTTGGAGAAACCTTCTGGCAAAAGTGAAGAAGAAGGGCTAGAAGATTAAACAGTTTGGCAACCAGGGCAGAAGACGAGGTCTGCTGGCAACTGAGGGGGAATTATTGGAACTGGAAATGAAGAGGGTCTAGCGGTGTGAAAGGAGAGAGAGAGAGGACTTTGGAAAAGAGATGGAAGGGCCAAGTACACAGGACAGAAAGGTCAAGAGGAAGATTGGCAGGAGAGCAAAAGAGTTTGCCTCCAGAGAGAAGCAGAAAGGGATGACTTCTTAAAATAGAAAGTCCAAAGAGTATCATCAAAGGATTCAGCTGTGGGAAACCTGTCCAGCTAAAGAGGCAGCAAGTCTGAGATGTTTATTATTTTTAATTTTTTGGAATGCTGCAAGATGTAAACCGGTCAATTTCATTAAAAAAACATGTTTAGCTTCAGACTAACAAATTTTCCTTTCAAATTTTCTTCAGAAAACTTCTAGTGCAGTTCATAAAGTCCCAAACTAGAACCCCATGTCATCTCAGGGTCTTACCATGTCTGGGTCATAAACTGTCCAGCTATTTGAAACACAGCTGAAAATGGGGAGAGTGGTCTACTTTGCAGACATATGGAACCATGTAATAAGAAAAAGTTATAGTTTGAATTATGAAATATGAAGTGTATTTTAGCCCAGTCTGACTCTTGCCACGGGGTGAAATTTTCAGACTTATGCATATTTAACTGCTCAAGTACCTTTACAACCACCTATTATATGCACGTCAGGACTTGCTGTTGAAATTTTGCACCAACAGGTAATATCTGTTACTTTTTATGAGTGTATGAGATAACACAGATACCTCAACTACTGTTGTTGGAGAAACATTGACTTATGACATAATTATGCATGATAACTTGATTATTCATTGCTTTGTTACTTCTTGCTTTTATAAAATTGGTTTCTATCAGTTTTGAAGTACGTTACCTCAAGACCCAAACATGGAAGATACTTGCAAAGTCAGCTGTACAAAAGTCTTCACTTAATGAACATGTTTACTTTACTTGTGTGCTTGTATAAATAATTTATAATGTAAATTTCTGAGGTCTAGGGTCCCTTTCCCAGAGGAGAGGTAGTCCTGGTCCAGGAATTCAAAAAGTTAATACATTGCTGCTTCTGCTTATGGCTGTGCAGCTTTATATAATATGATAGCGTGTTTGCTTTTCGCTTTAAGAGCTCACTAATGTCCATGAATATTGTAGAAAAACAGAGCTGTAAACTTTTTCAGGTGACTGCTCTCTAGACTGTCTTATTCAAGGAGACTTCCAATTTATGGCTGTCAGGTGTATGGAGAGGACACATGTATGATAAAGTAATGGTTGGGTGATTATGGGAGTTATTTCCATTGTTACCATGGGCCTCTACCTTCTGCCCTGGTTTAAAAGGGAATTAACAAAATCTAACCCTAATGCACAAAATGTTTGACACCTGTCATGTTACCATCGTATCCCCATAAAAATCCGATACTACAGTTTTGATCTAGTTTGCATCCATAACAAAGAGAAAAAGTTATCATTTTACCAAAATACACATTTAAGTCTTGAGCCCTGTGCTGAGACCTTTGATGTTTCAACACTGGTACGTAAGAAGGAAAAGAAATCCAAAATGTCCTTGTAAGGAAATGTCTGTTTACTGACGATTTCTAGCTATTCCAAAGTCAGTCCTGTGCACTGGGCTGATTATAATGCAGTATTTCAGAGGAAGAGAGAAGCAAAATATTTTGATGAATTTAACTGAATTTGACAGAAGCAAATGTTGATACTGGAGACTGGCACGTGTCTGAGTTTCCAACAGCTGGATGAGAATTGTGTTGTAGAAAAATAATCCTACCTAGATTGCTTTCAATGGGATCAAAGCCCACATTTGCTGAATTTATCTAGGATTTCTAGTTAACCCTGAAGTTTTGCACACCGTCTGCCTGCCAGCCTCCTCCGTACCCACTGCCAACGGTGCCCCGTAGCTGAACCATCCATGGCACGAAGAGTCACCTGAACGTACCCCTCAAAAAGAGCCGGCCACCATCCTACACCCGCATAGCCTTTCATCAGGAAGCCGATTGTGAACATTTAACATGAAAGCATATTTTGCACAGGTGACAAATGTAAACTTTCATTATTTCTCCTGTGAGGAGCGGGGCTTTCAGGGAGGGCTCTGGGAAAGCACTACGAATTGAGCCCTACTGTCATATTCAGCTGACACAGCTGTTTATTGTACAGCTTCTCCTTTGTGCTTGGACCATTGCCACGTATGATTTAAGCGTGTTTGGAGTCCTGGTGGTTGCAAGAGTCTTGCCGGGCGGTCTCTACTGGGACCAGTGACAGAAGAGAGCATCAGTCTTACTCTCTAGTTGGCAAATTCATGCAACACAAAAAAAGAAGGCAATACAAAGACATTAAAAGCTAATGCTCTGAAAATGGGCAGCCTGACACATAATGGAGATGGGGCATCGAGCCTGGGTTTGTCAGGAACATAATTTTAACACAACAAGACAAATGTAACCAGGCATGACACACTGGCGTGCTGACACGTGAGCTAGTGCATCTGAAACAAAGGCAGTTTGCTGAAAATTGTATAGATTCTCCTTGCCCTGAACAAATTTCAGTTTGCAAGATTTCATGATTAACAAGCTTTCTAGAATATTTACAACTTTCTGAAGAGTTGTGTGTTGGTTTTTTTTTTTTAAGAAAGTTAAATGGAACACACACATTGCCTTTGAAATGTAGCCATAAGAAGGTCATATATTTAGGTGTTACATATTAAAATATTGATTTTTTAAAATATAAAACCCCTGCTTACAATAAATACAATGCAAGTCATAACCTTTATTATAAAAATATTTCAGTGTTCCACAGTAAAGGGTCGTTAACATTGCTAAACTGTAGAATTTGATCATTAGTGGAGGATACTACATTTTGTTTTTAATAAGGCAGTGATTTATATAGAAACTTATTAAGAAGCAAGATATGGCTCATTTCTGATCTCTGACATGCTTAAAAGATGTTGCAAATTAAGGGATTGATCCTGTAGATCGCTGAGCTGATAAGAAGAAATGTCGATAAACAAAGTGCTCACTCTGTCACTGGCCTTTACCTCGCACTTAAGTGGATGTACAGCATGTGATGGGGAAAACTGAGATGGTTTCCTGATCCCAGCCATTTCAGATTTCGTATACTAGATGGGAAGCCAAGCATACGATTTTTTTCTTTTTTTTTTATTCTGGACAACGGGTTGAGCATTTTTCTGTGAAGTGGAGAAAACCTCATCTGCAAGGGCATCTTGGGGCATTCTTCCCTGCGGTGTCTGTGAGGAGCTGGCTTTGCACCATCTCGTACTCAACGTGCATGGCCAAGCTGCTTGTGTGTGGCCAGCCATTGTGCAGGGGCACCTGGGCAACTGTGAACATTGGGGAGGGCTGATGGGAAGCAAAGGTGAGAGGGGACACAGCTACGAAGCCTAGCTACAGCGAGGAGATGGTGTCTATCAGGCACTGGCTCTTCAGTTCCTTGTAGTGCGGGCTGGAGCTCGTGAGCCTCTTCAATGGAAAAAGTGTCTGAAATTCAACCACGCAGTGGCAAGGGGAGTTCACCTGAATGGCTTTATCTGCCCTGCAAACTTAGGAAGAGCTTAATTAATTTATTTAAATGACCCAAGGTGCGCTGCATCGCTTTTCCTGGAGGTGTTCAACCAGAAGGTGTGTGCTGGGGTCGTCTCGGCTCCCATCAGCATCCCCAGTGCTCGCAGAGCCGCTCCCTAAGACAGTGACAAGAAATATAGCGTCCCCTACAAGTGTGACACAGACCACCTGTCTGGGACGCGGATCTGCCTGCACGGCTGGGACCTCCCGAGATGGGCAGAGCTGAGGTCTTTGGGTTGAAGGACGCTTGGGAGGGTGGCAGTAGCAGAGCCAAGGGTACTGAAGGGAGGGCAGTGACGCATGGCAGTTAAAATGACTGCTGGAAATGGACAGTTCCTAGGGGAAAATAGCTTGCCTTCATATAAGTCCCTTTATGTGTGCAAATCTGTGGACAGTGTGATGAAAATGCATTGTTGTATGTTACCCAAGAAAATTTCATAGGGGGGAGAAAAAATTCCCTTTGCCAGAATGATCCTGTTACACATGCAGTACCTATTAATGTGGGTGAGTTTGGGTTTGGTTGGTGTTTTTTGTTTTTTTTTTTTTTTTTAGGTAGTGCATGTTTTTCATTATTTTATTTGGGAAAAGCGTGATAAAAGAGAATGTACACTTCACGTGTCAAAGAACATGCTAAAGCTTTTTTATTCATATGTGAAACCTGCTTATATGTCAGTTTATATGATTTTCTTTTTAAATTTTATTAGCTGAATTTTAGTGCTCTTTAAAGTAAAAGTGATAGCAACCAGGTGCATTATGGGGTAGATGACACAACGCTGCCAACACACCTACGTGAATAATTCCCACGTTTCCAGTCTCTTCCGTTTGTGCAGGAACAGGCTGTTGTTTTGTGCTGTTGCTACATCGAAGGGTCTCGGACAGACACCACCGGTCTGATTTTGAGACTGCAAGCTATATTTCACTCTTCTAAAGTGAAATACTGATTTAAAAAAAGAAAAAAAAAAAAAGCGCATTGTTCTTCACAGATTTTACAGTTCTGTTTACGTGATTTTTCTCTGATATTCTTCAGTTCTGATGAGAATTAAAAGAAAACTAAACAATAAACCAAACCTCCCCTACTTCACCTGTTTTCTGGCTCAGCCGATTGAAGCCTTCCCATGGCTGTTCAAACAGCATCTGGCGGGAATGCCAGTTTGTCTGTTAAACAATCAACAATAAATATATGTATTTATGAGGATAGCGAGAGGCACAAACTGCATCCCATGCAGCTGCTGCTGCCGGTACCTACACAAGCCTGTTACTGCTTAAAGATTTAAAAATTTTCTATGGCGATTTAAAATTTTTTTTTTTTTTTTTAAAAACACCTCAACACAGCTATTTGCAACCTGAGTTTAAAAAAAAAAAAAAAAAAAAGAAAAAGCTTTATATTCTTTCTCTGCAAGCCTTTGATCCCGAATCTCCAGTTGTGGGAACAAGGAGAAGTCATCTTCTGTGAACTGTGAGTAGGAAGCTGCGAGGGAATCGGCGGATGAGTTTGAACGTTAGGCCTTGTTTATACTGGGGATTAAGTCATTTGTGGTCAGTAACCAGTGCAGCTGGGCTGCTGCAGGCTCCCGGTTCACATCAGATGACATTACTGGAGTGAAAATCAGGGGCACGCTCGCCTGCTGGAAGGGGCAATTTCTGCCCCGGCCGTGTGCGTGGGGGCATTTCGCTCCCCGCCGGATCGGGGTGAATCCAGACCGGAGACGACCTTATGTTCTCGGCCCTCGTGTTTCCAACATGTCAGGTTGGAGCAGCGCTCCTTGGGCGAACGGAAAACTTCAGAGAAAAAGGGTTCTGAAGGGATTGATCAAAACCATAATTTTATGGGTGTAGCAATAAACAGCCAAGCCAAGCCTGAGCTGCTCGGAGCAGCTGCTACTTGGTGTTTCTCAAGGTCCTAAAGAAGACAACAATCAGAAGATAGGGAAGTGAAGGGGGGAAAAATGCCTAAATTGCTGCAATGATCTGTCTGTGTAAACATTTCAAACATCTGTCTGCATTTGGAAATATCCTGGGTTGTGCTCTGCAAGTACTAAGACTTTTTCCAAAGGTGATTTTATTGTCAACTACTATTACAGCAGATTTATTTTTTTCTAGGAGGCACATGGTTAACATCTTTCTGTGCTTCTAAATATAAACTTGCTTCCAGTACTATTATCCAGGTCTCATTCCTTCTCTATTTCTCTTTCCTTTTTTTCTGCTCCTCTCTTCTTTCTCCTTCTCCTTCTGTCACTATCTGTGTGCATTTGATGAGGCTCTGAGTTACCACTGGACGCTGCGAGGATGGATTCCTTTTGTGATCTGTGCTGAGTTATACCAAAACTTTCTGTAAAGTTTTACTTTCGTGGAGTGCTATATAGTGACTTTTTATGTGTCTAAGAAATGGAAACATTTTGTCTCATATAAAAAAAAAAAAAAAAAGAAATATTTTTATACTGTGCTCCATTCACAGACCACATCAGAGGTATTCTAAGAATAGAATAGATCAAATATATTTTATGGAAATATAATGAGAAAAGGATGTGTTCCCAAAACTCACTCTGAACAAAGGAATGCAACATAGTCAGGAATACTTTAATGCGCCTAACAATTTTCTCATGTGAAAGGCTGAAGGAACAGTCTTGGTTTGAAGAAATCTTCCAATTCTCCCCAGGCACCCTGAACTTGAAATCAGAACTAGGAAAGCTATATATTACAAAAAAGAAAATGTATGGAAAAAGTGACTGAGGGCATTAACCATAAAAGACGTTTTGAAAAGAAAAATAACATCAATATGAAACATTTTGTCATGTTTCATTTCATTGATCATATATTTATTTTATGTGCTCTGGAGCGCTGAAGCTTAGATGTAACTACATTTCAGGAGCCTCATATTAGACCTGTCATTCTCTTTGTGGTGAAAACTAAATAGTGAGAAAAAAATAAAATAGATTGCAATTATTAGATTTGGGTTGGATTCCATTGGATTGTGCTTAGAAACTTCAAAAATTGAACTTGGAAAATGAGACATAACATTAACAGCTATTAAAGACACTGCCTGTGTGACAGATAGAGAAGTAGGAGGTACACCTACAATGTAAAATAATGCATCTTTTTCA
Source organism: Mycteria americana (assembly GCF_035582795.1). Taxonomy (NCBI): domain Eukaryota; kingdom Metazoa; phylum Chordata; class Aves; order Ciconiiformes; family Ciconiidae; genus Mycteria; species Mycteria americana. Next base: position 40,367,837 of record NC_134373.1, read on the forward strand.
CAGTAATGCAATATGTTCACCTTAAATAGGCTTGTAATTAAAACTGCCAGTGTTGATTAGATCAGCCACGTAGGAAAGATGCATTTGTATTAGTTCTAATTAAATCTATTTTAAGCAAGTTGAAGTTACAGATTGTTTTTTTTTTTCCACTCCCCGATACAATGGCACGTATTTCAGCTGCTGTGTATACTCCCAAGTAGTACAGACCTCTGTTTAAAAGGCTCAGTCTTTTCTGTAGCTGGTCTCTGATCCCAGGTTACTTCTGCCTCAGGTCTGGATTTCTTTCCTAGGCAAAACCTGCGATGTTTTGAAACAGGATTGTTGCAGGAACACGATGGATGGGATCAGGCCACCGTTAGCATCGTCAGAAATTTTTTCTAGCATCGGTAAGGAAAATGAAAGCATTCATCATAACTTAGGCTCTTGAGTTATTGGTCTTAATGAGTTTTCCAGTAAATAGAAGGTTGGCTTAGAAGTTTGTAGTGGAGTGGGGTAGGGAAAGACACGAGCACGGGGAGCTCTGGCAGCCCCTAGCACATTCTCGCAGCTTTCTCCAGTGCTGGGTGGCATTTCTCACACTAGGCATCTTTGAAGATTGCTGGTATAAAGCCCAATGAGATACACTGTGTTTTCAAAACTCCCTGTTGGAGTCTGACACCCTGTTAGAGCTGAAAGTTATACTCTCCTTGAATTGAACAGAATGAGGATTTGGCCATAAGTGAATATTTTCAGATATATCAGGAAATGCAATCTACAAATGCTAATGAAGTCCCACCATAGTGGTAATTTATGCAATGGCATTTTATGCAGTTCGGGCCTCTGAACAGGCTTTCAAAGGCGTAACTCCAGGGAAATAATATCAACCTTTCTCTTGGCTCCTCATCCATCCTCTCAGTGCAGAGCAGATCTTAGGTGCAGAGGAAAAACGAAGTGGTCGGAGCCTTTTGGCTCCTCTGGAGTGCCCAGCAGTGCTGTTGCACTTTCTCTTTCTCCTGGTCCTGGTGGCTTTGGGTGGGCACGCGACAAGACCCTTTTCTCCAGGGCAGGATGTGTCTGGAGCCCAGAGGTCCATCACTGGGGAGGTCCCAGGGATGGGATGATGGCCAGGGATGCTGATTCACCTCTGGGCACAGCGTGGCTCTGCTGCTTTGGACCTCTCCTTGACCCCTGACAGCAGAGCAGGTCGGGATTAATGCTCGTGGCTCTGTGCGTGCCAACTTTCTTTTTGAAACAACCTGAATGCACAGGAAACCTCCAGGAACCGAGTGCTGTGTTTCAGCTTGTAACACAACTGGAAAAAAGAAGTTGCGCTATGTTTTTCATATTGATTTTCCTTCTCCTTGGTGCAACATTTTCAATTTAAATGGCAGCAGACTGAGGCACAGAATGGGAAAAAATGTTCTGAGCTACACGACTGGGAAAAGAGCCTGATTTTCTGATTTTGTGTCCATGTTATCCAATTAAATTTTGTCACTGTCCTGTGATTTCATGTCCAGTGCAGTATTGCTTCCACAGAAGAGCTAATTATGGAATAAGATAAGTACAAAAGTGCCCATATTTAATTAAGAATATTATATAGTATATCCAGGAAGAAGATTTTTTTCCTAAAATTGTTTTAATTAACATGAAAGAAAAGCTTCTGCTGACTTTTTATTGTTGCAAGATAGAGAGAAAATTATTTCATGCTAGCATTGGACTATATTTAGCTTCCATCTCTCTATCTACAGAAGAAAAATTGAAAATTAGTTTATGTTAGATTGTATTGCTCCTTTTTATCTCGTAAGAGTTTCCTTCAAGTACCATTAAATAATGATATAATCTTTAGAATATTATTTAACAGATGATAAATATTTAATTTTTGTTGTTTGGTTTTGTGTTTTGTCCATTTTGTATTCCTTAGCTGAGGAAGAAATCTTCCACCTTCCAGAAACCTTATATTTTGGACCAAATCCCTCTCTGAACAGGTTGTATGCTGCCCTTTTCAAAATCAAGCTATCAGAAGATGCCCTTCAGCAGAAGTGTTAAGAGGACTTGGTGAGCTTAACATGTTTCGCCTGCTTAATTTAATTTGGAAAAATTCAACCAGAAAATGAAGTTATTAACAGGTTGGTACATTCAGAGATAAGATGATGTCACAGGAAAGCAGTCAAGTGGGTTGCTTGTCAAAATATAAAATATGTATCTGTCAGAATCAAATGATAGATAAGCTGTGGCTGGGTGTAGGATGCAGTGAAAATAGTGTGCTAAAAATTGAAACCGAATCCCACCAGTCTGGAGCACAAGCTTTTAGTAACTATTGTGGTGATCAGAAATATAACAATTCTGGGGACATGAACTGCACTGCTTAAACACGGTACGTGTAATTTCTCGGCACCAGTAGCCAGAAGCACGTACATCGGCACTAGACCTCAAACAAACAGGAGAGACCTTGAAAGCGTGGCTATTTCAACAGATGACTTTGAAACTGGGGCAACCCAGTAGCTTGGGTATGCCGAAATGAGGATGAATACATCTTTCCCTGGGTAACTCGGGGACCTTTAAGGCCTTGAAATGTGAAAATAGAGTCTGCCTAGCCAACACGATGAGCTTTTCTGTTTTAGAGAGGTTCAGCTCAAAGAGAGAAGTCTTCAGTGTATTCTCCAGGAACACGCACGTGTCATATCCGTCACAGGACTCTTCCTGCCTCCTGGCTTGCCATATAAAATAGCTGGCACCAGGAGTTTGAAGTTAATAAACTCAGGAATTTTAAATGGCAATTTGGAGTCTCATATGAGCAAAACAGAATAGGCTACTTAGCAAGGAATGCAGTCAAACTCCCAAATACTGTGATGGCAAAATGAAAGAAGTACCGTTATAATAACTGTCGGTATTGCGTTATCATCGAATTTGGGAAAATGATCCCACTTATGTGGAACTGCATTCACTGCAAGTTGCAAAATTGAGCTTTAAGACTGTAAACTCTTGGGGACAGCCCATGAAATCTCTCTGTTTGCTCAGGATCTTCCATGATGCAGAGTTCAATCGTGACTGGGAACTCTCAGGTCTAACAGAAGACAAATACAGAAGTCTGAAATAAAATGCTGCTCTTATATTTAAAGGTCAGAAGGGACTACTCTGACCTCTTGATCTATAGGCCATAGGGCTTTGTTCAGTAATACCACCATGATATTTCTAATTTATACTTCAGCTTAAATAGTTCCTAAAGCCTCAGCTTGAGAAATATTCCTCCTCAGGAAAGAATAAGTTTTCATATGTTGTTCTGATGTTAATTTTTTTCAGTATTTAAAATATTTCTCATTTAAATTTCTTTAGCCTTAACTTCAAACCTTTGGATTTTGATGATGATTCTTTAAGCTTGGACAAACTTTTCTCATACCAAAAACCTTCTCTTTTATAAATGAAACTGGTGGAGCTTAAATCTGTAACGTCGGTTCTTAAAAAATTTTAATATTTTTTTTTTTTTAAGTCAATCCCAGGGTTTTTGCCATACTTTTTATTTTGTGAATGCCAGAACTGAATGTTTTTTGGTTTTTTGTTTTTTTTTTTGTTTTTTTTGGGTTTTTTATGACTTCCCCAATGCTGTACACAAAGCAGACAACAACTTTCTGCTGCTGGGTGTTATCCTCCATTTTATGTACTCAAGGATCACGTTCACCCTTTGGGACTTCATGCTGTTGGGATTATATGTGCTATGCTTACTCTATATCATGCTAATTTTTTCTTCAGCAATAAATGTAATGGTGATATAGAATTATCTATATTGCTGCCATACATAAGTTTATGATGTCATAGATACATATCGACTTTTAAAGACGAACATATCATCCTTTTTTTGGTTAAAATCTGAAAATAAATCTCAGATCTCCCAGCATGAGGAACTCGGTTTTAGACTTGTGTAATGACAATGCCCTCGTAATTGAAAGAAAAAAGAAAAAGGAAATTTGGGAGACTATTAGTCTACATGTGGTATACTTTTTTCCCTAAATTGAAAAAAAAAAAAAATCCAATGACACATTTGGGCTGAAAAACTGTTTGCTGCACATGTTTTATATATGTGGGTTTATTACGCAGATCATGTGTCTTAATTAGGTAATTTATATTGTGTTATCCAAAGAAGATGTTCTTGTTCAATTGGATACACAATAAAAGCTTCAAGAAAACTTGTTAATCCTGTATTTACAGAGATCGGTGCATGGATACAGAATAACAACTAGAAATATATCTTTATATGCTGGTACAGTTACCTACTTTACTAGATTACGTTCATATATATGTATATATATTTTTCTATAGATACACAATATAGGTAGGGTTGAGTTGTATTTTTAGTAGGACTTTTTCTTTTTACTTTTCGTCCTGAAACTAAATATATTAGCTTTACCCACCGGCCAAATTTTAATGCAAAACGAAAAGTTTAAAAACTAGCCCCAGTGAGGAAAGTTCGGGTTGTCATTTTGTTATCGCGGGCAATTTGGCCCTCTTGGAGCTGTGATGTTTCAGAGAGGTAATGGCAACTTAAACTTGAGATCTCCTGGTTATTTTTTCCTTCTTTCCACAAAACCTTGATATTTCCTAAATGACTGTTTTGTTTCCTTGTACTAATCTGATACTGTTCACCCAGAAATGGAATCTAGTTATCGCTGGTTATGCTAATTGAGATTTCTTAGTTTCTCTTCCCCTTTGTCATTAAGCTAGATTTGAGCTTCACATACCCTTGCAATTACTTTGAAATTCCAAGTCTCCTTGCAACTACTTTGAGAAATCTGAAAGCTAAATGATTCCCAAGTTTAAAATATGATGTTCCCTAGTTGAAAGGCAAAAAAGCAATATTGTTATATTTGTATTCTGATGAAATTCATTATGTACAATATAATTTGTGTCTCCATAACAATCTACTCTTCTTCAATTAGGGATTAAGCCAGATACTGTATTTCTTCCAGATCTTTGTAGTAACTTTTTTTTTTATTGAGAATACAGAAGGAATTTGAAGTGTGTGTCACTGGCAGTAAAATACAAGTTTACAGAGTTTTTCTTCTGTTTATTGTAAATCAACTAGAGAACACCAACCCATGGCATTAGTCCAGGAAACTGAGATTATGAAGTTAGGAAGTAGAAAGACGAACAGAAAATCACGTTTAAAAAAATCTCAATGAACATCTTCCTCGCTATGCAGTGAGGACCTGCTTCAGCCCTCTTTTAAGTCAATGAGGAAAACTCCCACCAACTTCCAGCGGGAGCTGGCTCAGACCCTGACTGCTCGCGTTTGTGTCCCGTTTGGGGTGGGATAGGGCGAGATGCAGGGCGTGCAGAGAACTCTAACTAATGGGATCGGTCCAAAGACCTTGGATGCAGTGGGAAATGAAGGTGAAGAAGTGAAGTTATTTATCACACCTCATCAGACCAATTTCCTTATTCGTGGGAACCCAACAACACTGGAAATGGTGCCATATTGATGGTCAACTTGCTGATGTGGTACGAGCCCTAGCTTCTGTCCACAACTCCATTCCTCTGAACGATATTTGAAGTGTAGCCTAGGAGAAATCTGTTGTAATTTGCTCTCCTCCTTTCTGTATTTATAAGCCTACAATATTGTAAGTTTTTACTGTGGGTGGACAAGCAGCATCCACTCATATCAAAAAAGATACAAGTACAGATAAATATAACTTTATACATTCATTTTTATATAACTTATGCAAATGTATGCGCAAGTTAGTCACAGTCCCTAGGCTGGCAGCAGGTAGCTGATGTGGCCATTGTTGTAGCTTTGTTTGGACACTTGTGTGGCTGGATGATCCTGCCACCTTTAAGCAGAGCTTTGCACGCGTATGTTTGCTCTGTGCCTGCTAGAGCAAGGTTTGGCTGGAAGGAAGAGGCAGGATGGGACAGAGAGGGTCACAGTCTTGGCAGTTGTTCATCTCTACTGCCAAAGTAGGGCTTAGACTAATTGCATGTGGAGGCTCCTTGCTTTTTTTTTTCTTTCACTTGAGGGCATTAGCAAGAAAGGTTAAAGTCTGAAAACTGAGGAATGAACCATGAGGGGTTGGCGTGTGCGTGGACTGTGGCCCTCACTGGCATCCATCTTCTCGCTCAATGCCCCAGCCCACCTCCTGTGACAGCAGGATTGTTGGTCTCCACCTTTTAAAGGGAAGAAAAAAAAAAAAAAAATCTCTTCTCCCCATCACATCAGTGGTTGCTCCACAAATGGCTTATTTTACTTAGTATTTGCTGTTAAGTACTAACTGACCATCTTAAAAAACAAATCAAAGTCTATAGACACAGCAGCTTATTGTTCTTATTTTATGGGAACTTATCTGTTGTTCTCCAAAGAGTGAACAAAACAAAAAAGCCAATTTCGGTATGCCAGGTTCAATTGTCCAAATTAGTATTCTTAATGTTCGTCCTTATTTTAAACACCCATGCATAACTTGGTCCCTACTGCTTAGATTATAGGTTTTAGTGTATGAATTTTAATAATTCTAATTAATGGTGCTATCTTTATTACATTACTTTGTACTTGTGTTCGCTCTTTCATCATGAGATCTCAAAGCGCTCTGTTAAACCTCACCAAATCTTTGTAAAGTATATGAATTTTAGCCTATTGAGTTTATGTATCGGATAAGTGCAGTAATGAGAATGAACAGTTTTTCTAAAGTTCATTTCAGAGCTTTGCATTGATTCTCTGCAATATTTAAACACTGGGAAAATTAGGCTCCAGAAAACTTGACTCCCACTTCTACCCACTAAATTATGGATCTCTGTACTCCCCATTCTGAATTTCAAGTAATCTTTGAAAAATTTGTATTCAGGAGTCTTCAAATATGAATAGTGATAATTATATCAATATTATTAATATGCACTATTAAAAGACATAAATCTAAATTTTCAAAGCTTTGATGTGCTTACAAGATTGAACTTTTAAATGAAAGTATGTTTTTAAATCATGTATGTGTTACAGAAATCTATTAAGACCAGTCTCACAAAGATCTGCATATGCTTAGAGCAATGATTCACGTGCTCCTGCAGTGGTGCCCTGGGAGCATCGTAGTTATCTGATGGAACAGAGCTGTTCAGCATCTCACAGGTTGTTTCTCAAACCATTTTTGTTGTGTTTTCTCCTCTTTATTTCTGGTTTTTTTTTTTTTTTTTTTTTTTTAATCTTTGTTTCCTCTATTGTTATATTTGTATTTGATTTTTATAATACTACAATCGTGAACTGTGAGGATCACCACCTGGAGAAGGTCTGAGCTAAATTCACAGCAGGTCTCCACGGTGGACTCTTATCTCTCTGATAGTCTCGCCTTTCAAATCCAGACACACCAATTACTGTAGATAGCATTGTACTTTTCTTAAAAGTTACATAGGTCTTCCCCTCCTTTCCCACTGCTGTACAGCAAGGTGAGAGCTGGTCATTCGCCACATGGATTTCCTAATTCTAAAGGATTTTCATATTTCAGCCTTGTTAGATAGTTCAAAGTGGAACATCATTACTCTTTCTTTTCCATTTGGACATTTTAAGACTCTTAGCTAGTTCAAAAATAATAAAACTGTGATCTTTAGTTGACATTATAAGCTTGCATTGTGAAAACTATGCTTATATTTTGAGGTTGCTAGCTAGGAAAATCAAGACTAACTGAACTGACTGTCATTCTGAATGTTTCTCTCCTTTTAATGCTGTCTGTTGTTGTTGGGAATTTTAGTCTAAAGGGAGGTGCGTGCTTAAGAGTGCGCTCTGACCAGGTTGCTGAAGGCAGAAAGTCACTGACAGGGAAGCAGAAATGTTTTGAAGAGCGGTATTGGTCTCCCTGTCTCTTTTGCACTAACCACCAACAGCTGGAGAACAGGCAGCAGAGAGGCAGGAGGATCACGTCTCATGGATGTGTGTGCAGAGGCTTGAGGCTGAGCAGAATTTCCAGGGGAAAGGTACAGATTTTTTGTTGCCTTTACTTGAATTTCTGTAATTATATGGAATGGAAATTTTTAAATGCTAATACAAATCTTTGTCAAGTACATGAATTTTAGTCTATTGAGTTTTTGTATTGGGTAAGTATAGTAATGTATTTTATACTTTATAGCTATTTTTACCAAAGAGCTGAACAATGTAGCTAAGCAGCAACAGGGAGAGGACCTAGGTGGGGAGACAGAAAAAGTGGGGGGAAGAGAAAGGGATGTTTATAGGTGACCAGGGAGGTTTCAGACTTTTCCACTATGACTTCAGGCCCTGGGATCACTGGATCCTGCCCTTTTCAGCAGAAGTGCTGGGCAGAGCAACAGTATACAGGACCATGTCCCATTGCAATTTATGGCTCTAAATGGTGACAGGACAGTGCCCATATCTATTTGGTCTCGGGTCATACGTGGTTGGAAAACATTTGATCTCCTTTAGAAGACAAGGAGTGTCCCACAGGCACCTTTATTTCACCCGCTCTTGCATCTGCTGAAACATCTGGTGGTGGCTAGTGTTGGAGACATGACAGTAGACGTGTTGGGGAACCAGTCTGGCTCAGGATAAGAGTTTTTATGCTCCTCTGTGCTGCAGAGCATTGGGGGATCTGGAAGTCTTTCATGCTCTGACCTTTAGGAAGTTGAAATGCTCAGAGCAGGGTTGTCATTGAGTAAAGAGCATTTCCTGCTGAAAACTTTGGGAGGCATATTTTTATTTTGCTTGTATAATTATAACTAGTGATTAAAAATTGGGCCTTTTTAAAACTTTTACCTTAGACTATCAGTATTTTAGTTTAAAAAAAACCCCACCCTTTTTTCCCTCAGTGGTACACTTTTGTAGAATGCAGTCATGTGGGAATAGTGTTGACTAGTAATTATTTACTTGGTCAGACTGGTTAGTTTTCCTTCAAATGAGGTACTTCATTTTAGCAGTGGCATCTTCTCTTAAATAGTTATTTAGAGAAAAGCTGCAGAAGATAGCAGCTTCGCAGAGGAGGGGAAAAAAAAAAAAAAAACCCAAACCAAAAAAACAACCACACACAAGTTGGAAGGGTTTAGAATAAATTATTGCATGTCATTCTGTGGGAAAATCTTCCCGTATGAATGCTGTGTTGTTCGCAATGTGAGTGCCAGATCCACTCAGCTCTGCTTTGCACTTCTGTCACCCTTATCACTCATGAGACGATACTCTTCTACTGTAAGTGCTACCCCCAGCGGCATGTATTCATTTATAGGACTTGCATACTTATGCTTAAGTCAGACACCCAAGAGGCACAGGATGAATTGACAGTATAGGCAGATGCTTTCAGCAAAGAAACCAGGATGTTAAAAGAGCTTTAGCGTGGTTATTGTTTTGCCAGGCAAATCCATGTACTTGTCATCAAGGTGTTCGGGAGTATTTCAGCCTCGTTGTACAAGCTGAATACAAGAGCTGTAATCAAGAGTTACATCATTTGGTGAGACAAGACCTCGAGGAATACAGCAAAGGGAAATGTGCATAATTAGAACAGTTCAGTTACAAGGGAAAGGGGCTTTGATAGTGTTAGAAATGCAGCTGAAACACGCAGCCTCTATTGCCCTGTCGTCAGGCATTAGATGGTAGATGTCAATAGGCCGGGGAGACCTCAGGATCCAGTGAAGGAGTGTGGGGTTCCCTCTTCGAACCGTCCCAACCCTCAGGAAACCATCTGAGGTGACCATCTGCTGCGCCACGAGGTCTGCTTTCTCTTTGTAGACAAACGCCAAACCGGAGATTAATAAAAGGGTCACTAACTAAAAAACTTAATTTGAAAAAAGCAGCTTGTTTTGATAGTTGGTCAAAGGATGTTGAGAAATAAGAGCACGCCCAATTTTCCCCCCCTTCCTCAAAATTCCCATAAAGGAAGAGCTTGACATGAAGAGGGGCCAGACACGATAGCCATGGTGACAGGGAACCCATCATAGGTTGTCGAATGCATTAGGGCCAATGTGCTTCCCGTGGTGCTTTCCACGCTAACACTTTTGCCAAAATCCTTCCTAGAAATTTCACTTAGGGGAAAAAACCCCAAGTTCTCTAGTGACACCCGTTCTGAGTATGCAACATCCAGGCTGCTTTATTTATCCTTTTTACAAAATATTTATCACTGCCATAGTGATAACTAACCTAAAAAAAGAGATGATGTTTCAAAGCAATTTGACCTTTTCCAGACCCTATCTAGAGACATCTCTATTCTTACATGTATATTATTGGCAAATGTTTTGAATTTTTGAGTTTGTAGAGGAAAATGTTCGACATCTCAGGGATTCTCGAGCCATAGGAGATTGCTTTCCACCCAGCACTGAGTAGGTTACCAGACAATACTTAATTTTTAGGCGTCAAATATGTTGTAACTATCCCTGGACCTTAACGTGCAATGGATTAATAGCATTGCTCCTCTGTACCTTTTCATTATTCTATTTATCATAAGCCACAAGCTGGCAGCTGTGGCAGTATATAAGCGGGTGACTTCCAAGGAACACCATTCAGTGAGGGCTGAAGGAAGGGACCCGGGTGCAGCTGTAGAGCTGATGCTCCTCCAGCACGTTAGCACCAACCGGCATCACTGGCATTTGTTTTTTGGGTGAGACTATGGCTGTAGCCCTAGCGCCCAAAACAAGTGCTGCGGCAGGGCTCTGCAGGTGAGCAATTCTGAAAATCACTGGTTTAATGATAATAGAAAAGTCACTGTTAGACATTTTTTTAGTTGAGGCTGCTGGCTGAATGCTGCTGGGTGCTGCGGAATGTAAGCAGCACTATGAATATCAGGAATGCTAATAATGGGGTCCCATTTCTAACTTGGGAACAAGAGTTTCATTGCGTGCACATAACTTCCACGGGCAAGCATTCCTCTTGTCTTGCTGGATGCGGGGTGTGGTTCTGCATGAATAACCCTGGTCCTTTAAAAGAGTACTAAGAGACAGTCAAAGAATTGTTTCTTTGCCAATAATCATAGTGTGGGGAGGCGCCAGGCTCAGGTTTTAATCCTGCAAATGACTCCAATGCAGTGAAGGAGGTAAATATAGAGTGCAATTCGAGATCTAGGTCTTCATTGGTTTTGGGGGGTTGGTTTGTTGCTTGGTTGTTTGTTTTTTTTTTTTTTAAATACACAGTTTAATGAATTTATCAGAATTTTCTCTGGAAAGGTTTGACAATTCATAATGTTGCTTGTTATTAAGGCATTAATTGATTCCTCGGTGTTTAATATGGCGTGTTAAAGTCAATAGCATAGGTCAGAGGAAAGTATCAAAAGACCGCATGTACAAGCATCTGCATATTTGATTTTGTTTGCACCAGATTCCTGGCTATCACTGCCTTAGGATACCTAAGAGGGTCGCAGTTGTCACGAGCGTGTCTTAAGTGGGTGCTTCAGAATTGTCCTAGGATGGGATGGAGCCAATCTAACAGCTTTCTTGCCTGAAGAATGCACAGCGGAAGAGGGAGAGAGGGAGGAGGAATGCGTGGTATTCCCCTTCGTCTTTCTGGCACAATTGTCCTGGTGGTACTGTTTCAGCTGGTGTAATCAAGAACAGCCCTGTGGCTATGCTGCAGCACGTGAAGCTCCTTTTTCTGACCCTTATATGGCACACGATTGCAGCTTGCCTGGCCGGGTTTGCAGCTCCTTTTCCTCGCTGCTCTCTTCAGCCGCAACGAGCGCAAATTTGATGTCTTTAGGAATCTGGCCTTATATTTTAAAACTCCATGCAAATATGGTAATAATAACTAAACTGACATTTGCTTTTGCTTCTGTATAGTATGTCTTTAATATGATTACTACCCTTAACATTTAAAGGAACTTTGACAGTTATGTAATCCCTTCAACATTTAAGTACAACAGGAATTTATTATTAAGTGCAGTGGCTGGAAATGGAGCACTTCTTTCATTCACACTATAAACAGTTATGTTGGATTAGTAATCCTGCTTGTCAGAGTTGTTCACTGTTTGATATTAATCAGCAGGTTTATGAAAGGTGCAATAGAAGGCAGAAATGAACGGTGAAGAAGTTGTAAACCTTGGTTCCATAAAATCAGGCTCTATCTAATGCTCAGGTTCACAACGTTTCTTGCAGTGACCATTAGACTAAGGGGAAAGGAAGTACTGCATTATGGTAATGGTGCACCTAACTATCTTTTAATAAACGTAGATTTAGTTTCTTACTATATAAATGCAATAGCAGGTAGTGATGATGCAACAGCAAGACTTTTGGGAAGATTTTTAGGTTGTTTTGTAAAGAGTATGTTTTTCAGATTGTTGCCTAGATTGAGTATGATACAACCTAGCAAAACACTTAATGATCAAATATTACATGACAAAACGAATAGCATCTCCTTTTGGTGCTTATCCACTATTGAAATCATGTGCGAAGCACTTTACCTGAATATTTCTGCCTCATTTGTGGGTTGTTATCTTTGGGCTACATAATTAATTTTTGTATCTTGCAAACTATGTTGCACTGCAGGTTTGGTGTTTGGGTTTTTTTAACACTTCTGAATCTCTAGTACATGTTCATGCAGCGTGTACAGAGGAGCCAGGTCCTTTGGTTGCAAATGTCATCTTGTGAGCTCTTGAGATGATCAAAGTGAAAATGACACCGTTGTAACGCAAGATGTCTTGAAACAGTGCATAATAAATTACCATGATTGGTTAATGAACATACATGATTAATGAAACAAAATATAGACGTATAATAAAGGCTTTTCTTGTAAGTGTCAGTCATCTTCCTTGTTCAAGTGCTTCCAGATACATCCCTTATACACCTAACACAATAGTTGACATGTATCCATATGTATATAGTAATATACAGTAGTGAAATCAAATTGCAGTGTACGACCTCTCCATTAAAAGTGAAATTAAACCTTAATATCATAGTTGACATGTTCCTATACCTAGATTTGTTTCAAGTTAATTTTCCCCCCCTTTTTTTATAATCCTACTTGTTATAGTTTTGTTTTGGGTTTAAAAAAAAATCATCATTGAATAACATTAATCTTCGTTAAGCTATGTATATCTTTCACTGATCACTTTTAAAGCAACATGGCATCAGTTTTTAAAATTCTCATCTCTAAATTTAGCATTTGCTTGTGGAAGGATCAAAAGTGTCAAAAATCTGCATCACTTTCTCATTATCAATCACTGTGATATTTTTGGAGAAGCCGTTTGATTTGCATCGTCGGACCTCCTACCTAGCATCACAGAAGGCTGCGCATCCATAAAATTAACTTTTGTCACTCAAACCAAATTGGGCTGAGGCACTCTTGCCAGAACAGCTAATGTGCGTGCAAGGAGGATGGCTGATCCCGGAAACGTTCAAACCTTCTTTGGAAAGGCAGAATAAATTAATTAATCTGCTTCTGGGTGATGTCCCAGAGCTTTCCTTATGTCTCAAATGAAACCCAACAGGAAGGCAATAGATCACCCCCACCCGCAGCCAGTAAACCGAAAAGGCTGTGATCCAACCAGAGGCGCGGAGTGATGGTGATGGGGTAGACCGGACTCCCGCTTGCGCTGTCCCAGCGTGCAAAGCACTGCTCAGCTGTGCCTCACCTGCAGAAGCCTTGAAGCTGTGATTTAGTGTGCAGCCGCTCTTTGCAAAGTTCCCCGTTGCTCCAGAGGAAGTTGCTGCAGCTCTTTGCAGAGTGCAGCGTACCTCTCATCTCCTGCCAGCTCCGCAGAGCAGTTCCTAGTGGCGGGATCACCACCCTCATCGCCTCCTCCCTTGCTCGCTGAGCGGGAGCCGCTCTCCTTCCAACATCTGGAGGTCTGGTCTGCAGCACGGGGTGCCTGGGGTTCACGCGCTCCCCTTCTCCCATGGCTCCAGCTCCAGCCATGCTAGCAGCCTTTCCCATCGAAGCCCAGCATGGCTGGTCGTCCTTGCTGCAAGGCAACAAAAAGGCAACGAGAAGTCCCAGCCTTCCTACAGTGTCTGTTATGTTCAGCTTGAGGTTGCATTAGCTGCAGTCAGGGGAGGTGGATGCATCCTGCCTGGCTGTGTCCTGCGTTGCAGAAAATCCACGCAAGAGACCAAGTTGGCTTTTTTTGGGCCTTTTGGCAAAAGAAGCAATTCTGCTAAGCTTTACTGACCCTGAAACACTTTGTGTAGTTTGAAGATAGAAAGTGAGGATTTGTTCTTGGACATCCATTTTATTTTTAATAAATACCAGCTTGTATATATATATATATATATGTATATATACACACACCAGCTTCATAAAATCCATCTTATTTTTCATAAATACCAGCTCATCATCCAGTTATCACTTTTTTCCCCCTCTTCTCCCAAATTTGTTTCAGGTGCTCTACACTGCACTGTAATTATACATTATATTATCTGCTAAAGATATGAGCTTGGTGAATCCAGTCCTCCTTCCTCCAGTGAATCCATCAGTAGCCCATTGATATGTCCCTCGTCCATATTTACTGAAAGATTTTGGTATTCTCTGAATTCATGATGAAGAATGGTGGGATTTTTGTGCTTTTCTGGGGTTTTTGTTTGTTTCTTTGGGACTTAAGCTCTTCCATAGCTGCAGTTTGCCACAGGAGTCACCTGGTCCTTTTTTTTTCTTCTGTCCTCACTGGTGTGAATATAATACGACAAAGCCCTCAAAGAACTGAAGAAACCACTGAGCTTTTTATCCCCTCAGGAAAAGGTAGCAATTTATGGAGAGACTACAAAAAGGCAGGATTAGGGGATTTTAGAAAATGTAAACCTTTTTCCTTTTTGGGCTGCATAGCCCTTTCCCAAGACGTCAGTCCTAAGGAAAACGTGCTACTGTAGCGGAGATGGATGTAAAGTTTAAATTCAAGTTTGTATAAAGTCAGTACACGTGCACTGTAATGTGCTTGGGGATGGATGCTGTCAAATCTCTGTCTTCGTCATTTAAATGACTGTTTCAGTATTGTCTGTGATACAAATATTTAGACTTTGATCTACTTATAAAGCCAGAGAGTTCCTGAAAATTTTCATAAGTATTTCCCCATTTCCTGAGCCAAGGAAAGGATTTTTCAAAGCCTAAGTCAGCTTGTTTTATCTCGGAGGAACTAATGTTATTTTAGTGTACCTGGCGAGACCACTGGAATATGTGCATTTCAGTGTGAGAATACCTCGAACGCTCAGTTTTTTGCAAACGTTTCTGAAAAGTGAAAATCCAAAGAGGACAACAGAATTTCTTTTAAACCCTTACGCAAAAGAAATATGTAGACTTGCACTGTCTTTTTTATAATAATCCTCTAATTCTAATTAACAAGTAAGACTGGCCACGTGTAAATTCAAACGAAATTTTATTAAATTTTATCAAATTAATGGTATGGGACATGAAAGGAAATGATCTTAAAAATATCAGCAGAACACTAACTGGTAATAATACTAATTGGCTTCTCTTTGCTCCCATACTACTGTGGGTGCTTGGGTAAGTCAGTCGAAAAGAAATAGATAAACATGTATGAATTGCACTCTGCTGGGTGAGAAATAGTTTCAAGAGGCTGAACTATTTCATGGCAAGATCTGGGCAAAAGTGTTAAGAATTACAACATTTTATAAACCAGCTATCATCCTTTCAATGTTTAAAATAACCAAGCTTCCTTTTGACATTAAAAAAAAAATTGCTATTTTTTCAATCTTTTTGCAGTTTTAAAATTGCGTGTTAAATTAACTGCAAGAAGCAAGATGGGGTACTCCAACAATTTATTATTAAAAGCTTGGAGAAAAAAGTCTTGAAAAGAAGTCTGATTCCTCAAACAATTCTGGTGTAAACAGATATTTTCCTATTAAAACCAAAAGTTTTATGAAAAAAAAAAAGGCATTTGGTTTAATCTTCTAGAATACACTCTTTTATCATAAAATAGACCTCATATATTCATAGTTATCTATTTTAAATATAAATGCCATTTCAGGGACTGTCATACAAGACCAGTTATTTGAAAAGCAGCAGGTAGAGCTGTACCAGAGGCGATGCTGGGAGCTGGAGCAGGCGTGGGGGGACAGTGCCGGCACTGGGGGACAGCTCACCGCCACAAGGAGACTGAGCGGGTACCATCTGGGTGATGGGGGGAATCCCATTCTTTCCTTGGATGAAAGAAAGGTTTTTGCTACAGCAGATCCATTTCTGGACCTGTCAGAGTGATATTTTGGTCAACAGTGAAGAGCGTGATTTGGGTCGTCTTCTTTCTATTCACTGCCAGCCTCTGACACGTCCTGGTCCTGGTGCAGGTCATTATGTCTAATCATGGAGCGTGCTCTACTCTTACATCAACTTCTAGCAAGCTCCGACGCTGAGTTAGTGGCATCATCTTGAAATAGATTTTACAGCTGAAAGTAAATAAACTGTGAAAAACCTAGTCCAGAAGACAATATTAATAAGTATGAGAGCAAGCTATCAAAGCATCCATAGAAACAGAAAAGCCATTTAATTCTTTGAAACAAACAGTTCTTTCCTTTCCCTTCGCTGCTCACCCCTTCAAAACACAAGATGAGTAATTTCTAATGTTCATGTAGTATATTTTTTTCCTTTAAATTTATTCCTTTGTGACTGACTCTACATAGCCTCTCTGTCTGAAAGGCAATTGTAGTACCACTTAATTTCTGTTTCTTCAAGGTTGAGAATATTGGTAGGTATCAATTCAGGGCATATTTATTCAAAGGTTAGAAAGTACACTGAACTGTTGTCTAGTGTAGACTTTATTTTAGGAGCAAACATAAACATGAAGAAACTATAATCCTGGTGTAATGTAGGAATCTAATTAAGACTAATGAGGCAACATTAAATTTAATGTATGATGCATTTTATATGCCTTACCATTAGAGCTGCAGCAAGCTGTTCGTCAGAGCATCGAACTTTGGTGAATAAGCCCCTCAAGGCATTGTTAAACAATCTGGGCTCAGGCCTTCTCCTGCCCATTAGATTGTGTTGGGCTTGCAAAGATCTAGAAATAAATGGAAATTTAGCAGGGGGAGAGGAAGGGGGAGGGCACAAGAAGTTCTGACCATCTTTGGGAGGCTCAGCGAGCTGATAAAAAGGGAAGATAAATGGATGGCTGCATGCAACACCCTCGAGGAGGTACAAGGCTGGGACAGAAGGGAGGAGGGCAGAGAGTAATGTGTGAACTACTGTTTCAGAGGCACCTATAGCAATGGGAATGCGGAGAGGCTGGGATTTAAGTGACACAGCATATCAAGAAGAGTGGTCAAGGTGATTGTTGCTTAACATCTTATTAACAGTATGGTTTGTTGTGGATTTGTTTTTATTTTTGTTAAACTCGTTAAGTTCAGTAAGTTCCTTACTTGCATTTAGCTGTGCAGAAAAATAGGAGTATAGCTCCAGATTTAGATTTCGCTCTCCAAATTCTTTCCCCTCGGTACAAAAGAAGACTCCTTCTGTAATACGAACAAAACTTTTAACAATGATTTCTCAAACAGCATTTCATAGACTCTGTTGAAGAAACATGCTCAGTGTATTGTCGTGGTGTACGAGCAGTGGCTTTGCAGAGTAGTTCTTGAAGGTGAGGGATTTGGATGGAGCTGAGATAAACTGAGTGCCAGCATTTGCCTTAATGGGCAGGGAAGTATACACAGCACCACGAAGTTAAAGATGGGTTTGAATGAAGACTGGGTGCTGAGGAATGGAGAGATTTTTGGAGGCACTTTTAATGAATTGACTTCGTGGGTTTACAACATAAACTGACACTACGGTGTTTGGAGCGCATGGGTCGGAAGTGCAGACTGGACTGGAGCTTGGATGAATTCGTGGGCTCTGGTGTCAATCGGTGATGGCCAGCTGCTGTCACATGGGGTCAAGCACAAGAAGAAGACGAGGCAAAGGAAGAGTTAGTGGGTGTGGGGAGAGGGGGATGGGGAGGGCCGGTGTCAAAGTGCACTTCAACCCTACCGTTCCAAAAGCTGAGTTTTAGCCTACTACATCCTGAAAATTCATTCCAGTTTATATTATTGTATGTGTTAGTGATGGCTTGAGTGTTTGAGACTTTGAAGTATTTCAACTATACATGAAATTGGATTTTTTTTTTCTCTTTTTTTTTTTTTTTTTTTCCTGTGGAATATAGCCATGGAAACCTGTAGTCTGTGCTGGAAAATAAATGACTGGAAATGTTCCTTGGTGACTAACTTGGTATAAGACGTTATTATAAGTGCAAACACAAATTTATACTTTTAACAACAAACAAATGCCGTGCGCGAGTTTTGAATTAGAGATTCAGCAGCGAAGCTGATCTGAGGCAGAAGATACTGTTGGGATGACCTGCAGCAGTGTGGTGGGAAGACCAAAGGTACCTATTGCACAGGTTTGGGCTGGGGGAACGAGTTATTCCTTGCAGGAACATCAAGGAGCACTGTGAAAGCTCAGTTGGGGGCAGAAAGGAAAACAATGCCACCAGAGGGGTTGCGGGGGGGGTTTGGGAAGGAGCGATGTGGCGAGCGACGTGTTCACAAGTGTTTCAGTATTGACCTGACTCCGCTGCCACTGAAGTGTGGGTGGGGGGGACGACTTCAATGCAAGCAGATGTAGGCCGATGCTGAGAGTTTTTACAGTCCCCTGGTGTGTGCGTAACACGCTGGGACCACCCAATCGTACCTGACCTGCGCTGCCCGAGAGACGGAGAGGAAAAGCACGTGTTAGGGGGCTCGTTTTCCTAGCGCAACCTGCTCTGCTCGTTCCCTTCCCCAAGGGCACGCCTGTGCGCGCCTACCTGTACAAACTTGAACGCATGCTTATGCTGTTCGCATTCGCTCCCTGCTCGGTGCTGAGCAGAAGGTAGATGGAGGATGCATTTAAACCGGGAGCAGTGAAGGTTTATGGAAGTAGACAACTCCTGTGACCCTTCCATTCTTCATCCCTTTGTGTTCCGTGCTCATCTATTCATAGAAAAATCCACGAGCAAATTGTAGAAAGTGCAGATTTATTGCTAAGTGAGTTCATTAATTTATTTTCATTTTACTTTCTCTTCTCTAACCTCCTTCTTCTCCTGTGTTTCAGCTGGAGAAGGGTTTCATTAATGTTGAATCCTGACCTTTCTCGTGCATGAGCTTAGAAGCATGTGTGCTTTACGTAGCATGTGTTTTTTTCCTTTTTTTTTCCCTTTAGGATTTCATCTTTTACTTGAAGACACGTCACACTCTCTACTCAGCTTTTGCCAGCTGGATGCTCTCTTCTGGGGCTCCTGTGTTTGGGTCCTGTGGACCATGGTGCCAGGATGTCCTCCCAGCTTGGGCTCACCAACCCGCTGGCTTGCCTGCCGGTCCACAGGGCCGCGTGTGCCCTACTGGGGTTTGTAAAACACAGATTTAAGCCCACATTGCAACCAAAGCAAATAGGGCTAGGACGTTTGCAAGGTTCCTAAAATCCCATCACTTGGTATTTAACCTAATTCTAGGGAAAGTGCAACAGGTAAACCCACCTGCCTCTCCTGGTTGTGTATGAGTGTTGTTTGGATTTAGGTCACGTTCCTTGAAGGAAGTAACCATCCTTTTTCTCTCAGTGTCCTGCTGCAAATGGCTTTTCCTTTAGAAATGGAATCTTGCCCCTCTTTGCAGCCACCTCTGAAACAATCATGGTTTTAGCACAGCTTGGGATTTCTGTCTAGTATGTTAGCACAAACAAACAAAGATGGTGTAAGCCTCAGAATAAAACTGGAGCATTCAGTGTGATAGAAAACCACCCAGATGAGTGTCGAAGAGGGTTCATAAATTGTACGTGGATCTGGTGGTTGTCAGAAGTCCTTAGTTACGTTTACTGCCAGTGTGGCCAAGATGCAGTGGGAACTGCTAACTTTGTTAGTGGAGTGTTTTTCCTGCTGGGGTGTGGGTTGGGTTCTCAAAATCCATCTGGCCATTGCTCAGTTCCTCGTCACAACAAGTAGTCAAGGTGGTTTTTACATAAGTAGCCCTCTGAATGAAGAAAATGGGTGATTCTTGCCCAAAAGCATTGCTTTTACAGGGCTTTATACACCTCTCCCCCCCGGGGCTGTGCTCAGCTTCTGTAGGCACTGAGCTGGCAGGGCTAAGGGTTAGTTTTAATTTGTTCTCCTTAACCTCCTCCCTCCTTAGGGAGCCTCTTTTTTTAAAAGTAAATCACAAGCGACGATCTGGGAGAGACTAATACTCCCCACCTCTTCAATAGGTAAATTGCCCTTTTAGGTGAGTGATCCGTGCTCCTGTCCTCATTTTTCATATCTCACTTAAAAAAAGAAAAAAAAAAAAAAAAGAAAAGAAAAAATAATCTTCCAGGGAGTTTGACTTAAGTAAAGGCACTTTAAAGTCTTTTTCTAATGTCATTCTGAAGTTAAAAAACAATTTGACTTCAAGGGAGATACGGCCCAATTTTTTAAAAACTTAATAGGATTAGTCATGGGAACTATTTTTAGCAAAAGTTCAACTTTATCCATGTATTTTAATGTGGGAAAAGTGTGTCCTTTTCCCTCTGCTAATGTTTGATGTATTCCAGCCCTCCTGCGAGTGTGTTTGAGTATCTTAGGGGCTCTGGAGTGGAGGAGAACTTCCTCTCGGATTCTCTCTGTTTTCTTTCGTGAAAATGACATTCCTAAGCTGTTTCACTTTCTGACAGGAAATGGAGCCTTGCCAAAAATGATTAAAGTCCAAGAAAGCATAACAGTTCCAAAGCTGCAGCAGTTCTTTAGGAGTCCCGAGTTTGACATTGTGTCAAACAAATGTGAAATATTGTTTAATAAATTTGAATAATACAGGGAAAGGGAAAAATGGTTCTTGGCTTATAATGCTGGTGCTTTTTATTAAGTCTGTAAAGGACTGCCTAGCTCTAATAAATTGAAATATATACATAAATATACTTGTGCATGGATAACAGTTTAATATTGTAATATATAATGAACGGTGCACATGCACCCCCCACACGCAGACATTGATTTATATGCATGTACGACCATATATATATTGATATGTGTGTAGACCCACTCACAAGTTTGTATATATTTATACATGGAATTACCATTTGCAGGCAACTCCTGTGCCTGCTTCATATAAGAAATATCATAAGTATTATTTATAAGGTGTGGCATGACATTATGACTTTATAAAAATACTAATCTAATGCTAGATAAAATACAATTTGTTAACAGTTTCTCAATGGTTTTTAATTCAGTGTTTGTTTAAAGGCTGTATTGTGTAGTCTTTATTCGTGCCGAGTAACACCTTATCATGTAATTCCAGTGTTATGAGAAGGGCCGTGCCGAGGCTCACTAAAAGCAACGAGAATTATATGGCACCCAATAGCCTGGCTCTGCCACCTCTTCACATTTAACAGCCCCTTCTGCCAGAAGGGCTACCGGTCACTGAAAGTTTGACAGTTTTCAATATTAGGTTATTAACACAATGGCTCTATCAGAATGAGCCAGACTTCTAAGAAGTTCCTGTGCTGTCAACCCCAAGTGCTAAAAAGTCCTGTCAGGCTCCTACAGTCCTAAGATTACTTCTCGTAACCCCCCAAAAAACAAAACCCCTCAGCGTTTGTAAGTTGGCTGCCAATTTCCTTTGGATTTTGATCCTACGGGTTCACTGAAATCACATTTTCAAGTCGTTCTCTGGCTGCAAGGCCAGGAATTTCCTTTTTTCTTTTTCGTCTTGATTTTAATATGAAAGCTGAATTACATCATCACCAGAATCCAGGAGCTCCAAATTTAAAAATTAATCTAATAACTTAAGGCTCAATAAAATCAGGGCAGTTGGCAACTTTACTAGAAAACATGAAAAGTTGCTTTGTTGATTCCTGCAAGAAAACTCCAGTTCTTTCCCCTCCATCAGATACATTGCTTCTCCACCAAAATATATCAAATATTCAAGAGCTTATAAAAGAATAAAAATGTTCCACTGACACGGTCTCAAAGACAAAACGTTCTTTAAGTGAGATGCATTTCAAAGCAAAGCTATAGGAAAGGTTACTGTTTTTCATTCCTTGTGTGAGACTGTAGTGTTATTCCTTTAAAGGGAGTCATCTTTATCAGTTTTCCAATGGCATTTGAGATTTCACATAGGGAAAGTTGAACCGGGACCGTTCGTACCGTCGTTCAACAAGGACAGCAATTCACGGCTACTTTTCAGACAAGCTAAATTGATCAGACAAGTCAGTCAATGTCATTGAGCACTATTTGTCACTTCATAAGCAGCTACAATCTGCTGTTCTATAAATGCAGAAGGACCGTCGAATAAATCACATCAACCAGTGGGAGTAGATAGTATCCCTTCATCCATAATTGGTGCGGTCCTCTCCTGTCACATTCGCTCATTCCCCGCGATTCCGGCACGGATTGACACTGACAAAGAAAGAGCAGCCGCTGTCAAAGGCGCTGGAGTCTGTCTGCTACTCCGCTCTCCCCGCTAATAGGTATCTATCATAATGTTGCATTAACATCACAAAAAATCAGACTTATAACTCCGCTATCTGGGTATATCGATGACATGTGTAGGGGTCTCTCTCAGGTTACGGGGAAGGCTGATTGATGCAAACGGAAAGCTTCTGATTAAGACCACTTACCAAATCCATCAGCGGTAGGAATATTTACTGCTGTGTGTGCGGCTGCTAATTTCACAGACAAAAAAAGTAATAAAAAAATGAGGGGAACACAATGATTTGCTGTAAAGAGCCCTTCTGGAAATTTGTTAATTGTTATTCTCTGCTGGTGCGGGGATACTTTATGGACTTTATTCCTATGAAGTGATTGTATGGTTATAGAGTTACCAAAATAATTAGGGAAATGGAACACTTTGAAAAAATACTATTGACCGTTTAACACACAAAAAAGCCCCCAAAATTTCTATCTGGTACTGTGTTTGGCAAAAAAGTGTTTTCTAAGTGAACGGAGGAAATTAGCAGATGATATTTATTGTGAAGGTGTGTCAGGCTACAAACTTTTTTTCCTGGAGAAATGCTGGACAGTTTCTACCAAGAATATGTTAGATTAATCAGCTCGCTCAGCCCTGGCGAGAAATCACAGTGGAATACCCAAATTGCTGTGTAGTCACATGTAAATCTTTCTGACAACCTCGAGGCACAGATCTTTTTTTCAGTGTTCGGTTCCAGTAACATGCTCGTGGAGGAAAATACCTTGTTTGCTTATAAAAAGATTGTAGCTGAATATGTAATTGCTGAGACCGAAGCACTGGGATCCTGGGTCTTCAGCATGAAGATCCGGATCCTTTCTCTTTATTTTTTGGGAGAAAAAGTCTTAAGTTTCAGTTTGCTTTTGTGTAAACAAGGCTTCACGTTGCCTATCGTGTGGGAAAGAAGTGAAATGCTTGCTTTTTAAAGGTGCTCAGTATAAATGTCATGTTCCTGGCTGGAGTCTTCGCTGGGCCCAAAGGCAAAGCGTAATATCAAATGATTCTTACAGTTTTTAGTCTGGGACGCCTCTTGACCCGTGTGCACAGATGATGAGCAATTTTCCTTTCTGTGTTGGCTTCTTTGCCTCCTGGTGCAGAAGAAGTTGTCCTGAAAGCATGCCAGAAACCTAAGTAATAGGTAAGGAGTAGAAATGATTTTATCTATAAAAGACTTAATTCTGTTAATATTCATATAAATTCTACTATAAACACAGCTGATGTTCAAAAGAAAACTCAAAGCAGTAGATCATAAAAGTGTTCCCCGCTTAATACAAGACTTTGACTTGTTTTTAAATGAACATAATAGAAATGTTAGGCCTAAAACCAAAACATGAGGCAAATCAACGTGCAATGGAGAACTGAGCAGCGTCCAGAGGAGGCAGCTTACATAGAAGCGCATTCATTGTCAACATCTGATACTGAAAAGGTCAATAGTTAATTAAATAATCCATCACCTTAGGATAGAAAGCAGTCCTCACTTCTGACAATCAATGACAGAAATATTAAAAGGTCAGAAAATGAGTTACTATATATTGTGTTTTCTTACTGTGCATTATAAAGATGTGACTTGGCTTGAGCGGCATGGGCATGAAGATAGGTAGGAAGAAATATTAGCTGTTGCCCAAATATTTTCCTAAATGCTCTTTTACCAGGCTTCTTTATGTGTGGGCTTCTGAAAAGATGGGCCTCAGAGATGTAGTAAACTTGGAGAATGACAATTTAAGGCTACATCACAGAATTTATAACATCCTTTGTTTAATGATCAGGGTGTTTTGGGGAGAATCTTTCTCCCGTGCTGCTTGAGGTCATACTGGAATAAACTGGGTGAGCGTTCTGACATTCAGGTTTTGTTCGGATAGGGGTAGAGTTACTTTAGGAGCCTGAGAGGCAGTTTTTGTGTGCTTGTTTTCTAGACTCGATGAGAACGGGTTTAGCTGAGTAAATGCAACCCACCTGCCCACTCCTGCATCTGTCCCCGTGCACGGGCTGCTGCTTGCGCTGCACTGCCAACGTACAGCGTGCACCTGGTTCCAGGTTTCTCCTTATAAGTGATTACATTAGTTAATATAAGGTGATATTTTGGACACTGAGTGCTTATAAATTACTTAAGTTAAATACAATAATGATGTTGCCATAAACAGTTTTTGATTTGCTGCTCACTCTAGGCTTTCCTTTTGCAGAAACGTTTCCCTCCCTGCTTGCGAGGCTATTCCTGCGTTGTGTTTGTCAGACAATGAACGTTAGTGATTCGGGGCATTTTTCCTTTCCTTTCGCAAGACAGGCTGAAGTTTTCTTCTCATTTTCTGAATGGAAATTGTGCCTTACATACGGAGGGAAACAAGTGACTCGCGTTTCTGTGCCCGCTGCAGCTGCAGAGGGCTCCTTTGGGTGATGCCTTCCTCACCCTCTCCAGCAGCCCCGTTGCCCTCACCGTGCTCGCCCTCCTCCATGGAGGGACCCTGCTGCCTAAAGGAAGGGCTATGAACTCACCATAGCAGGGATCTACTTCCCTCTTCTCATTACTATACAGTGTGGAACCAATGCATATTTATTAATAACCTCTCTGTTTCTAAATTTTCTAAATGTTACTTCCCTTGTACGTAGCTTTATCCTGAGCGTATGAAAGTCACCGTGCTGAATTCTGGAAAGTGTTATATGATTATTTTATCTCTCACTATAAAGCGTTTTGAAAGACTTTGTATGAGAGACAATATAAAAATAAATTGAATTGAACTATGGCTTCACCTTCCCACTTTTTTAGTGCAGAAACCTTTAGAGCAAAACCTGCAATATAACAACAAAGGAGGAGATTAAGACTGTGTCATGAAAGAGGTGACGCTGGATGACAGGTCCGACCCTGCGTGAGCAGTTTGGTGGGTTTGCAATTGGCTGTGTATTAATTAGATTTTAAGCATGTTCACAACTGGGAAAAAGCCTGTTTGTATTTTTAGTGGGAAGGTTATTTTAAGCCATGAGAAAGGTATTAGATATTATCTACTGTGGTGTATTTATATAAACAAAGGTCTACCTGATGGTTGTGCAAACATCTGTTCTGTTCTTACCCAACATTGCACGGTTCATTAAAACTCACCCTGTTGGCCTCTGAAAGGCCGGTTCTGGAAGCACATAATCTTACTTACAGAATCCACAATTGCAATAATTTGTCTTTTAAAAGAAAATAATCTTAGCTTAGGGTAATGAGTTTTCTTTTTTCCCCCCTGTAGAAATATGATTTTATGTTTTACAATGCAGACACAATAAATTACATTAATAAATGACTCCTGGTTCATGAGAAGTGCTGTATTTTGACAATATCAGCCAACCTTTCCATTTGTTTAAGCAGGAAAAGTGGGAAGCCAAAATAAAGCTGTTACAGAAGAAATCTCAAGAATGTTTATGAAACTCTGCTCTAGCTACATTTATTAGGAGTCGAAGCATAGTCTTAATTTGTCATGCGGAATTCCAGGGGAGTGAGTAATTTCTAGAGCTTCTCTAAATGCCAGGACTTAATATTTTTCTGTAGCAATTTGTTTGTAAACATGGAGTAAATTGTATAGGTTGCAATGTGACAAAAAGGTATCTAGGATTTGTCATCTTCTGCTAACAGCTGTTGGGTTTATTTTATAGCATCTCATGGGGTTTTTCAGATAAATGCGCTGTTGATGGCAAGCGAAAGCACCCTGAGGATCTCTGATGGTGGGCACGCACAAAGTTTAACTGCAGTAAGCTGTTTGTCGGGGATTTGATCTCCAGTGGCTCAGCTCCCCTGGGTCGCTGCAGTTCCCACCAGGGTGTCCGTGTGTCACCTTCAGAGAAACCCCTATTGAACAGGAGGCAAGCTCCAGGCAAGAGGGTAATCTCCCTTCTGGCAAGGGTGCTTCTAGCATCATTTTTCTGAGGTGAAGAGGGGAAGCACAGCTTCCCAAGGAGGATTTTTAAGTGAACAGAGTTAATGAATGTTACTTGCCAAATTCCCTAGTGTTGCAGGAACCCAGGATGTTTGTTCCCTCTCTCCCACCTCTCTTTGTCCTCTTTTATTTAGTGGTCTGAGGCTATGTCTATGTTAGTGAGCAGAGGAGAAGTAGGGATGGATCTGAAAAGGAGAGTAGCTGGTACTGAGGACCTCAAATCTACCATGTTTATGTGTTAAGGTTAGCCTTGGACTGAGACACGTCCTATGGACTGGTCCCCTGTTAGTGATGGGACTGCATTGGGTCTGCCCTTGGCGTGCACTTCCACTTTAGTGCCATTCAGAGGGCACCCAGCGCGTGGTTTCCAGGTAGCTCTTTGCAGTGGCTCCTCATGTGGTGGGTAGAAGCCACTTGGAAGTATCTTTCAGAAGTTCACTCTGGCCTCAAGTGAAAATACTCACAGAAACAGGCACCTGAACATTAGACAATGATTTGTGGCCCTTCCTCATGTAGCATGATGAGTTATGCTCTGTGGACTCTTCAAGATTAGATGTTTCTAGCATGTTTACTGAAGATCCCTTCCATGCTTCCATGCCCTCGTTCACTCTTTATGCAGTAGGCAGGTGAACATCTCCAGAAGCATGACCGATGCTCTGTCACTGTGTCCCTAGGCTCAATGTGAGCACACCAGTAATCCCAGAAACCAAAGCCAATTCACAGAGACTGTGTTTGAGGCACGTATTGCCTTGGGAGGGACATGAGCCTGCCTCCGCTAGACCTGTGCGTTCTCGAATCCTTTCAGAGGTTTTTCATGGCTTTGAATAATGTGGCAGCAACTACTCGTCTGAACCAGTACATCAGTTCTCATGGTCTCCTGGCTCACCAGATCGATTACGCTGTGTCAGACAAACACAGCAGAAGTCATCCTCTAAGGGGAAAACCCACTCGTTTCTCACTGCATTCCCAACCACTTCAGAACCTCTGCCAGCACGTTAATGCTGATAACATTTTAAGATACCGCTTTAATGAAATGAAAGCCTTGCTTGCAAGGCCACATTGTCTGAAGTTCTCCCATCCCTCATTTAAATCCAACATAATTAGTACAACTACAGACTTTGTTGTTATACATGTTGAAGTATAATGGCTGCTATTATAGCAGCTTGCAGGAGCAAAGATATATGATATTGAACGATATGTCAAGGAAAAATAAACATGTTTCATTTCTTCATTAGATAATGTTTATTTATAGCACAATATATATCTACCTCCACTGTACCATTAAAGTTTTGACTGCTTTTTAACTATAAAATTTGATATTGTTGTGGCAGCTGCACTACTCAAATGATTGCTATAGTACAGCTGTTATCAAAGAGTAAGATTTATAGCTACACTACATGGTGTAAAGATATGTGCATATTTACTTTGTGTTTTACTACTTGTGTCCTATATTTTAATGACACAAGGTGAGATGAAATAGTGAAATAATAAACTCTTTTGCTGCTGCAAAAGCAAACGGCACAATTTGCTTAAAGTTTGGTGTTTAATTTTCTATTGTGCTAGCAATAAAAAAAGTTCTTTTCTCTGCTATTTTGCTTTACTTAGATATAGTTTACATGTTAGTAGCGATCTTAGTTTTTTTGTTCCATTTTTACTTTTCAGAGAAGTGCTTTGGAACTGAAGTGGGAACCACGTGCTTGATGAAACGTGTTATATCCTAGATAAAGATCAATATTTTAACCCTTGGTTAGTTTGTTAGACCACAGTGAGGAGCAGCTTCCCACGTGGGTGCTTTTCTAGGAAAATTATTAGATGAGTGTGTGAAAAGGACACCAATATCCACTTTTGAGGCTGCTGTCCCACACGGCCAGATTGCTACAGCCGCCGGAGCCCTACGCCGGGTATGAAAAACAGGCTCAGAAGATCTCTCGGTAAGGGAAGGGATGATAAAGTCTGTCCAGCTCAATGGCCAAATCCTGACCACCAGTACAAGCTCATTTACAGCCAGTGCTGGGCTCTCCTGCTCAAAGTTTGAGCTGGCTCACAGGGCTGGGCTCCGTAGGATGAAAGGTTTATAGCTGTAGTACAAAGCATTTGCAGGGAGGTATCTTGGGTTGCCATTTCAATTTTGTCACTGACCAATGTCTTTCTATATATCCTCCCTAGTTTTCCACTAATTGGATCTCACTCAACAAGAACTGTCTAATCAAAAGGGCCTGCAAGCGGAATTAGGTTATTTCATGAAGGATGAAGTATTTCAGCAGAAATAATGTGACATAGGTCGAGTGCAATGTATAGTCCTGCGCGTAAGAGGAGAATTTTAAACTCAAGCGTTCTCTGAAACTCCAAAACCAGAAGGAAACAAAAGGAGAAATTAAACTCCAGAGGAATGATGAGTGATAGACTTTGCATTCTTAGTTAATTTCTATGATGTGCTTTGGGTACCTTTTTTTGGTCCATGCCGAGTCCAATCATGTCCATGGTAAATTCAATCATGTTGCACTAGTTGTGAGTGGGGGAAGAAGGGGCATCAGTTGCCCCTTAAAATAATCCAGCGAAGCAGTATTCCTTGATGCTAGTCTGCTTGCAGTTGAGTCAATCGTGTTGTGTTTCCTACCAAACTCTTC
Organism: Mycteria americana; assembly: GCF_035582795.1. NCBI lineage: Eukaryota > Metazoa > Chordata > Aves > Ciconiiformes > Ciconiidae > Mycteria > Mycteria americana. Next base: position 40,396,686 of record NC_134373.1, read on the forward strand.
TGTGTGTTAAATCTATTACATTTATTTTTTTGTTACGCTTCTTGCTTTGTTTGAAACAGTAAAACGTGAACTACTGCAACTTGCTAATCTGCTCTCCTTCGAGCATACTTCTGCCTGTTGCCTTGAATTTGTCCTATGCCTGTACCATGTACACATACCTCGTCATCATACTTTTAAAATATTTGAATGAAATCAAGAGAGCTTTTGAGATACATCCAGCTGAAAGAGGAGAGCTCTGGGGTGCTTTGCTCTGTGCAAAGCTGTGGCTCTGCTGAGCTCCTGCTGAGCACTGGATAACTCGACGTTAACAGGCTCTCGCTGAAGATGTAGCGTCCACATCATGGGACAGGAACGTAAGGACTCTGCCAGGTTTTAATGCATCGTACCGGCTATTTTGACTTGGTAAGCAAAGTAGCTCATCATGTTATGGTACATTTTTTTTTTTGTTAGCTCTAAGTGCCATTTTCTGCCCCTGCGTACGCACACACTTTGAAATCTGTGTAAAAATGTTGTGAAAATAGGCTTTCTCATGAGGTCTCCTTTCCTTCCTGGATTTTCTCATGTCATAAATCCAAGAATAGCCTTTTGTCTTGATATTTTGGTATTTCTTTTTTTTCTGGCACAGAACAAAAGGCTATGACAAATTAAAATAAAAAAAATAAAATAAAAGAAGAGAACTTAACTTCATGTCTTGTAAAAGATTTGGCTCGAGGTTTTGGTTGAGGTTTGAGAAAAGCTTTAGGCTTCTTATTATTCTTCTTATTGTTTTACTCAGCCATTCCTACCGTGAACTTATTTTGCGTTAGGGTGATGGCTTGTAGAATTTCCTTACGCATTACTTCTTATCAAAACTTTGACCAACAACTTGGTGATCACTGGAGTCCCTAAGCACAGACTGTATGGGGAACTTACAGGCTCAGTTAATATGCAAATTACTGCTAATTAGGCAAACAAGCAACCAGTAAAGCAGATCTGGCAAGTGAGTTGACATTAGGTAAAGTAAATGTGATAATTAATAAACTGGAAATTTGGATGGGTCATCAGAATAGAAAATTCATCGGTTTAGCTATGCTTGATCAGCAGCTGCTGTCTTTGTGCGTTTCGTTTGAAGCTGTACCAATTCACCTACCTTTGGCACCAAGCGAAAATGGCACTTTTGTGAAAAACACACTGTCCAGGCTAGGCAGGCGTGCTAGACAACATCTGTCCTACCAGTTTCAACAGGTTGCTACAGAGGGAGGTCTACCAGTGTAGGGACCAAGTCCATAGGTGTGGAGACCAGTACTTTAGACGAATCTACCTGAAAAGAGCTAAGAGTTAGTTTTCAGTGCTTTCACTGCTTTTTTCCTCATCCACACTGTCAGATATTACTGAAGTTCAGATTTTGCAATTACAGAGTAACCTCATCCTAATCCTAGGTTTTCCTGCTAATCAGAAACAATTTTTCTGTTGTCGGTTGTATTACTTTAATTCATTTTGTCTTAACTCTTTAACTATATTTAACAGAAGATATATGCCTAGAAATTTTCACCTCTGTTCGTATGGGGAGCTTTTCCACTGACGAGACATTAACATTAACTTTAATATTATAATGGTACAGAAATATTCTTTGAGCATATTAAGTGCATGACTATTCAAGGTTCAGGAAACAGAAATGAAAACCAGTAGCTCTGCTATAAAGACTTCTGCATCATCTGTTGAGTTCATTTTCCTTATTTGAAAAAGACAGAAAAAAAAGAGTAGTAGAAAAGATAGAAAATAAGTAGCAGAAAAACACGCCGAAATAACACACCCACTAAAATAATGAAGCCATAAACACAAGGAAAATTTGTGTTAAGGCTACAAAAATACTTTACCTCAGTTCCCTTGGGGCTAGTCTTTACAAGACACATGGCCCTTTTCACTTTATGAGAAGAATCCAAGACGCTAAGCTGTATTTCCAAGGCTGGGCAATACTTTAAGAAAATATTGTAAGACTGCTATGTCTGGTCTAACCCAGGACCCTGAGCCTACGTTCAAAAGAACTTTATAAGCAAATGCTGGAGCATATACTTGACTTGAAATATATCTATCATCCAGCTGATGATGCGCACTGGCCCATTAGCTGATGTGTTATAAAGCCGATCCCTTAATGAGGGACCATCCCAGAGCAGTCATTTTAAAACTCAAATGTTGAGTATCTTAACCTTGCGACTGTTTTTTGAGATTGAACAAAACCAAAAACTCATAAAGCAATAATTTGTTTGTCCTTTCTCAGGCATTGTGTCACTGTGTTGTGCTTTGCAAATATGTTACTATACTCTGACTGAGATCTCCATTTTACCCCTCTACCCTCTCTTTGCTTCTTTATGTTTTCCAAGGAACAGAAGCAGCCCACCTCTTGCTCCCACACACTGGTGAGGTGATGCAGAAATATTTATAGAATTAACACTGATTGTGGTTTGTATCCACTGAAGCTGTAGCGATACAGTCTTAATGGCTGGACAAAGATAGCTCTGTCTTAATAATATTTATGCTATTGTTGTCTTTTAGGTCTTTAGAAGTCCTTTCCAACGTCAGACAAAATTAGTATTTCCTGTGACTGAAGTCAATTAAACTATTTATGTGAGCAAGTACTGCTGATTATGAATGGCAATTGTATATTTTAGTGATTATGGCCATATTTTGACCATAAGTACTCCGACATCTCAGCAAGTGCCAGATTTTCAGCAGGGCTTGAAACTTGGTGCCTTTGATTCTAAATCTTGTGGCCAGGTTTTTCACTGAGATGAACACCCAAAACGCACTCGGCGCACTGAGCTCTGCACCGAAAAGGGAAGGGAGGTCTTGGGGAAATCCGGCTCTGTGCCTTTGGCAGCCTCGCAGCGGCTGATGAACAACCGGCTGACGGTGTTATTCCTCCGCAGACTTCCACCAGCAGCGCCAGGGGTAGTGATGTTCTGCCGTACGCGAGAGCAGCACACAGTTTTGTCTTTCAGGGTGGTTAAGTAATGACTGCATATGTGGGTGGTATAAAGAGACATTTTGACCGTTTTTTAAGGAAGTATCTCTTTCCTCGCGTGCCACGTTGGACAGGACTGTAGCGTTATCTGATAAAGCAAATCTCATCATCTCTTTGAACAAAATGCTTCTGTGGCAGGCTCCTTGTAAGTATGTAATGCTAGACTTGTGCTTAAAACCATGGAGAGGGGGCTGGACGCAGCTGCAAAGGTGATACGGTACTGATTTCACAAGACCTCAGTCCGCCCCTCAATGTGACGAGGCAGTGTGTGTCGTACCACCACCACCACCACGGTTCTCCTGGTCCCCCCCAGGTCCTCCTTCCCACTGAAAATGTTTTACCTTTTTATGACCTAATGGCAGGCATGAACCTTTTTGACTGATTTTCACTACGGCAGTGGTTCTCCGTAGAGGTTCAAAATGAAAGTTGTTTTGCCTTTTTAATCATCTTCTAACGACAGTGCAGCCAAGTTGAATGGAAATGATTTTCCTTCATTATGTTACGATCACGTGAGAGAGGAGAAAAGCTTTCGAATTATGTCTGTGGACTCCTACATTAGTGACAATATAGAATATATACTATTATGAAAAAACATTTATAACCTCTTAAATTTACTCTTACTATATCAGATCTGGCATTTGCTGCCTATATGCTGGTGTCCATATGTGTGTGTTATAGATCAGTGTGCATGTATTGTATGGAAGGAGGAAGAGGGCTGACCAACTAAATCCATCAGAAGCGAATATGATACAATACCAGTCTGCTTCAATGCTTTTCTCAGTGTCCAGAAATGCTCTCCTTTCCATCAGGGCCTCTAAGCCTGCTACATTTTTCCAGAGCTCCATTCCTACCCTGAAAGAGGGGTGGAAGTGCCGAGAAATTTACTCTGTCAAGGTTGGTTTGGGAAATATTTTGAGTTTTGTCTTCAATTTTCTGTAAACTTCCTCTTTGTTCCGTGTTTGTTTGTTTGTTTGTTTGTTTTGCTTTGGGTTTTGTTTTGTTTTTCTTCAGTGGGATGGGTAGGATAAGAGGAGGTCTGCCGCAGCTACAGGCGAGTGCTCTTTCCACACACGTAAGGAAGGTCCGTTTTGCAGGCAGCAAGCGAGATGCCCCATCGCTTGACGCTGCGGAGGGTTATCCAGTATCACGCGGGTCAAAGGGCCCTGTGTCCAACTTGTAAAATCTCGCGTCTGTTCTTTCACACTGGAGGGGGAGAGAGCTGCTGCTCATTGCCCCTTCTACACTGTAGGATTGCTACCAGAGCTTTAAAAGATGCAACTTGTCTACCCCTGCAACAAAGCCCAACGCAAATGCTGAATCCTATATCAAAGATGACTTCTCAAAAAAAGTGAAATAAATCTGTTATAAATGAAAAGCCCTTCCTATCACATAAGCATTTTCTGCTTTCTCTTGACAGTCGTTTAGCTCTGACATTTTTCTACCTGAAGCGACCACTCAAACTAATGTGTAAAAAAAAAAAAAATTAAAAAAATCACATTTGTGTCTGGTTTTTGATCTGCTGCGCAATGGTCTGCAGCTTTCTTAATAGGCATCTGAAGATAATTTAAATTCTTGATAATTTTCAGTAGGTGCTGGAAGTATGTGTCAGTTGTCAATATCTGTTTCTCGGTTACGTGCAAATACCTCGTTTCTGGTCATACAAAACTCCTAACAGTTTTTTAGGTGAGTCACAGATGAAATCCTAGCTACTGCCTCAAATTCACGTTAAAAAAAAAAAGTGAATTATTTATTTTTCTACAAAAATTAACATCTATGATTAAGCACATAATTTTCTAAATATCTCATATGTTTTCTTATTCCAAATGTATTGGTAGTCAGTGTGATGGAATTTAAAATAAACTCTTTCCTGGTTTTGCTGGAATGTCTGCACGTTCTCGGTCATGTGAGTCGTAGAGAACGTGCGAACTGGAATTTGAAGTAAGGATGGCTTAATAAATCACAGGATACACCTTGATAGAGGTATTAATGCACTGCAGGTTTACTACACATGGAATCTCTGTATTTTTATGACATGTACAATTGTTTGTAATGCCATACTGGGTATCATGTATAACATCAAAGAGCAAAGTAAAAAGGTATGCTGTATTTCTTCAGTTCATGTCAACAAATTCCTTTTCAACCTTGGGTACCTCCAGCTTAAAATCTTTAGCTTCTACTACATTTTTGTTTGCAACATTTCTGTCCAAAAATAATATTTGCAACAGGAAAATAGAATGACTAGGCTAACTTTTTTTTGGTTTTGTTATAGTTTTAAATTATTTAACTCTTAGGTGTCCTTGGAAAGTGGACAAGAGTCTCCCACATAAAGCTAAGTTCTTGGGGTATCGTCAGCTTGCTTTCCACCCTGTTATGAAATTATTGTTTTCTTAAATTGGACTGCTTCCCAAAGGCACCATGAAATTTTCCCCTGCTGAGATAACATCCTACAGCGGATTTGCTGAAGTCTTCAGAGGTTACTTGTGTGCCAGGATTGCATGCTCTGCTGGGCACATCGACGGAGGTTTTTGTGGACAGGCCCAAGGAAGGCAGGTGAAAGCCAGGTGTGACGTGAAAGCTGTGTAGAGGTTTTCACACGGTACATAAACCTAGGCCAATAGATCCTCCTGAGAAGGAGGGCTTGCTCTCTTGAGCTTAGCGGCATCCTATGTAGCTGCACGACTTCTGAGCAGTTTGTAATATGGGTAGCCTGAGCGTCCATCTCCTTTAGGAAGGTTGCCTAAATAAAGGAGTTAGGATGCGGGAGCTCTGTTGAGCTGAGGTTTGCTGATCAGGGGTGTACATTTATGAGTGAGGTGAGGGCAAGCCTGGATCAGACTGGTGTATTCTCTGTTCTCTTTGGAGGTGACCCCATAATTCCTCTGACAGAGGAATGCTCAGGCTGCCCCCCCCCCCCCCCCCCCCCCCAAAAAAAAAAAGAAGACAAAGGGAATTATTGTCCAACTTTGCACATATTGATGAGTAGTTACTTACCATTAGCTGGCAAAACATGTTAGGAACTGAAAGATATTTTGTTTCACAAAATAGTTTAAAATAGTGTTTGCAATTGAAACCAGCTGCTGCAGTGTTAGCTTTTGCAGTAATGTAATTATAATAATCTTTACACTTTCTATAGTGCTGCTTCTACCAAGGCAAATGACTTTCATAAATTTATTTTTGTACAGTGTATCAGAAAAGTGCCCATCTCTGAGGTGGACAGATGCCAATCGGTACATAATGTATTGTGCACCATATTTCAGCTCGGGGCTCAGAAATGTCTTAGGAACCACAGTATCCTCGAAGAACAGACAGGGCCTCACCTTCTGATGTGTCACTCAAAAGATAGGTTGTATATGACACATAGGTTGCTTTATACCACTATATAATTTAGAGTGCTTATGCAAAGAAGTGCATGTGGGATCGATGGCATATGGTATATTAAGAAAGAATAACATCAGATTTTTAAAAAAATGTATTCATCCATTAAATGGTGTAAATTAAAGTAAGCTGTCAAAATGACAGCACAATAATGCCATCTTTGCAATATCACATATTGCAGCATAGTTAAATCATATCACTTTTGTGGAAGAATTACAGATGAGATCCAAGAAAAAATTGCTTTTGAAATGCAATTCTTTGTTAGTTAAGAATCATCATTGCTAGCCAGGATCCCCTACAAACACATAAAGCACAGAGGAACCATAATAAATCATGATAATTTATATCACAGCTAATTCTGGGGAAGTAGCATCGGGGGTTATACTTCAGATACACTTCATATTACTCAGACTGTAATTATTTTCATTAAAATATAAAATTGCTTACAGCCGATTTACTTGAAACACACAGCATTGTACATTTAACCATGTACACAACAGGGCCACAAGAGTTCAAAGTAAGTAAAGTCAAGTGTTAAATAACAGCACTTGACTCATACTTTTTAATTGCATATCTTTGTAGACACAATCAATGTACTTTTAATATTCCTTTTTAGTGAAACATTGGACTAGCTTTTTCAATCATCATCATGTTGATTAAAAGTCAATGTCAAAATAAACTTGAGAAAATACTGTTGGGTGCTTATAAATACAGCCTCTCTAATGGTTTGTGTGTGTCAAGAGGGCAAATTTTATTTCGGGAGGAGAAAAGGAAATGCTTCAAGTTTTTGAGAAGGTGAGTGGTGGAAGGCTGAATGGTTTGAACGTTTTCAAGTGTAATAATTTATGACACCACTCTCTCTCTAGTCCCTTTCTCTAACAGTCTCAATGAGTTCTACAAACAGTAATTAATTACGCCCTCCAACACCTCTGCGAGGTAAATACAGGCAGTATGAGGTGCTCTTCATCCATCCGTGGAGCAGAGCAACCCTATGAACCCCTGGGAGATACAGGGTCTGCAGGAGAGCTTCCCTCTTCCACCGTTAGTCTGGAACAGGCCGTGATGGTACATAGGATCTGTGCCTAATAGTTAAATATTGGGTTTGATTTGTTGCTGGTTATCCGATTTTGCTGTTTATGTGATCGTCAGAGCACCAGAGATGCTAACCTGAGAGCAGTGCATTAGCGAGCTGGACCTACTCTACCCCATGGGCATGCTGTGCAGCTGATGATGGGATTTTGCCTGTCTGTTGGGTTTTTTGGTGGGTTTTTTTTTGTTTTTTTTTTTGTTTTTTTTTAAATGGGTGAATGAAGTCTACTTACTGGAGCTGGAATTGTGCTAATTATCTCTTCTTTTGCATTTTAAACCTTTACTCCTTGAAACAAACCCACAGAAACTCTGTGTCTTTTTGCATCATTTCTAGTAGCAGTGACTTGGGACAAAAGCGTGGTAAGGCAGAACATAAAACTTCAGGGATGTGTTGAAAAAGGAAAGATGAGCTTTATCAGCATACACATTGTTCACTTTGTGAAAGCGCTCTTTCCTGAAGCTTCAACAAACTGCACTAACTTAAATGCTTGTACAAGTCTGATCAGGATCCAGAGTCTTAGCACGGTGACGGAGCCTATTTTAGGGCTCTTGATCTAAGCAGAACCAAGACACCTTAAATACATCTATCTTTATCAAATCTAGAGTCAACTACTGAGTAATAAAATTTAGCCTAATCCCTGTTTTCTTGCAGGATCTTCCCCCATTCACTGCAAAGGATGGGTTTGGCTGCAGGAATGAATCAAAGCCAGGAAGCTAACAAGGTCCTCACCTGTTTGCTGCAGAAGTTACGTGACAATGGTGGATGATGCAGAGATTTCCAGAGGAAGAAAGGAAGAGCGAGTTTTCCCTTCTGCAAATGACGCCTGAAGTCAGTGTGAGTACGTAGAACTTGACACTAGCCCATAGTTTCAACAGTTTCACTAGAAAATAATTCTAAAAATCTCTCGTGGCACATCTCTTGATGGCAGGTCTTGTCCGTCCCTGCAGATACTATCAAGACCCTGGAAATCTTCTGTGGCACGGCTGGATTTTTTGTGTCTATAACAAAATTCTCTCTTCAGAAGGGATGAAGAGCCCAGGCAGGTTGGCTGAAAACTCTTCTGTTGGAAGCATTTTGGCAGACAGCTTTTCCAGCAGCTGTTTCCCATGGCAATTCCAGGTGAGTTTTAAGTTCCTTTTTGAACCCTACGCTACTTCCAACATTTTGTGGTGCTTTTGGTGTCTGAAATATTGCACCTCTAATTTGCGTTTAGTGTAAGACAACTCCATCCTTTCGAAGGCAGGCAGGAGTGAATCCTCAGCGTACTGTAATACCATAGTCCTTTTTGCCTTATTTCTCCTTAAGCAGAATGGTCCAAGTTATTTCTACGACACCAATAATGGAGGAACTGGTTGTCCCGGTCTTTATTGTATATCCTCACAAACTGGTGAGCGCTAGTAGTGTCGTACTTAGGGAACTAAGATGCAGAGATTAGGGCTAAATCTCAGGGCTTAGTTTTCACAATACTAAACTTTTTGATGTCTAACTGATGTCAGCAGACAAGGCTGTTTTCCCTAGGTTTCCCATGCCTTTTGTGCAATATCGCAGGGACTGGAGAATGACATTCAGCAATCTTTCTAGGAAATGAAGAGAAAAAATGGTCCTTAGGCAAGAAAGATCGTGAAAACTCTCTGGCCTTATGATAAGGCATTTTTATGGAAGTGAAAAAGGCATGTACAAATTTAGGAGTGAAAGAAGGGAGTTGGACTCTAGCATTAAGGCAGGGCTGTTGGCTGCCATTACTGTTTCCTGACTATATCATAGTGAGCTTGAGCTGGAAATGTCTCCTGTGCCATTTCCCAGAAGGGAGAGCCCGAGCTGAGCACCGTGGTGCTGGTGAGGCCCGTGCCCATCACCAGTGGTTCTGCCCCAATGAAAAACAAGTTTGTGGAGAGTGCAAGCATCTCTGCGTATACATGACAGCTTTCCTAGAGGAATCTGAAAGTCTCACTGAGGCCAAAATCCAAACTATAAGACTCTCAATATCCTATGAACTTTAATGAATTTCCCAAGCATAACGTCTCCTGACAGAACAAAGCAGACCTGCACCTCCTGTGCCATGGACGTCCTCCGTGCTGCCTATGCGCTTGATAGGCAAGTGGATGCTAAATGAAAGATAAAGTTCCTTCCTATTTTTCTATTCCTATCCTTTTGCCCCTTGGTTTATATTCCTTATTTTATGTAGCTAGCAGTGGCCTTGCTAAAGACATCATAATCCTTCAGTGTGCACTGGTATATTCAATACGTGAACTTTGGATCCTGTGATGGATCGGGACCATGCCTTTTTAGGCATGAAAGGACATTTTGTCCTCTCACTTACCTGTAAACAAACTGTGCATTACTTCCCTCCTTCCACCATTTGTTATTCTTAGAACCTGCACAATGAGATACTGAAATAGAAAAAAAAGAGGTAAAGGAGTGTAAAGCAGTTGAATTATTTGAGATTGTATGAGGTACCAGCAATCTCCACAGGAATGTAACTTTTTTAGTTCAAGTTGACATTTAAATTGCATTTTGTGCTGGAAAGAAAAGTCAGTGGGAGAAGAGTAATATCAAATGAAATAGTGGTACATGTGGTGAGTCACATTTGCTATTATTTTGTAAGTATTATAAAAATATATCAGATTTTATTGGAATTGACAGAAAATTATTAAAAATTTGAGATAAAGTTTTCCTTTGGTAAACTGTACCTTACAGATGGCACATCACAGAAAATTCTTCTTGCTAAGAAATCAAAATAGTTCAGGGAACACGGCAGCATCAATATAATAATAGTTGACAGGTACAGCGGCTGTGAACAAACACCCATATCATGGTATCTGAGATACCATATTTTCCCCACTAAAATTAAACTATGAGATATCTTTGACAATGTTATGTTAATTACACACCAGCGTTTGCTTCAGTTTGGCTTAATACTGCTTTATTTTCCTCACTAGCAGGTCTTTTTTGGAGTTCACCAGGGATGTTTGGTTAGAAACTTCTTTCCGCAGGTACTTTCAACTCCACCGCAAGCAGAGCTCCGACAACCGCTGCGGCTAAGTCGGACACGGATAGGAGAGGCAAGTGAAATGCAACCCTGTAGTAACTCTGCTGCTTGACCCATGTATTTGTGGTGACAGCTGTGCTCTTGATTTTCACTGCCTTTAATCTCAAATTATGTTCTATGCCTAATGTGACAATGGCCAGGAAGGATTAAGCATTTTTGAAACTAACTGCATGGATTCAGGACAAAAGGATTTTTATGATGATAATTTGTTATTTCAGTATGAAACCAAAGTGATAGTAAAATTGACAAACTCCTAACATAAAATACTGGCAAAAAAGTAGTTATCAGTCTACAGTTGCATTTGTCAAAACCCCTTGATTAAATGGCTGTTTAAAGTAGTAACAACTACAATTTATATTACAATATATTGTGGTTTTATACACAATAGAGGATTAGACAAAATATCACGTGTCAATGAGTGTCACTTCAAGAAAGGTAATTAATTCTGGAATAAATCCATATCTGCGGTATTAGACAATTTCAAAGTTAATGCACTGTTTTTTCCCCATAAGGCTTAAATCATACATGACTCTTCTCCTGCCGACTCCCAGTTTCCTCCCCTCCCGCAGGTGTTTTTGTGGGGAATAATTCCCCAGCTTTAGTTTGACCTTAAGAAACTTAGAAAAATACAGAAACCACCCGAGTCATTCATTGAAAGACTCTGCTTCTAGAAGGGTTCAGACGCTTAGGCTGTTACTTCTAGGCTTTCCAGTGAGTTTAGAGCAATGCTAGAACTGTTATAGCTTTCTAAGTAAAATAGTAATTCCGAAAAGAAAAGAAGGGCTCTTCTACCTCTTTTTCTCTTGCCATGCCATTACCTGGGGGGAAACCTCCATTTGTTCTGTACAACAGCGATAATTACATTTTGATAGTTTTAATGAACCAGTTTATATAGAAATGTTAGCTCTCTGACAGTTGAGAGCAGGCTGAAGCACACGGATAGCAATGAGACTGAAAGCTCTGCTGCATATATATGAGTGCACTAGCAGCATCTAGACTAATTCTTCTTAAACTCCTTAAATTGTAGCCTGCGTATGATGCACAGGAAGCCTTGCAGTTGCTCTCTACTTGCAAATGTGAGGGGGAAGCAAAATTAGCATAGATAAAAGTAAACCTAAAAGATATGTATCTGTGCTGGTATGCAGCATTACAGGGTCAGTGAAATCATTCAAAGCACGGGGCTTAGATTCAGCACATTCAGAAGGTAAAACATTGGAGAGAAACAGAGAGAAGTGAGAAATGGTGCAGCAGGAAGAAAACAGAAATACTGAATAAAAACCAAAGCTTTTCAAGATTACTACTTCCAGTGAGGAGGAGTGTCATGAGAGCATGGGAAAAAAAGGCCTGCAGATCCCTATTTTTGGTGATGCTAATCACCACTGTGTTATCTCCCAGAGCTGCCTCCTTCCCTGATGCTCCCACAAGCTTTTCCACTCATGCTTTTGTGCTACATGTAGGGGCCCGGAGCACCCAACAGTGTCGGGCCGCTGCCTCCCACGGCGGGGAGGCAGTGGCCTCTATCCTAATTTACTTTAGAAATTTACTCTATTCTTAATTTACTCTATTCTAATTTACTTTAGAAATTTGTCCTGCTGTGGGCAGGACAAATGGCTTGGGCATCATCAAGTCTTCCAAGCTAGTTCCTCTTGAACATCGTCTTTCAGCCTTCAAAAGCAAAACATCATGGGTAAAAGAATCCTCTAAACATAGAGTAAGTTCCCTGAATGGCCCAAATATAATAGTTGTCTTTACTAGTGGGTTATTTTCAGTCAGAGTCTCTCCATTATTGTGAAAATGGTACCAGAGAAATCAGAAGTGTATTTTGTCACTAATTTAGCAAATATAAATCAGGCATTAGTGATGAGGTGGAAAGAAGGTGCCAGCTCCAAAGTATATTCAAGAAAATGAGATTTCTTCCATTGACTTAGGTGAATTCTGTATCAAACATTTGGAAGTACAGGCTGAAATGCAGTACAATGTAGAGGAGAAATGTCAAGTTTGATTGCTGCTGGAAACGTAAGAAAGCGGTGCTGCTGATCCAGAGGCCGAGGCAGGAGCTGAGAAGATTAGCATGGAGATGACAAGCTACTCTGGCTCAGGGAGCCCATTTGAGGTTTCCCCTCGTGCCATTCTCCAGACCCCAATCTCCTCCATTACACTGCTTCTACAGAAGCTGCATATTTATAAAAGAAAAAGAGCATTATCACGGTTTTCTGCAGCAAATAGAAAGCAAGTGAAACTGAAAAAATACGGGGAGTAAAAAAAAAACAACAAAAAGCAATCCAAACCACCCTTCTCACAGCTACCTAGCGTGTCCATGCTCCAGAGCAGGGCTGGTGTAGATCAGAGATGGACCCAATCCAGAAAGGTTTGCTGCAGCCCAGAAAAAACGGGATAGGGATCTGACTCACCACTTCCTCTGGTTTTTGAAAAACCTAAGCTATATGGCCGGGGCTTTGCAAATCCAATCCAACCCCTTCTTCCCACCCGTGTGTCGGCTCCACCACGCGATCAGAAGCAAGCTGTTCTCATGACTCACAGGGACGGTTGACCACCATTCTCAACTGTGTTCCTTCTTACACATTTGGTACAAAGAAAAAAAAAAAAAAACCAACAAAAAACCAAAAAATCCATATTCCAGTTTTATGAAGACACGAGCACATACACAGTAATGCTTGATCTGAAGCCAGCTAATGGAGAGGATATGTTGAAACCACCAGGCATATTGTTATGAGGAGAACAATAGATATTGGCAACATTGTTTGATCCATGTGCCAAGGGTAAAATTAAAGCCGTATGTTCACCCCATCAGACACAGATTGTGGATGGATGTTTACGTAAACAAAGGGTCTGTTAAACCGTGTTATCATTTTCTTCCTTCGTCTCTCAAACTTCTAGGCCAGGTACACCAATAAACTGTTTTCTAGAAGAGCCAGGAAGAACCACATCAACAGCAATAGTTACATGAGACCTTGGTTGATTACCATGTGGATATATAATAATGTCTTTTCTTCCCTTAACCTCTTAGAATAGCAGCAATCAGAGCCAACCCCTTTATTCTTGCAGGGAAAAAATCCTCTATAAAGTGCCTACAGATTTTTCAAGAGAGCCTGGGGACCGAATAAGAAATAAGCTGTAGGAAAAGTTTTCCTATTTTCTACCTGTGCTACCCAGCATCCCTACCTTTTCACCGCTGCTTGTGGCATTGTTAAAGCAATCGGTAGAAAATGAATCTGGAAAATTTCCCAGCATGTACAGCTGCCCTTTTAACTTACACCTCACCAACCCACCCTAAGTCAAGTAACCGACATGTGGTGTGCTTTCCTCTGGGAGCTGCAGAAGCACAAATACAGCTGTGCATATCTGGCACACTGGGTTTTTGATTTCATATTTGCTTGCTGGCCAGATAGCAGCTAGGTTCCAGGGAAGAATCACCCATTACTGTCTTTGAGAAAAAGAATAAGAGAGAGGAAAAAAAAAAAATATAATTCAGTGTTTTATACTTGCCGTTATCCACACCTTCTAATAGGAATACACTACGAGTTCCTTGTGCTTTACCGAGCTGTGTGCACAGAGCCCTTTTGGGGGTTCATGATTGTTTCTGGACTTTATGGAATTTTATAAAAATTGCTAGTAGTTCTGGGTGCATTGAAAAACTTTCACTTTTTTGGTTTGACGGATAGGTTGCCTATCCATAGAATCACCAAAATTTCTCAATTTAAGGGGTTCCAGGGGAACCCTGATGTATTTGCTTTTTCTTTCTTTCTTTCTTTCTTTCTTTCTTTCTTTTTTTTTGAGTGGCTGCTATATTTTAATAATCTTCAGGTGTGGCCATGCTGATTCAGAGCATCAGTCTGGGCCTGTACACATCTCTTGCTACATCAATGCAAAAATTCCTGATTGATGTAAACCAGAATTAGATATTTATAAATGACTACATCTTCAATTTCATTGTGAAAAATACCAAAGTCAAAGAGACTTCATTAAAAAACTTGTAGCAACAAATTTTCTCACTTTCTCAGTGATATCAGCAGATGCTCTGCTTTAGAAAATGCATACAGCAATTTTCAGAGTTATCTCTGTATTGCTCATTGGCACTGATGCTTTTGGCAGAGATTACTTGCAAGAGAGAGTCTGCTAGATCTTATAGGTCCTACCAATAAGAGCGCTTTGAAAACAGGCAATCACAGGTACTGAAAAGATATATTATCTTCGTTTTACTCTGGCAGTTAGCGGGAGGACTGATCACTAAACTGGTCTAATTCAGCTCTTCTCAATCACTTGCAGAGATGAGAAAGTTGTTGGAGAGATATCACTGGAGGCTCTGGGATTTTCTTCTGAAGTCATTCTGAATTAGCTGCTAATGGGGAGCTTTCTTTGATAGCTCTTTTATAATTAAATGCAGCTGGATGGAAATCAACCACAAAGGGAACTCAAGTTTGTTTATCATTACTTCTGACTTTGTTAGCAGATGTTTTCTGAGTACCATGGTAGCTTGTTTAATTTGTCTCCGTGTAATGTGAAGCAGGTAAACTTTGATTAATAAACTGACAAGTACATTCCTTAATTTATTTTAGAAGTTTCCATCTATGTCTGTTATAGCACATGTGCCAAATCCCAAAAGAAAGAAAATAACTGTTTGTGTTTGATTTTTACTGTTATTTTTAAGTCTAAGGCCAGACGAAAACGTGCTTGTTGGTAACGTAGCCTTCACCTTGTAATGGACACAACCACTGGCAAACTTTTGCCATGTGTGAAAACCGCACGCGTTGCGTTCCCACCAGGCTATTCTGTGTTCATTTATGAATAAGCAGTCACGTTATTTTACAGGTTATTTGTTTTTATATCAATTACATTGGAAATAGCCTTTATTTTTGGGCTTAGTATGTACTCACCCTTGCTAACTGTGGTGTATGACTGTATGTCCACAGTAAAGCGTATGTAACCGGGATGAAATTGTATATTGGATGTTGCCAGTAAACAGTTATCTTAGAAGAATGTGTAAGCATGCAAATATAAATGATTGAACTTGAATGCTTAGATGCCTTTTTTCCTAAGTGAGACTTCTACATCTACGTGTGAAAATCCTGGCCATAGCCCTTATGCTGTGCAGATTGAGTGTCCAGTGTGTTAACTGAATTATCTGAAAATCCTGTAGTGTTCCAAACAGCATTTTAAATTAAATAGATGGTCCACTTCCTGCAAAGTGTTTCAGATTAAAAACTTGGGGATAGTTACTAAAATTACATAGGAAATACACACGCAGCAGTTGGTTCCCATACATAAGATGAACAGCTTCTTTCTTATCTTCCTTTCTGTATTGCATGTTTTCCTTCCTTCTCTCTCTCACTTATTTATCTGCTTCTAATCTGCGAGAAAATTATTTCTGCCTCTGTCTAGTCTGATCTCCTATATTGCAGAGCTGACCCTTCCTCAATTTGTAGCATTTATTCACTGCTTTTTTTTATCTGCCCTTTCGAACAGCGAGGAGTTGGACATCTGCTGCACATCACGATGTACGGTGTGGCGCATCGGGCGTTCCCAGCCGTCCCACCATCAAGTGAAGGCTGCCTTCCTCGCCCTGCTGGGTCAAGGCCACCTCGCCAGGCTCTGCACACCCAATTTAGGCACATCGCTGGCTGGGTTTATGGAAATGAAGAGTTTAGAAATGCATGATTGAGGGAAAAAACCAGCATTGGCTTCATAGATACAGGCATACCAGGGTGTCGGGCAGAGCTGGGACCACCTCGTGTTCAGGTTGAGATAAAATTGCAGTACCTCAGCCCCACTGTCAGTTTGTACTGTCATCCCTGCTGTATACTTCTAGTCTTCAGAGGAAAACAGCGTCTTTTCTGGGTACTTGGTGTCCCTCTCATTCTTGGTACTGGAACCACAGGTTCAGAGTTCTTCATGTTTGTTATAAACAGCCCATTTGTTGTTCCTTATTCTGTAGTTTATGAAGTTGCTTTTTAATAATTATTTGGTACATTTTTTAAAATAGACTTAATGAGTCAGAAATAGAACTGACAATGAGTCTTGCCTTTTAGAGTAAACATATTGAAATGAACCTTTCACAACTGAAAATCCCTGTTACCTCACCAGCTAACAAAAATACATTTTCCTATGAGATTCTTTGTGCTTCTGAAGACTATTGAGGCTCCTATCGAGCAAAGTGAAATGCAAGTTTGCGGCAAATTAAGAACCTTTTTGAAAGCAAAATCAAATCCAATTCAGCGGACCTTGTCCTGCTTGGTAGTTGTTTGGTGCAGTCAGCGATGGACCAGCACTAGCCATGTACCTCTTGCCAACAGCGAGTGCCTGAAAGTCAGCAACTAATTGCAATGTGACTCCAGTTTCAGTGACTTGGACACCTAAGACCGTGGCCCTGAGAGGTGAGGGAAACCTGACCGCTGGAACGTTGGCACGTGCTGCTGTCTTACTGCCGTAACGGGATCTATGGGGCTGAGCTAATATTTTAACTACAGGGAAGTGCAGGATATGCTGGAAGATGATGTGTGGAACAAAGAAAAACATTCCCGAGTCATCCTTTTTCAGAGCAGAACAAGGCACGAGATGGTAAATACTAGATTTCTTGTTCTGCCTTTATGTTCCGTGACGGGGTGGCATTGTGAGCTCTCCTTGCAAGACCCAGAGTTAAGGGATTATCAGAACCATAAGGCTCTCTGTATATCCACGATACAAGAGGCAGATTAAAAAAGGATATACTATTTGATCAGCAGCTTCCTGCATATGGAAATCCTAGGTCACCTTGCTGTTCCTTGATGTTTGAAGCCTGCTATTAGGTTTCTGCAAGGAAAACGTGTGTTTTGCTACAGTTTTAAGGACCAAGACGGTGGAACGGAACGGTGCTGTGACATGCCAAGAAGTCGAGCGCTGAGCCCACGCGGGTCACTGGAGAGGGTCACCACGAGCCGGTCAGGTGGTGACTGCCGAGATGGTTTTGTTTGCAGCGTTTTCACACATATTTATTCAATAAGGCTTTTGTTTTACTGAAACTGAGAAACACTAGACGGCATTATCCTGATTTTGAAGTGACAGTGCCAAGGGGACTTCAGTAAGGGATTTGAAGGCAATTGAATCTGAAGAGTAAAGCTTTGCGATTGCTTAGTTATTTTTGAAGCAATGCTTACATTTAAGATTTATGTACAAAACCAGGCTATATCAATAGTAGTGAAGTGGTTTCAGGCCAAGCCTTTTTCAAAGAAACTTATGAACAGAAGGTCATTTCTGAGTTCTTTCTTCTCTTGCAAAGAGACAAACACAAATCCCACCTCGCTGTATTTGTATAATATATAATACATTATTATGCTGCTGCATTTAGTAAGTGCTTGTACTTCCACAAAAATATCTAGAGCTTTATTCTTGATTATAGTGCACTGCCAACTGCAAGTAAAAGCAATTGTTATCTTCAGAGTTTCAGTGACCTATTAGGAAGATATAAATTGTGACAAGATCTTTTTTTCTCTCTGTAAACTTCTAAAGCCTCATCTTACAGTCTCTAAACCCCATCTTAAAAATACATAATACAGAGACTTTGTTGAATCCTCTGATGATACTAGAATATTGAATCATCTTTGTATAATTATGCTGGTGAATATAAAGTATCATTGTTTTCAGTATCTTTCATGAAAGCTGTTTTGACCTTCAGATTAAAGGATCCATATGGATTTCCAAATGAAAAAGTTAGGGCTCCTGTTTAAAACTAGAGCTCCAGTTTGGCATGCAGACATCAGATGTGCTTCCACTTGAAAAAACGCAATTGTACCAGCGTATATCCCATCTGAATTTTTCTCCTGGGTAAACTCTTATAAATGAGTGCATCGTGCATAATGAGGATTGGAGGTTAGCTGCTTCCAGTGAATTCCTTTTCAAAGTGCGAGAAAGACGCAGAGCAGCAAGGAGGAGAAATCCATTGGTATTTGAGCTCTGTAGGATGAAGAGGTTTGCTGCTGGGGGAAGATCAAGAGGAGGCAGTAGGAATATTTTGGGCACTTCTGAAGGAGAGATGGAGACCATCTGGTAGAGAGGATGCTTAAAGGAAGAATGCCAGGACAGAGATAAAAGTAAAGGGAAAGGAAATAGTGACTGAGTAACATCAAAGAACGAGGCTGACTATAGAGCAGAAATGAAGAAGTAGCAGTGACCCAACGTAGGCAAATCATAATACAAATGGTGGCACTGGGCAATGGATCCATATGACTCTGTGAAGGCCCAGGGGAAAAGCTCAGTATTTTAATTTCAGGAAAGTCTCCAGGAAAGTGGTGTTGACATCTTTGGAAGGCTTATAATTTAAAACTGATGCAGTAAGCAGGGTTCCTGCTGTTTCAGAAATACTGTCCTGGAGTCTAATCCAGATACTGTCACTATAGCAGAATTTAAAATGGAGAGACGCCAAGAAGAATGTTTCTTCCCTCATCAGCATCAGCATCTTTTCATTTGAATGATTTTAAGGGTATTAGAAGTTTCCGTTGAATTGCCTCCTAAGGCTCATGTCCTGAAGAAATGGTTGGTGTGTGGTCCTTCTCTGTGTTTAAGCTAGAGCTGATCTCATGTGAAAAAGGGAGATGCTGGGTTTGCTTTGCTTCTGCTGAAGGAGAATAGCTGTTGGCCAGTCCCCTTCTCTTGCCAAAGCCTGGAAAACGTTTCTGTCACTGGAATTCCACCGAGAGTGAAACTATGGCAATCCGCATGGTTTCTGTGGATAAAGCAACACAGGGTAAAAAAGTCTCATAATCCTTTGTGCCTTGGTTCTCCTTAGCATTGCTTCTCACCAGCCCTAAAGGCAGACAGTTGGGGCAGGTGACAAGTGTAATTATAAAGACTGGCTGTGCTCCTGTCTCTCTCCACCTTCCTTCTTCCCATCTGCCTTTAGGAGGAAACTTTCTGCATCCTAGAGGAACTGTACTTTTAGGGGTAAATACCTTTGTGGATTCAAGATCAAGGCCTGAAATAATCTCTTGGGGTTTTTCCTTTTCTTTTTTTTTTTGACCAAACAGGTGTGTTGCTTTTTACTGAAGTCAGTCCAAAGGAATAAAAAGAAGAAAGTACTTCCAGAGGGTGATTAATCCCATCTTAAAACAAGTGTGTAAGACAGGTAGGATAAATCTCTCTCTGAAAATGCCAATCTGTCACCACTATCTATAGAAGGAGCCTTCACGAGTAGCTTAGAGTAGGTGTTTGACTTTTACACAGTTAAATTTAGATGAGATGATTGCCACTTTTTAAGTCAGTCAAAGTGTTTGTTTATCAATGATTAACCATAATAGATTGAAAAGCTGCAAGAGATAACAAAAGTAAAAATATAATGCCGTTGATAGAGATACCACATAATAAGAAATTGATAGAGTCATCACATAATAAGAAATAGCAGTAATGACAATTGCAGATGGTTAACATTTACATTCCCTATTGTTTTTATTTTACTGTTAAATCTTCCCAGATTTTAGGTCTCGTTTGATCTGAAGAAGGAAAAATTTGCCTCTGCTTTGGTGCAAGCAAAAACTGCTGAAATATTTGTAGGATAAAGAATCGATTTGTCCTGGAAATGTCAATTCTTATATGTAAGGTCATTAATCCATAAAATGAATTTGCAAACATTTATAAGTTTCCTTTAGTGTTGTTGGTGTTTTACTTGGCGTGCTTCTGACTGTTCTCTAAATGAAGATTTCACTCAGAAGATCCTGCAAGGAGTGCACTGGCAGTTTGCAGGACTTGGTTTTGCATGCGTCTTGACCCAATGTATACAGTCAGTTACACGGAAATAAACATGCTTGTCATTTAAGAGAATTAATCATATTTCAGGCTGTTACCCAAGGGTTTCATTGTGTACGATGCTTTCACCAGTCATAACCATATTGCAAAAGTAAATAGATAAAATCGCTTTTCCTATACAAAAATTAATTCCTGACGGTAGCCTAGTTTGGAGAATAGATAAAGCTTGCAGAAAAACAGTAGATGCTCAGACGTCTCAGAATATTGGGACACTAAGAATTTTAAACGAAGTTGGAAAAAGCATATGGTATATATGGACGGGAAATCCTGTGGTACTTTTGATTTTACACAGGAAAAAAAGTAGTTGCTTAGGTTCATAAATCTGTTGTATGCAGTATTCAAATAGAGATTTTCATGATCTTAGCTTTCCTCTTTCTTTAAAACATTGCTTTCAAGTACAGATGGGCCCATACCGCAAGTTTGGGGTCCAGATTTGGATTTGGACCTAACATTCATCAGACTGTAGGCATATTTGAACCTAGCATCTGAGGTCAGGCTCTGGTAGAATTAACAGCCTACTGCAAAGGTCTGGATTGAGTCAATCTCCCCCATATTTCAAGGCATAGGTGTGGAAAATATAAGGATCTGATTTGACCTGGTCTCTAACTTCAAGGTATTTACATTTTAAAATGAAAGACTTTTAATGGAGTGGGAGGCTGTGATTATTGTTGTGCCTGAAGGATAAAATTGCATATGGGGATCCAATGCCCTAAGTGCTGTTGGAGATTATAACAAGAGACAGGAACTGCCTAAAATAGTTTCCAACCTAAATACTTGTCCAAGGTCAAGAAGCGTACCTATGACAAAGTACTCAGGTCCCTGATTTATAATCCAGTACTTTTACCACAATATGGTTGTCCAAGTATAATTCTTGCCTTGTTCCTAGAATAGGATATAATACATTAATAAAACCGTACACCTAGATGCAGAACGAGACTTAGACTGCAAATGCTCCGAGTTCCTCTTTAGGCTGCGAATCCCTCATATTTCTGAGATTAATGGCTTCTAATCCGTTTTTAAATGTTCCATGTGGATAGTGAAGGCGTAACTATCAAAACACTGTAAAATCATAATGTCTGTGTAGCTATAAATTACTGTTTTCAAAATGAGCTGGAGGTCTCCAACTTATTCCTAAGTGCAAAATCTTAGATAACATAAAACTGCTCAAAAATGACTAGAAGCAAGTTTTCTGGCTTTTGCCAAAAGGAAGACAATTGTGGGTCTGTCCACTAGCTCCATAGCAGTGTCCGTATTGGTGACACTGAAACTAGTCCTAAACAGTATAGAATAAATAGATTGAAAGTGTTTCAGATCAGAGATCAATTGAAAGAACTGAGGTTTTTTGCATATTTCTCTGATATGTCTCTCTTATTTTTCATTTGTCCAATTCTGAACTACTTCGTACGAGAGAGACGTTGATGGTGTATTCAACTGATGGTAAAGTACTGGTTCCATGACAGATGGTTTAAGAAAAAATGTTGAAGAGGGTATTGGCTTAGAGCATTTTCTTAGGCCAAATATGTACCGGGCATTTCAGAAAGCAGGTAGAAGAGAACTTCCAACTCACTATTATTTGAGTTAAATACAAATGCAACAATTACTTTTAAGGAAGAAAAAGATGCATGATTTAAAAGATCATTAAGATAGCCTTTTGTGGGGCACAGAAAAAACCTTTACAGATGTTATTGGCTCTTTGGGATTATACTAAAATAAAAATTTGGAGAAATGCCTCATTTGAATTTATACTCCCTTTGTGGTCCATCAAAAAGGATTCACCTCCTATTCAAATGACTAGTCAATATGTTAGTCAGATCAAATACCACTAATAAGATGCTAAAAATGCTTCTGAGGAACAAGGGGATTTCTTTAACAAGCCATAAAGTGCTTTTTAATCCATTTCTGACTTGTTAAGTTCTTTGGGATTCTCACAACTGTTCCATCATGACGCAGTTTCAATCCTTTGTGCAGAAAGAAAAAATCAAGGTGTAAATCAAGGGCAGCGCATAGATATTGCTTTTCCTCTCCAACTGTTCCCAAAGCCACTGTGGTCCTCGTACTTTCCTATCTCACGTCTATTTAAGACACTGTGCTGGTGGGCGTTTTGGCTTGATAAAGCTATATTTAATGAGATTGCCAAGTCATAGAGCCTAAGTTTTGTTAAGGATTCAAAACAACATAAAAGAATGAAACCTTGTTGCCTCACTACAACAGAAATAGGAGACTTTGAAGAGAAGGGGTGCTCCTGGTACCCTGAGACAAGGAAAATCTGATTTCTCAGCTGCTTTGCAAACAGTGCTCTCTCCTTTGCGTTGAAGAGCTATCTGCTGAGTTATCTGTCTGAGAAAAGTGGCCTAATATTGCAGTTTTGCTGCAGACACAGCCTCAGCTGCATGGGGCCCAGGGACGTAGGAGTTCTCCAGATATATCTTTCTAACAGTGGAAAGAAATGCTGAATAGATGAAGACATTATGAAGAGGCTGATGAGAGGGTGTTTTCTTGCATATCTTCCTGGTCACATCAGCAGAGCAAAATTCTTCTGTAGTTTAGCTCTGAGTTTCAAGAATGATCCTTAACATTTGCCCGATATCCGGGATGCATTTCCCATCTTGGTGATGTCAGTGGCAAAACCCCTCAGCCCCTTTTGCTTCAGTTGCAGTTTCATAGCCCTCACTTTAATTTTCTTCTTCTTTTTTTTTTTTTCTTTTTAACTAAACGTATCTAAGTTTTGGGATCTGACCCACAATTAGAAACTAAACACCTAATTTAAAAAAAAAAAAAAAAGCAAAGTGTTTCTGATTAGGTTGTTTTCCTTCCTGACTTTGCTCACCTCTGTAGAGATCAGAATAAGTCGAACTTCATAATCCACTACCAAGTCTTTGGAGGTAACCCTGAAAATGGCATATAAAATCCCCCTTATGACTTCTTTTCTTTGCTGAAAGCACAGTGCATCTGACCATCCCTATAATTTCTGATTGATTTAATTTGTAGCTGATGTTGTAGTGTACGGCACACAAGTTTATCTCTAAATTTTGTGTGGAATATGGGGCACCGTCTTATAACGCAATTTATTCAATAAAAGTAAATGAGTTCATTCATGAAAATAAGTTTTGTGGGATTGGGCCTGTGAATACCAACCATTTGGGACTGAGAAAATAAATAGCAATGTTTAATAAATATACAGTGCACTAAGACTATATTTATTAGTCTTTTGACATTTTTATCTGGCTCCTATAAAGAAGTCTTTGGAGCTGGGACAGCAACTGGTGCAGGTAAATTTCCTACATTGTGAAAGGATCTGGTATTCAGTTTATGGGAAGCAGGCCTGAGCAGATGTGAAAAGTTCAAATAAAGGAAGGCCAGATTAAACGCACTTTTGTGGCTGGAAAATCAAAACAGATGTTATTATTCAACCACAAAAAAATCTATGTGCACTTAAGTAGCATTAGGTGTCTGATCAGTTACATTTTTTTTTTTAGTGAAAATAACAAAACGATTATAAAATTATATAGGCTGATAAAATGCTTTAAAATGGTACCAACGGACTGAATAGTTTGGTCTTCTAGCTAATGGGAACCAAAGTAGATCTTACAAGACCAATAGAAATATTAGTAAATGTTCTGTTAGTAAATAGTAAATTTATTTTTGAAGGGAGAATCAAGAAAGGAAGATACAGACACTGGAGAAGGAATGAAAGTGAATAGACCCTCGTCTCTGAACCTCTGATGCCGATCAGACAAATAATGATTTAAGATGGGTGCATTTTACAACTGTCCATAATCTTTTCTGGACACCTGCCCATATGAAAGGTTGGTGTTGGCAGGGGATGCTGGCGGTCTTCAGGAGCCCTTGACAACAAGCAAATGTGAATGTTGTCAAAGAGTTTTAAAAATTCTTTCTAATTAAAAGAAAATGCAATTTATGTTCAGAAATGTGTATATTAAAGAAAACACCTAAAATAAATGGAATAACACAGAAGGACTGAAGTGGGTATCTTTGTAAAAGCCAGGTTAGGCAGGCCTTCTTAAATATGTCGGATAAAATGGGGAGCTGCTGACCATTGCTTCCCTCTTCAGGGGGAAATGGAGTCTGAGACATGAATATCTCAAGAATGGCAAAAGAGAGGACAAAGCTGCAGTCCGTTTTTGTTGCAATTGTTTGAGCTGCTGCATAAATACCGAGGGTTTGCATGTTTGGGCGGATGTTGTGTAACAACAGAGATTTATCCTGTCCACGCTGTCGTTCAGTAATTGATCATTGCTTGCCTGCTTCCTTCAGCATCACCAAGCCTGATCTCCGTTGACCTCCAAACTTACCTTTAGGCTACCCTTTCACATCTGCTCCTTTTCCAAAGACGAAATTGCCCTGCACTGCTGAAATGTCTGAACCCCTTGGTACGGGCAGTATGTGGGAGACGGAGTATTGCAATGTTCGGGAGACACGAGGTTTCTCCCCAGCCCTTCTGCTTTCCTGCATCATTTCTGGGGAGAAGTCACATAAATCTACTCTGAAGAACTGGACTCATCTGCAATGCAGAAATAAGGGTGGTATAGCCAAAGGATGGCTAGCCTACCACGTAATTAGGACTCGCGGCTTTGCTCGGTGAATGTATAGCTCATTTATTCCCTGCGTGCACGTCCCTAGGACTCATTTTTGCTGTGCGGTGTCCTCTCTCACATATTAAGATTACAGGGCGTTACCTCTTAGTTTAAAGCTGCAAAGATTGTTGCAGCTAATTTGGGCTCTGCTCTGGTCCTAAAGCTCCGTGATTAGTAGCAGTTAATAACTGCTCTTGGTATCTAGGTCGTTTTAGAAAAAAAGAGTTGTAGCTCCTCAGTCACACAAGCCTTCTCTAGTTTTCCCTTACTTATTTAAAAATGCAGCCATGCCAGAGGCCACACCTTTTAGAAAGGTGACTACTTAGCCGTGATCCATACATTTGTTAACCAGTTGGTTTCTGGGAAGAGTGCAAAACTGAAAAAGCCCACTGAAAACATGATTAAATGTTAATTCTAAAGATGAAATCCTGGCTGGCTTTCAGGCAATGTCAGGCTCCTAAAAGCCAAAACCAAAAGGTTTTTAAAGGTCTGAAATTCCTATTAAAGTCTGCATTTTAGTGACCTAAATCCAATTGAAATACTGCGTAATTAAGACTTCCCAGACACTTGGGGTTTATTTCTAAGAATCGCTTAGATGACCTGTAGGCAACTTTCAGAATTTTCAAGGTACTATGTAATTTTAAAACTATGAATGCTGGCCATTTCTATCAGGCACCTTAGCAAGCCTGTGTAAAAATGCATATTCCTTAAGAAAAAAAAAATCTTTTGTGGCTTCAAGACACAGCTAATATTATTGCCTCTTCTCCCTTGAAAAGTTCCTTCCCATTCTCAAGGAAAGTGTTGTTTGGATATTGCTGTGACGGTGGGAGAAACATAATGTGGGAAAAGGAGAAGGGACCCTTTGTCTTTGCCTTCTTTTGTAATGTGGATGTTAAGTATCTCACTGATGCAAAAGGGTCGGAAAGAGCAAAATGTGTAAATAATTTAATAGGGAAAAGAATTGTAAGATAGCAATTCACCAAAGTAAGGACAATAGAGTACAAAATGCCATAAAAGATAATGGGCTTATATGAATTGGCATGTGTTAGTGATTATGCAATCATTCATTTCCCACAGATTTCTTTTTATAGGAAACTTCGGAAAATCCCTAAAGAACTGACCGAGTAATTTAACCACAACAGGTTTCTTTTCAACATGGCTAGGAGTGGGCGATAAGTATTTTCACATATTTATGCACTGATGGCTTGTTTTCATCTGCTGGAAGCGCTGGCGCAGAAGAAGGCAGAGGACGGTGGCTTAGCCCCACGCCGAGCGGGTTCTCCTCCTGCCACCCGCCGCGTGGGACCAGGCGGCAGAGATCCAGGCGGGAAGGGACTCGTGATTGGGAGCCTTGAGGTTTGGTCCATGCCCGACGCGACAGGCGCTGGGGAGGCTGAGGAGAGGGATTTCTGCTCCAGAGAGTGTTTCCAGCTCTGGGCTGGATGCAAATCCCTCTGGCTTGCAGCAAGCAGCTGAGCTCTCCTCGGTCACTGGCAAAAGTAGTCATTTGCTTCCTTGCTGTCATAAACTGTTTAAATACTTGTATTTCTGGCAACAGTTTTCCTTCACCAGTGGGCTAAGGAAAACAAGACCTTGATTCACACTTCTGAGTTTCTTAATGGTTTTTTTCTTTTTTTTTTTTCTTTTTTAAACAGGTTATTTTCCTTGCAGTCTTCAGAGCAGTTGCTCGCAGCCTCGAAATGTCTCTGCTGCTTCAAGACGTGCCACCGGAGGACTCGCCCCTCGCCAGACTGCCTCGTTCCAGGGAGGCCCTGACCAGCCCCAGCATCCTCATGTGTGTATCACGTATCTCATACTCTTCTTCTGCTAAGGCATCTCTGACCCGAGCGGCTGCCGGGGAGGTGTGGAGGCTGCTCCCCACTTGCAGCTCCTTTCCTTGCTCCGCTCCCCTTCCCGGGGCTGTTCTGCTGACGTTGGCAGCGCTCGCCCTGGAAACGGGGAACCTGCTCATTGTACTTTCTCATTGCATATGCTCATCTACGGCTTTACCTGATTTCAGCGTTGTCCAATTAATACTTTTAACAGGGTGCATTGCACGGGAGCCGGCAGCACGCTTTGCTTTGCTTTGCTTTGCTTTGCTTTGCTTTGCTTTGCTTTGCTTTGCTTTGCTTTGCTTTGCTCTGCTCCGCTCAGCCCTGTGGAGCAAGCATGCCCAAGCCGCGGTGGTAGTGACTGCCATCCCGCAAGGAGAAGACGGGCAGGTTTATGGTGTTTCTTGGAGCTTGGCAGACCTGTGGCACCAAAATATGGCATCCTGGCTCAGAGTAGGTAAAATGGGTTTAATCATACCTGTCTCATAAGAACCTTCAAGCATAAATTTGCTGGTATCATTCAAATGATCTTAGTTTGGTGCAAAGTGTTATTCTTGCTCCTATATAAGTAGCAGTATGAAAGGAGAATGGGCAAAAGACTTTGAACTCCAAATGACTTTAAAAGACCAAAAAAGAAAATCAGTTGGAGGATCTGGATCTCCCTCGTGGTTCGGCTTTCAAATCCAGAATTCTGATGTCTGAGAGATGTCAGAAATCAAAGCCATCTAGCAGGTTACAAACATCTCTGAATATCAAATAGTTTATTATTAAAAAAAAAAAAAAGAACAAAAGAAAGCTGCCCATTAAATCCTGCAAGTGGTTAAAAATGGTCATTAAGAGCATTTGCAAATGTTTATCTTGTTAGATGGACGCAATTTCAATTAGGCCATGATTTTTTTTAACTACATTATTAAGTCAACTATGAACGGTGATGTTTTCATTTCTAAAATCCATTGACTCCCTTCTCAGTTTCAGCCCCCTCTTGTCATATTTTGAACTGCAGTGTACATACTAGCATAGAAAAAACCAGAAGGGTGAAGGGATATAACACAAAGAGAGTCTGATCAGCCCCTTCTCAAAACAGCAATACTCTCACCGAATCCTTCCCCAACATCAAACCAGCAGCAAACAGCACCAAAAGCAGCTTCCCACCCTCTGCGGCAGGGAGGACGGGCTCACCTGATGGCTGCTGGTCATCGGCAATCGCTCAGACTTGGGCGCTTTGCATGCGTTTGCTTCACCTGCAGTATCTGAGCTGATCGTGGTTGCATAAAGTATGTTTAAGAAAAGCAGTCAGCTCCAGTTGGCTCAGGGAAGAGCTTCTAAAAGGGGAAATTTCTTGATAGTTGCACAATACATTTTTAAAAGTTGTCATCAGTGAAAGTCATGCATGATGGTTCTCTCCTTGGTTTGGTTAAACATGGCTCATGATTTCTGGTTCTTTGGAATCGGTCACTGAGAAATAGTGCTAACTTTTTCCTACTTTATTTTTGCTGCCACCCCTTGCTTTCCCTTGAATCTTTCCGTGTCTTGTACCTATGTTTCCAGTCTCCCATTGGGGGGTATTGGTTCAGTAAGAGCCTCACTGCTCCGGGGTCTTCAGTAATCTCGTGGAGCCAAGCACTCTGACTGTGGTCCCCAGTTCTTACTCTCACTATTTTCTAACTTCAGCCTTTCATAACTTGTCAATCAGTTTTACTTGGCACGTGCCAACACATCTGAAAAATATAGTTCATTTTACCAGGAAGGCTGATATCCCAAACTCTTATTTTAACTCAGGTTTAGGATGCCTTTGGCAGGTAGCATCAGTCAGCACAGGATACACATTTGTTAGACTGGAGGTAAGTGCTAGGCAAAACTGGTCGTTCAGCTGGACCTGATGTCTTTGCTGCTGACAGCATATTTAGGCCCAACGAAACTGCAATTCCTGTTCAAAACTGAACTCGAGTGTCAGTTCTGTAGGCTGGGCTGTGTCTGGTTTTAGTAAGCTGCCCCATACGAGAGGAGATGCTTCTCAGTAATCTGCAGTGGAAGCGTGGCTCTCCTTCCTCCCATACACCACTGCACAGCAATTTCTGTCCATGCCCTCACTTGCCAGGATGCAAAGTTTTCAAGTCTTTTGCAAATATTTCTGAAATATTTTCGCAGTTAGAAAATAAAAATACAAGGTAAACTCTGAGTCTCCCACCATATACTTTATTAAACAGGGCATGAACACCAGTTGGAGTTACTCTTGCAGCAGTGCCTTGACTGAACCAATGAATGTCTGTGATTTTAAAGTAGTGTTAATCTAAGGCAATGAGTTCTGAATAATGTTTATTAACTATATTTTAATGACTTGTCAGTTTTCTAAAACACATGCTGAAGTATTTTAGAAATCACTTAGTAAATGTAGTTTTAATTCTTTTCCCATATTCATGGGCTGCTACTTACTTTAAAAAAAAGAGATTAGAAGGTTCAGATTTAGAGCAGCAAATTGCTGTGCTAATCTGCAGGTATTTCTCTTCTTGATACGGCCACTAATGTCTAATCTTAGCGACGCAGGCCCAATCATTGTGCTTTTTCATTAGAGCTGCAATGAACTGTGTGCCAGGGACTTGAACTGTGGTGAGAAAGCTGCTCTGAGCTTGCAGGCTTTCATATGAAAATGTACTGTGTTATGAAACAACAAGCCTAAAAAGAACACGTTAAGTTCATGCAAAAGTTGGAGAGTTCACAGTATCAGCTCTGGTAGGAACAATGTACCTTTGAACCTCTGGACAGCGTGGTGGTTAGGGCTGGCCATGAACGAGAAGTCTGTGTCATGAAAAATTTTCAAGCCTTTTAATTTGTTTCTATTTCTCAGGAGAGAGAAAATAAAACCTCGAGAATTTTTTTTTTTTTTGCTTACAAAATGTTATGGGGAAAGGCTATGGAGAGCACCTTCCCTGGTGGATGCTGTCTTCAATGTGGGCAGTTCAGAGCTAGGATTTGAACCTGGACCTCCCGCCAGCCCTGGGCACGCGACCATCAGGCTACGGGTGAGTCTGGATCGACTTCCTCTCTCTTCCCTCCTGCTATCCAAAAGCCTCATCCCAGACTTAAAAAAATAAATCCTGCCAATGACACTTTTGGAGACACAGGTACCTTGTTGTGAAAGATTCAATGATTCAAAGATTCAATTCAATTTTTTGGATAAGTACAGTTTTGCTGAACTTGTTTTTGCTGGGGGTTGTAATGGTCATGGCTGGTCTGAGACCTCAGTGTTATGATGTGCCCTTATGTGATTTACTGTCCCTCCTCTTGAAGCATGTAACCGAGTGGTTTTGGTACAGAGCTCAGTAATGAGAGATGGTCATTGATGTTTCTTTCCAGATGAGATGGGGCGTTGCTCTTGAGCAAAAGGGCGTTATTCGGAAATCCTCGCCTGGAGGTGGGGAGTACCTCCAGGGAGCTATTCCCCTGGTGTTTCTGACCATGGAAGTCTTGATAACTGCTTTTGTTCAGGTTTTCTTGTTACTTAAACTTTGTTTTCATATATTCCTGCATTGTTTCCAGTACTTTGGTGTTTCTGCAGCCACGTGACCATGCAGTCTGCTCCCATCTTGCTGAGAGCTGATCCATCTCTCCTTGGAACAACCTTCTCTACCTTTTTCTCTGTAGTCTCCTAGTTTTTTTGTAATCTTTCATCTTACTCATTTCAAGTATCCACTAGTTTTGATCCTTACCGAGGCACGAACTTCTCAGTTCTTTTGGTCCCTAGATAAGGGGATTGAACTTATACTTTGAAATCAGTGGTCATTTGACCACGGACTTTAGAGACAGTTAAGCTCATGAGGACCAAAACAGTGAATACAAAACAGAAGCAGCTTTGGTTTAATATTGTGAACCTAATAAGCCTAATCCTTAGCTCTCTGTTTTTCTGCTTGGACCTATGGCCCACTGTGTAAAGCGTTTAGGGTGTGGGGGGCATTGAAAGAAACCACCGTCACTTTCCAGAGCAGACTTCAAAGGAAAGCTCACTTTTCCCATTGCTTTTTATCTTCCTTCTATTCCTAGTGCTTACTTTTTTTTTTTTTTCCACACTGCCGTTCCAATTTTTGCCCACTTTTAATTTCTCTATTAACTTTAATTAGGCTTATGAGCTTGATCACCAGGTGGGTTTTCCCCAAGCTTCCACAGCAATGCTTTCCATCAGCAACAGACTTGCAAGGGAATTTTGTTAAGCTGCAGATAGGAGATAGGAGCCTAATGTTATCGGATACAGAGTGCTTCATTGCTAAGTGTTTTTTATATCTGGCGAATTTGCCAGGAAGCATTATATATTTAATTATTTTTAAGCAGGCAGGCTCAAGAGCCCCTGATCGGTGGGGTACCAGAGGACAAATAAGAGGAGAGGGACGTGGCATTAGCCAGGGGAATGATTTATACCTCTGAAGTTAACCAAATGTTTGTGTATCTCAGGGAAGTAGCTCTGCATCTTCCAACTGCCCTTTCTGAGGAAAACGCAGTGTAGGAAAAAAGAGGAAAAAAAAAAAAAAATAAAATCCCTGGATTCCCTTCTGGAGAATCTCAGCATATGTGAAGTTCACCACTAGGAAGGAAGATTGGCACACACCTTTTGGGCATTTTGTGCATGGTTTTCCTGGGCAGGTTCTTGGAGCGTAAGCTTTTCCTGTACCAAATGCTAAGTAGCATAAAATATGAGCTATGCGGGTGAATTACAATTTTTGTAGCCTTCGTTCTGTGATCATTTGCATATTCAGAATCTGCCTTGGGTTTTCTTGTTTTTATTCTTCTTCTTTTAAAACAACATTTACCTGAAGAAGGGCTTAGTTCTGAGTGCACAAAATAAGCATTTTCTCTGCAGTTGACTTTAATCCTACCAAAAGAATTAACACTTAGAACAGAAAACCTTCTTTGGGTCCTACAGGGCATTAGTACATCTCAGGTACTGGCTGCTGGTTTAATAAAAGGATAGGATTTCCATTTACTTCAGGCAGGCTTAATGTATTGTTCTTGTAGTGAGACAGTCAGAATGAGTCAGGAGCCAAAGAATACACTTTATAGACACAAATAATCGTAAATTCAGAATGTCACCTTTAGGCAGAGGCATTTTTATTATTGTTAGTGGAGCTGCTGAGTAGGTTTGATGTTTTATTCTCTTGAGTACTAAATGTTCCAGAGTACCACAGCCCTATCTTTATCAGGCTCACAAGGAGGGAGCACAGCCAAACTTGCTTCCTATACTTCTCTATGATTGATAGCAGATGGCATGCTTTAAAATAAACCTATCCATTAGCAGTCCTCAGTGTTTTTACTCAAGGCATTTACAACTGTCTCAACCGGCAAACGCGTTCGCTCCACAAGCTAGTTTCAGTCTGCAACAGCTGTACAGGTGCAAATCTTTCATTAACTCTTAAACCGTGGTGAAATAAACGCTGCACTGTATTTTATTTTTAGTGGAGAGGTTGTTCTTCAGAGGAGAAGTGGTTCTATTCTCCCTTTGCATGTGGCAGAGGTTTGTGTTAATAAACCGGTCTTAAAAGAAGGGTTTGGGTTTCTTTTTTTCTGTGTTTTTGTTTTGGTTTTGGTTTTTTTTAAATTTATTTTTTAGTCCCCTGTAAATTTTTAGGACGTTATACAGTCATGAGATGAACGTGGCTGGTTGTAGGTGTATACTCTAAATGGTCAAAGAGCAATCCTGGAGGAATTGTGACTGGGGGATGGCAGCCACCCCCTTTCCCTGTCCCTGTGGCATGACCCAGGGTGGCAGCCCTCGCTATAACCCGAGGGAGGAGAAGCCTGCACGTGTCCCCCACCTCTGCCTCACACTGCGGCTATTTTTCTCCCTGGTTTATTGGAGAGATGCAGAGAGACATACACTCACATGCCCACGCACATATACATATTCAACCTGATTCCGAGCTCGCTGATGGCAGGCTATTCCATAAATAAATTGCTAAAATCTGTCCCTATATTCCATTTATTTTGCCTAGATTTCTATGCAATAGTCATAAAGGACGTTAAAATTTACCCGGCAGTCCTTCCAACACAATGAACTCCCAAGCACCTCCCCAAACATTAGTACACTAGCAGCTAAAGCTTAAAATATTAGTAGCAAATCTTTAATATTAGCATTTAGCATTAATATTGGACAAGATCTTAAAATATTAGAGCCAGATAAAACAGTATTAACAGGGGTATAGGAGTCATTAAGCAGAATAACCGTCACTGACTAAATGGATGCTGAAACTTTAACATGCAAACCAGTGTAGATGATAGGAACTTCACAGAGACAAGAGGATCCTTTCATTTAAAAGGAGGTTGGAGAGACGAAGGTTAGGGATTTGAAAGCTGGTAAATAAAACAACACAGCAGGAAAAGTTATATAGAATGTGCCATCTCGTTAGTGGCGATCATGTCCTATGTTATTTTTCTTAAGCTGAGAAGATAAAACAAGAAGACGGGCAAGATTCTGTCACAGATAAATGGAAATTGGGGCATTTTTTGTATAAATCCAAAGAACCAGGAGAAAAATACAAATGCACTCTCAGCATCGTAAGTCTATGTAGGGTAACGGAGGTGCTAAAATGATTTAGCATGGTGAACTGCAGCTCACGTGCCCTTTTTACAACAGAACAAGCAAAGTTGAGGGACCTTGAGCTTGGCACCGTCGAGATGGGGGTTACTGGCAGCCTGGGGAGCAGCCCTGCGGTGGGGCGGCACCTGGGCACAACCTGGCTCTGCGGTGGCCGCGGGCATGGGCCCCCGTCACGGCTTTTGTCAGCTCTGCCCCGTCAGCACCTGGAGGATTTGGTGCTACATGAAATGGGGGGGAAAAAAACAAGGCCAGCTGTAGACATAAGAAGTTTAAGAGCATCAGTACTTGCTTCTAGCTAATCTCTCTTGATGACTCCTGTAAGCAGGCGAGGCTAGTCGTTCCTGTTAATTATTCAAAGCCCCGCACCAGTTTCACAGCTGAGTGGTGTAAGAGGACGTGCCGCGTCCCCATTTCTCAGGCCGACTGGGGTTTTCCCTGCCGTCGCTGAGGGACACCCCGTTTTTCACGTGGGAAAGGTGAGCCTGGGAGAGGCTGCAGCCAACCCCGGTCCTGGGCCACCCTGGAACCGTGAAACCTCACGTGTTCCTGAAGGGTCTGATGAGCTGAATGCAGGGAAAGCTTCAGCACGGTCATATTGAATCTTAAAACAATGAACGTGCTGACTTGTTTTGGGGGGGCCGGGACCGCAGGATTGCATTCTTGAATGTAGCTTAATAATCAAAAAGATATGGGGTTATGTGCTTCATCACAGGAGGAAACAGAGAGGACGGCGCGCACCCCGAGACCCACATCGTGTCCACCGTATCCTCAGGCTGCCCAGACACGGCAGTTTCAAGATATTTTTCCCTACTTAGTGTTGGCACTAAGGCACAGAGTGGAAAAAGGGTGGCAGTGGCGTCATGTGGGGCTTAGATACGTATTCTTTCTCGTTTGCTGTCCCAAAGAGGCTGCTGAAGCATTTTAATGCATCGCACAGTACGATGTAAATTCAATCAGAAAAAAACAGAAAAATATTCACAGAAAAAAATCTACTCCAATAGGCTCTGTTAGATCTGTTACAGAAACAAGCCTCGATACAGCACTGATATTTGGAATAGGTGTCTATCTATGCCCAGACTAGGTATCTACCATTATATCACCTTTTAGTTTCATTATAGCAAATAGCATATATTTCATCATAGCTTTTGGAATTGCGGATGGATTTTTTGTGAGATTGGCTTTTTGTTTGGTGTCCAGGTCTGCTCACACCCACACAGACAGGTCCTTTAGCTTGAAGCTGGGAATCTAAAACATTTGACTTATTAAAGGTGGTTACTCTGTCTGCTGCTTTTGGTCTGCTGGCATTATGGGGGAAGACATACCCAGTCTATTCCTGATGTGATTAGCAGCTTTCTGAAGACGACAAATAGCTTTGCATAAAATAACTGTGCATAACATTACTTCTACAATGTGCAGAATCCGATGCGTTTTGCTGCCACTGACTTTACTATGGTTATTTCCAGGAGTCAAGGTGCACAGGTGTCTAAATATCTGTGGACGTTGGCACAGACGTTCCTCTTGAAAGGCAGGGAAACATTCTCTTATTTAAATGAGAGTCACATTCACTCTCAAAGTTAAGCATATTCTTAAGCGCTATATGAGCTGGGGGCCAAAGAACACAGTTTATTATGATACCACAGGTTACTGCAAATTATGTAGGGCCTTTATAGTAATAGTTTCATTTAGTAAAGAAAAAAGAAAAGTCCTTTTATCACCCCTCCAAATGCTTTATTTATTAATGACCTAGAAAGATGTGACGTTATCGTTATGAAATGAACAAATTTTGCCTGGATACAATCCAGCACACTCGGAACTGGCGTTACTCTGTAATAGTCCCTTTTTCTGAGCTAAGCAATAAGTCTCAGTCCCATCCCTGATCTGGTAAGTGCTGGAGGGAAGCCAAGGGGGACGGGGAAGGGGGGGGGGGGGGGGGGCTACACTTAATCCCCAGTAGATTTGGCCTTTCTGTGAATAAGATGGATTTCTGATGCTGGTCTCCATGCCATTCATAGCAGTGTCGTCAGTAGTAAATTTGTACTTGCACTGAAGAACCCCCCCATGCCCCCTGCTTCCTCGCCAAAACTAAACTCAACAAAAATAAATTATATTTTAGGAAGCTAATTACACAGCCAAATAGCAGAAAGGTATTGAAAAACTGTTGTACGCCTAACATTAAATGAATTTACATTGGCAGGAAAGAACACGTATACTAAAAATAAATATAGTAATATGGCAAAAGAGTAAGCAATGGAATTTAAACAAAAATGTAATGCCTAACATTGGGAATGGTATTCAGACTTATTGCAGAATGAACACTTTGTGTACCCATTGCATGCAAACTTTCACAATTTAAATCTGTGCTGAACGAAATTTGCTGTTTTATCACCTTATTGTATTTCTCGGAAAACTAAAACGTCAGGATATATCCCCCCCTCAATTGTATTACAAAAGGTGTATGCAAGTCCCTTCACTGCTCCCTCTGCCTTAAGGGGAGAACAGCTCGAGGCTGGGGGGGGATGTCAGCTGCAAAAGCAGGTACAACCTACACAGGAGCAACCATTGAGAGAGGAGAGAAGGGCAGGGCAGAAACAAACCCCAACAACTTTTGGAGAAGATTTTAAAAGTTTCCTGGTGGATCAGTATCCCTGAGAATAAACAGTCCCGTATGTAAGTTGACATTTTAAAATGTAAGTCTTATGAAAGATAAGAAGGAAATGGTGAGAAATGCAACCTTAAATATTTTGAAGCGTGACTTCCTGTATTATGTGGCAGTTGGCAAAACTTTCGGGGGAAAGACGCACACCTCAAAATCGGTGCGGTGCGGTGCACGCATTTGCCTAAGAGTTTCCTCCTGTTGCTTGCTACTTTCGTGTTCAAAATCTTCCACACCTTCCGAGTAGAATCGCAGTATCCCTTCGACGTTGCTTTTAATCTCACAGACAGATGTTTTAGATCAGTTGCTCAAAACGGATCAGTTTAGCAGTCAGAAAACTCTGTCAGAAAAGATTCGTTGTAAGGAAGACAAAACCGTGAAATAAAATTGAACTTTTATCCTCATTTGGATGGGAACTGCGCTTGGCTGGGAATCCCAAAGGGATGAACACAGTGGCCTATCATGTGTTGAAAAAACAAACAGATGACAGTACTCTGCAGTAATCAAACAAACACTGCTTCCGAGAAATAGCGTGATCACTATTGTTCAGTGCTGCAGGACCAAAAAAAAGAGAATTGTTGAAGAAAGGAAGGTGGCTTCGTGAGTGGGGTGAGGGAAGGTGGGACGAGCTGCTGCCGATGGCCCGGAGTCCCTGCCGGCTCCGGAGAGCCCACGGTTTTCTTGCGGTAAAGGTGTGACACACACAAGTCTTAGCAGAGCAGCTGGACTCTATTTTCTGGCGTTGTTCAGTATCAGGAATGATTAACACGCTAGCAGTGGTGGGTGTCAGTATTTCCTGGCTGTGAGAGCTCTTCTAATGGGACATCTTCTTTTTATTTCTGAAAACCCCATGCAAATAAGGCGGTGTTGCTCACTGTCATAGTCATGGGCTCCACGCATCCAGCTGGTAAAACAGAGGTGGCTCTAGAAGGTGCCCAGGGGGGACAACCCAAACCTCCCGGCCCAACTCGGTGTCTTTCTGCCTCTCCCTAGATATTTTACAGCAGAAACATTTAAACGTTCTCTTTTCCAGAAGGCTCTGTTTTGTTTTGTGTCCCGTGATGGCCTGTTCATATGCTGAGCTGGAGCTCTGCTTGGCAACATCTTTTGGTGTAACCATATTGCAGTGTGGTACCTGTTTTGAAATGGCAAATGTTCCTACCGAGGACCGTGTCTGTGCACCGCTTCCACTCCCTTGTCCTGCTCCTCTGCGCTCGGGCACGCTGCGTGCTTTTTGCTTGCCTTGTACTTTGTTTTGGGAGGTTTTGCAGAGCGGTGCCTTTGCCTGCTCGCCTCCCTCCGTATCCTCCGTGCTGGATGAGTTTGCATTGTGTGGTGTTTTCCTCTTCATTTATTGCAAACAAATCTGGTCTCTGCCATTTGTTTACTCTTATACTCTGTCTTTATGCCTTGGTATGCATTTTTAATTAGATGCGCTTCAGTTCTTTCACTGCTTGTTAACACTTTCGTAAGGGAAGTACGGTCTCCACCAGCCCTGCGAGCGTTCTCTGCGCTTAGGAAATTCAGATTTGTTTCTCCTGCCCGTGATTATCATTTGAGACAGAGACTTGTTCCCTAGCTAGCCTGTCTGCCGGGTCCCTACGCTCCCATTGTGTGGACTTTTAAGGTTGTTCCCCTACACAGCCGGGATAATCCAAGTGCACTTATTCTGCTTGAAAATATTCTGCATACAGAGAAATAGTGTTTTGGCTATTTGTCTGGGCTGTTTCCGGACTTCAGCAGCTCCAGTTTGGATGCCTGTCATCGAGAAGTCCTGGACAAAGCCCGCAGTGTGTGCAGATCAACTGCCTGCATTATGAAAAGTCCTTCTGCACACGCAGAGCGGGTCCCAGGGATCAGGAATGCACCGGGTTAGCCGTGAATGCGTTGGCCATCGGTCCTGTGAATGGAGGATGGATGTGTCTGGAGGGGAGTACTGGAGTCCTAAACACACGACAGCTTTCAAAAAAGGCATCTTTCCTGAGTGCCAGTATTGTTAAAGCATGAAATTACACTTTTTTTTTCTTTTTTTTTTTTTTTAAATAGTGTGAGCCCATTTGCGCTTCCACTGTTTTCTTCTGCCTCTGCGTTTCACTCATGCCACAGGCGAAGGACTTCACCCTTTCTAGCTCCCTTCTGTACCATGAGCTTTCTGGAGATGATCTGGGAACTGGGATGGGAAAACTTGACCCCGCTCCACCCTTTCCTTCCAGTTTGCCCACCCTGCTGCAGCATTTGCTCGCCTTTCACTTGCTTTCCTGTGTTACCAGAAAGTGTATGTTCTCCAGGATTTCATACCCTGTGAGGGACTACAAGGCTAAAAAGTGACTAAAATGGCTCTTTCCATCTCAGACAGTCTTCCCTGACCCTGCTCTCTGGCTGGGGGCGAGGTTGCCAAAGGTCACTATCCACTTCAGCGTGCACAGAGATCGATATCTGCTGAAGCCAGTGCTTAGATTTGCTCCCGCTCCCTTGCCAGTGTTATATTTCATGGTGAGGAGCCAAGAAACCTTTCTCTTCCCTTCCAAGAAGAAGGGGGAGGAAGGAAAAAAAAAAGAATAGAAAAAAAAAAAGTCTTCTCTCCACACTTACTCCCACCAGGAGGGCATTGTGTTTGGCCTCTGCTCTGCTTTTTGTTATAAGTTTGTATGGTGTGATGTTTGCTTTGGCCGGGGCAGCGGCTTGCACGCTGGTACCGTGGCCGGTCCCTTCGCTGGAGGACGGGTCGGGGCAGGGTCCTCCCAGCACCCGGCAGCACGTGGACTGGAGATGCTTGGTCCCTGGTCCCTGGGTGGCTTCGGGAGGTGAAGCGCTCTCCGCGAGGATTTGCGGTGTTGGGATGTCGAGGGCTGTGTTTTGCACTCGCGTTGGTGTTATTTTGGGTTGGGAGTGTGCTGGTAGCAGGAGCAGAGAGCTCAGCGCTGAGCCTGCGAAAAAGCATCCCTCCATGGAGCAACCTCACGTTGGCAGGGAGATGAAGTGAGTGGACTAATAGGTCTTTTCCACTTTAATTTCTACTCTAAAATGACTCTTTGTTACTGTTCTCGGACTTGGCGGCAACCGTCACTTACGCCACACACCAGATCTTTCTTTCTTTTCTGCCCTTAGCTTCACGGAGAAGCCTTTAAAGCAAACAAACATAAAACTGTGAGAAACAGAGGGAAGATATGGACTGGCCCACTCGTTAGTGCTGGAATGTGGAAACTATGAAGACATCTTTTTTTATTACCAGTGCTGGAAAGCACAGTCACTGAGTGGGCTGGAATACAATTTATACTACATGCAGTAGTTAAAAAAAACTGCAAAAATGGGTGTAACCCTGGGCTGTGGTACAACTTTCAGCCCCCACTTGAGATTCGGCCATCCCAGGGGGAAACTGTGGTTTGGAATACGAGCGTGCATTTAATTTCACTCGGAGAACTTATTGGAGTTGGCACTTCAAGAAAGAACCCGAAGTATATTTTTTGTCATGATTAGTGGCCCCCTCACCACTACGTTTGATTATGTTGGAAGCGGAAAAGTTAAATTCTTATAAAATGATGATTTACAATCCATGATTATCCAGGTAGGGTGCGCGGATTGCGCCAGCTTGGTCATGGGACTCCAATCTCATCCTAGTTCATTGCTGTGAGAAAATAAAACTAAAATGTAAAAAAGCTGAAAACACATCCTCTGATTGCTCAGGGAATTTTCTTAGTCATACGTTATCTTTCCTAGTAGTTTCAGTTATTTTGTCTCCACTAAACCCAAAGCCAAACACTGCCCTGACACTTTCCCCTTGATTTTGGATCTGCAACGGCCAAATTTATTTTTATCTCGTGTCGTCTTCTCCCCTATGGTTATGCAAATCTTTGCAATAGGGGGCAAGGGGAAGAGCTAATTTTAAAGCAAGTAAATTCCAGCGGAAGGTTTCTTCAGTCGCTCTGAGCAGGACTATCCTGGGTGCTGCTGGAGAGATGTGGCTACCTCCAAATAGCACAGGGGTAGGCGCCAAGTGGGGAGGCTGAATATTTTCTTTGTAGACACATAACTTTGCCCACAGGATTGAAGTCTCTTGCCTTAACGCTCTGCTAAGCTACTCTGCAAGTACGAAGCTGTGTCTTAGGAAACACACGTTAAGGAAATGTATCTCCATACAATCAGCTGCCGAATAAAACCTCTGCACGGAAAGGGTTTGGCGGTGGGTGAAGGGTGGGGCTCATGAGAAATATCTTGGCGAAAATATGGGGCATCAGCACTTCATCGTTTCTCCCAGCAATCTTTAGCTGGTTTGATTAACACTTGCCGTATTTTGATACATGTTTTTTCTTTTTCCTTCTCCCTTTTTTCCTTGGCCAGGACATTATCTTGAAACTGTAAATTCCATTTTCTTTCAAATTTATGTAGTTTCTTTTCCCCCTCCACCTCTCCCCTAATAGGTTCCTTAAAACTATGCTTGACTCTAGTGTCCAGTAGTAGATACTCAAGGAATTCCCAGGATAAAAATCCAGCAGGAATAACACTGGGATCTGCTTTGTGAGCAAACACCAGTGTGCCGGTGTGCGTGTGTGTGGACGTAAGACCTGTAGCTACAGACTGCTTTGTATGTTTTACAGAAAAACATACAAATCAGATAACCAGAGCGTATGGTGCGTGTAGCAGCTTCCTCCCGGCGCTGTGCTTTCAGTCAGCGTGCTGGTGCTGGGTTGGTCGATGCAATTTGTGGTCAATGTCTGGAATCACATTCAGCTCCTGTCTGCTCTTCCTTTGAGTACCATTGCAATGCTCATTACTGCAACGAATTAACCGTAGTCAGTCACCTTCGGTGGGGCTTAAAGTTTCTGTATCCAGCAAAACATATAAGCCTCTCCTTGCATGATGCATCAAGGGGCATCTTTAAATGCTGCTTAAACTAGGCTGAGTTTAAATATCCATTCAGGCTTTTCTCTGTTTGGGGGATGGAGAGATGAGGATGGAATATTTAGGAAAATAGAGTAATTTAGGTGCAAGGTCCCAGGTTTGGAAAACTCGGCCCATAAAGTACATGCAGTAAGGCTGCTTGTGGTTGTATAAGATAACAAAATTCACAAGTCATTTGGATTAATCTCTCGAGTTACTACAGTGGCATATTGTGTTCGCATTCATGTAGCCTGATTAAGTTGTGTGTAAATTTATGTCCCAGTCTTGCAACTTAATAAACCTACACAGTTTAAAATGCCTGACAAGTGCTATAGGGTTTGGAGCATAAATTCTGTCCCCTCCTTTCATCCTTTCAATACACGTGCCTGACCCTCCTCGGAAAGAGCCAAACACGTCCCACGTCAGTCTGCGAATAAACTACACCATGCCAAAATAAGTAGAATAAATTATTTGCTTCAAATGTGCGTCCGAATGCTCTCAACCTAGACGCTCTCTTTCAAATGTTCAGTTCATTTGTGAATTCTCTGGAAGTAAAGTTTTTGTTCAAACTTTTGGATTCCTTGTGATCTGGCTAGAAATTAGAGCACATCAAGCCTCGTACGTAATCAGAAAATGCCGTGTGAAAATGAGGACTGCTGGGAGCAGCATCTTTGTTAAATTCCAGCTAGACCAAACTCATTCCTTGCTGCTCGAGCACTGAGCTCACTGTCTCATGACTATGTGTGCAGTCTGAATTGATTTCGGAGCCCAGCTAAGGGAAAGAGTTAAGCCTGTTCTCCCCTTCTAGTTGGCAGAAAGTTTGCAGTTTAAAATTACATACTGACTCTGGTGTAGAGACACAAGAAATTATAGAGCAGACACTGTCCAGGACAACGTATAATTTAAAATGTACTAAAGAATGTATACCACATGGCAAAGTAAGTGAAGTGCTTCTTCAAATATAAGTGTTTTACATAGAAAGGCTGTAATTATCCACTCCTAGGGAAATGTTTGCATTCATTCTAAATCAATATTTACTATTCATCTCTTGTGTTCAACAAAACAAGGATTTAACATTTTTTTGTTTTAATGAGGTACTAAGACTACAATAATACTACAATGTAATTGTCTTGATACAAAATATTGCTAAATTGTGTTGCTATTTTGGGAGTGAACAGTTTTTAAAAGGAGGGGTATCCCTATTTGTGAAATGTTACTGCAGTAACACAATTCAAAGTCAGCCAAGCAGGGAGACTCACCAGTGTCAAAGAGACGTTAAGCCGTCTCTCTGTTAAGGCCCTTAACTAGGATCGCTCGGGTGAGTCCTCTGTCTCCCCCATGAAAGTCTCAACCTCTTTATAATGATTCCTTTTCAGCTGGCGTCTCAACAACAACAACGACGACGATGCAATTTCTTTTTCTGGTTTTAAGGTTGGGTTTTTCCACCACCCCCCCCCCCAGCATCTTTCAGCTAGGCAGCAAGAGCGGCGGGCGGTAATTGGGCTACGGCCGTCTCCACGTGCTGGCTCAAACCTGTTGATGCAAATGGAGTTGCCTGAACCTTGCTCTCCTGGGAAAACTGGGAGGGGGGTTCGCAGGATGATACCGAAGCTCTGTCCTTTATCTTTTTCAAGGAACTAACCTACCTTTAAAAAGTTTGATACGTTACTTCGGGAGGACATAGAGAAGGAAACGGTCCTAAAATCACGTAGAGAAGATCAGTCCTTCCTGCAGCAGGATCCTGGTGAAATGAGAGCATCGGAGAACGATCA
The DNA here is from genome assembly GCF_035582795.1 of Mycteria americana. Lineage (NCBI taxonomy): Eukaryota > Metazoa > Chordata > Aves > Ciconiiformes > Ciconiidae > Mycteria > Mycteria americana. The sequence goes on from NC_134373.1 coordinate 40,439,306, forward strand.
GTCATTGGGAGGAACGGCACATCTAACCACAGTCTGTGCCACTGCTCTGCTGTGGGTAGGAGGATGTCCTTGCACCAAGCACCCTTCTGTTTGGATTTACCTGGCATGTCCTAAGAGATATTTCTTGAACTTCTCCAACTTCAAAAAAAACCCCAACAGGCAAGCATTTTTGGCACTGGTGTGGCTCCATGTGAATCAAATCAGATAACTGGAAACACTTTAGTTGGAAAATCCTTTAAAATCCTTTTTTTTAATCTCTATTGTTTATTCTTACACGCTGCCCACCATATTCCAGGCTCTGGCCCCAACTGCCCGCCCATTCCAGGCTTCCCAAAACTAAATGCTTCCACTTCTGTTGCTAAAATTCATGGTGCAAAAGTAGGCTTTTGAGTGAATTTCAATCTCGTACTCAAGCAGATATTCCTGTATTTTTCTCCTATGAGTCTGAAGTCACTCTTGTTCTCTGAGAAAATCACGCACATAAATAGGGTGAATAGCCTTGAGAGAAGAGCAGTCTCTTTCTCTAGCAAATGTTATTGTAACTGTTGTTTTAATTCTCCAGATATCACTCTCGGTGTACCGGGTAACAAAAGGCTGTATAGTGCCTAATCATTCAGCAGTGATCCAGGAAAAAAGCAGAAGGTTAAGAACAAGTTCCTAAAGTCTGTAAAATCAATGGGACACTAGAAAGGGAACTGAAGTGTACCAGAAGGCACCTCTTGAGGGTCATTAAAAAAAGCAGAAACTGATTATGAACGGAGCTTTTACCCGAAGAGCTGGAGGGGGCCAGCAAAACCATTCTGCTGCACTCCAGTTAAATGTCTAATAGTGGAGACATTTTCTACACAGCCCATAAAGGATAATGAGGACGGCTTTGATAGCTTTCAAGAAAGTTGTTCTTGTCAGTGTTCACAAAAACATGATCTGGGCACGCACTCTCAGAGCATACAGCCTATGGTGGTCGTATATAGACAGTGGAAGGGAAGGTGGTAACCTAACACTGGGCGTTTCACCCTGTAATATGCCCTGTTTATTATGCATGAGAAAAATTGCATCGACCTAACAATGTGATGCAAACAGTAGCGGCAACGAAGGTTGGTGTTACGCTTACCAGTTTGGTATCTCACCTTGTCGCGATGCGGGATGTGCAGAGAGGTGGCAATGTTGGGTGATGTTACATTCCTTAGAATAGATTCATGTATCTCTCACTCCAGAATAAATGAGAAATAAGGTTTTGACCTAAAGCTTGTTGAAATCTATCACCATCAGCAAAGTTTGGATTAGAACCTAATAGTTTTCTGCTCAGTTTCTGTGTTGGGAAGCAACCCGCTGAAAGCCTGAAACGTAGCAGTGGGAATTGGGATGTTTGCTCTCTTTCTATCTCTGACCATGATCCTCTGCGATTTTGGGTGAGTCACAGCTTTGCTGTGATTTGTGTCCCAACGAGTAAAATTAGTACAATCAAACTTGCATATCTTACTGGATTACTCTAAGAACGATTTGTAAAAAAATTTGAGATGCCAGTGGGATGGTGGTTTTAGAAGTTCAGGGTGTTATTGGTCACCTTAAAAAGTAGGGAGCAGTTTCTTCTTTCTTTTGGACTATAGAGCAGTTCTGTTGGGGAAAAATATTGGAAACCTTTCTAGTAAAAATTAACTTTGAGTTCTTTGTATGTCAGAGGAAACAAACCTTTTCTCTAGAAACAGACATTCACAGGGATGAACTGAATGTGAGTCAGCCTGACAGTGGTAAAGCCAAATTGTGAAACTTTTGTGTCATTGCTCTGTGATTCCAGCTATCTTCAATTAATAGAAAAAATGCAGGAAATTCAGGTGGAAGGAATGCATGGAAATTGAAATCAAAGAAAAATATTCATTGTGGCCTTGGCAAAGTGAGTTTTCCAAACTGAAGTAGCTTTTAAGCAATTAGCATCTGCTGTGTGCAATTACCGAGTGACACGCAGCCCCAGATGGAGGGCTCCAACAGCCAGTGGCCATCTGGATTTTGGTCTTTATCAAGGGTATGTTCTGTTCTGGGTTTCACCTGGCCTGTGAGACAGCCCTCCCTCTGCCCCACATTGCACAGTCAACCTTGAGTCATTGGTGGGGAAAACAGTGAGACAATTCCTCTGAGTCTGTCAGGTCCAAAGCTTTCTGGAGTCACTGGAAAGATTATTACTGAAGATGTTGACCTCTGAGTTGATGCATTGCCCCCAGCTTTCCAAAATGAGGTAAGTTACTCGGGTAAAATCCACTTTTGAGCTATAAATAGCTTGATATGCACCAGTCTCTGTTGGGACATATGGCTTGGGAGCCTTAGCATCTGAAATTACACTTAGAAGATCTGTTCTTAAAGGGAGAATTCTGTCAACAGGCTTTCGTATTTTTGAAAGAATGCAATTAAGTTTGCCTTAGAAGTGATAAGAGGTATCAGACCCAACCACAGAGACTAATTCTCTGAAGTAATCTAGTTTTTAAAGTGCAACTATAGTTTAGTTTATGAAATTCAAAGAATAAAAATCAAAACCAACTGACAAACAGTTTCTGACTACTCTGTATCTAAAAATGGGCCAACCTCATTTAGTCTATTTAAAAATTGTGTATCCATACTGCTTGTATGCCAAGTTCAGCATGATGGAAATGAAAATGGTTGAGGTATAAACCCTTGGAAAACAGGGTTTATAATGGAAACAGTAATTGACTCTTAACTACCGCATCAAAAATACAATACTATAATACAAAGCCTAGCTCTTGGGATCCCAGCTCTGCTTCTAACCTCAGGTTGGCAGACAAACACCTCACCACAAAGCTAACTAATGTTTATAGGTTTGTTATTTTTGTTGTAGGTTTCTTTTTCTTGCAAAAGGAACATGGCAAGTGAAGAAAATTTATAGGAGCAAAGCAAAGTTGGCCAACAGTTCAAAAGTTTTCTCTTGTAAGTTTTTGATATTTTTCCCGATCACTGATTCTCTCTCAACTCCTAAGACTAAGAGGAGATGCCATACTTCTCCTCTGGATGAATGCTCTATTTTGGCTGATAATTTTATTCATGAAACTTGAATCATAACCAAGCCTTCATCTCAGCTTTACAAATAGTTTAACTGTTCCTCCAAAGGTCAGAAGTTTGGTTATCCTGAATGGAGAAGACAAGACAGACAGATATCTTTACAGCTGTTGACTTTCCCTTCTCTGCACGACTGTAACAGAGAGGAGAGGCAAAGCAGTCCCGGGAATGGAATAAAGCAAATCTTCCACTGATCTCATTGAAGATGCTTACCAAAGCCTTTGCCTAGTCTGAGCAGGGGTGCTACTTTTGCTGCCAATTACGGTTGTCATGACATCTTGCCATTTTGGGTTCTAGTGAAAGTACCAGTCCTATTTGAAATTCTCATTAGGGGTTGTGAAATGGGGAAGATCAGGAAGTTCATCAGGGGGACAACTACCACTCAGCCATGGTTGACAGACCTATGCATGGACATGTGAAATAAAACTGATTATTATGAGATCTGTATGCATTTAAAAAAAAAAAAGAAGAAAGAGAAATTCTACTGAGGTGATTGGGCTTGCGGTACTTTAAAAATTCTTGCTTCTCTGTGTATCAGTAGTTGTATCAAGTTCATATTTCCGTAGGTAATGAAGAAAAGCAGAGGCCACAGCAGGACTATTTTCTGTCCATAAATGATTGTAGTTCAGCTACAGATTAAAAAATGAATTGTAATTGCTATGCTTTTCTTTAGGTATTGAAGATGATACATAGCCATTAGCTTAGATCTCGGCGAAGCTGCACCTTCACATCCGCCAGCATCGCTCGCTGCACTCAGCCCGTGCAAAGGGGCTGCAGAGAGACTCTGCTGGAAGGAAAGGCCATGTCCAGAGACCCCCGTCCCTGCACTGGGGTGCACGGGGGTTCTGCCAGGTGGGGCAAATGGTGCCGGGAGAGTTGTAGATCAGCATCCGCTGTAGGCCTTCAGCTCTGCCATCAAAGCCACTGGGGCAAGGGATGGGTACTGGATACTAGTATTTGTGAGCTGTTCAAATCCAGACTCTTCCAGATCTAACTCCTGCCACCATCTGTATCCTTATGGAAGGAAGGGATATGCCAAAGCAACAAAAAGACATAGTAATTTTTTATTCTTTCTTCCTATAGCTTCTGAGCATGTGGAAAACTCTTGCAAGAGATGATACGGCAGGGCAATAGCTGTAATAGGGGTTGCAACCGTACCAACTGGAGCAGAAGTCTTATGAGGAGCGGCTGAGGGAGCTGGGACTGTTCAGCCTGGAGAAAAGGAGGCTGAGGGGAGACCTCATCGCTCTCTACAACTACCTGAAAGGAGGGTGTAGAGAGGTGGGGGTCGGTCTCTTCTCCCAGGTAACAAGTGATAGGACAAGAGGAAATGGCCTCCAGTCGCGCCAGGGGAGGTTTAGACTGGATATTAGGAAATTTTTCTTCACCGAGAGGGTTATCAAGCATTGGAACAGGCTGCCCAGGGAAGTGGTTGAGTCGCCATCCCTGGAGGTATTTAAAGGACGTTTGGATGAGGTGCTTAGGGACATGGTGTAGTGGTGGGCTTGGCAGTGTTAGGTTTATGGTTGGACTCGATGATCTTAAAGGTCTTTTCCAACCTATACGATTCTGTGATTCTGTGATTCTGTGAACTGGGTGCACAGACTCAGCAACATAAAGCTCTGTTGGTGATCGCTGTTGGCACATATGTGTGTATTCAAAACCAAGAAAATAGGTCGTATATACTGCAACAATATAATTGACCTATTCTTAGACAAATTTCCTAGTAATAGTTTCATGGGCACTTTTTTTTCCTTACCTTTAACCATGGAACAACCTTCATTGCAAACTATCCTGTTGATGCTGGTGTAAAGAGGATCTGGGACCTAACAGAGAACGTTATTGTTAAAGCTCTTTTTTCCTGCAATGGAGAAAATTTACCTTTACTGGCATCCATGTCTTTACTCAAATACAACTCCATTTGAAAATGATTGGGAAATTGCCAGTGCAAATACCAAATAAAGACTCCAAGAATGGGCCCTTTATGATGAGTGATTTATGATTTATACTTTAAACTATATAAGCTATGTATTTCTATTTGGATTTTGAAAAACAAGCCAGGAAAAAGCAACAATAGCTTAGTAAAAAATGTATACAGTCATGGAATGCCGGTACAGTCTTCGGCGAAGGATCAAGTAATGATAAGGCTCAACTCCATAGGGATATTACATTTTTAAAGCAATCAATGTGAAATAAATCTGAGACTGTATGTTTAAATTATGAGAAAATACATCATGAATATGCATTTTTGTAGCTAACTGCTCCCTGTTGTTTTGGGCACTTGTCCTGCTTTAGTACGATTTTTGTGGAGGAAAAACCTGACTGGAGCACAAGCTACACTTCAAGTCCTATTTTAGGTGGTTTGCAATCACGGATTTCCCTATTTTTCTTATCATTTTTATTTGATTTGCCTTTTTAAGGGTATTATCCAACTCAGCTTGGCACGGTTCAAGCGCACAACTGCAACCTTTTCCATGACCCAAAAGTCAGTGCCACTCTGTGGGTTGGCAGTTTGCAAATAAAACATATCCTTAATGAAGTGTGGAAGCTCCTGTTCTTTTCCTCCCTCAGGAGACGTGCCTTAATCTCTGGCTCGGAGCCTTGTCAAATGCTGCAGTAAAGAACTGGCAAGCTCAATGCTGCTAATGGATTGAAATCTCCACCAGGTTGTTCATTTCTTGAGGTTTTTATTTTTTTTTCTTCTGTCTTTTTTTTTCCCCTAAATACTGCGGCAACTAAAGCATCGCTCCAGTCCTCAGTCTTCTATAATGATAGGTTAGTGGCTTCAGTGATAACTCTACAGTACACGTAAGAGAAATTTAAATTATGCTGCTAAAACGTACCAAGGATTTGGTTGCTTATGTAGGTCAATTATTAAGGGAAAAAATAAGATTAAAACCAGGGGCTGTTCTGTGTATTTGAAGTTATTCCCGAAGATATAAAATGCTGATATTTATGCTTATAACTTGTGACAGGTTCTCTAAGTCATAGGCATTTTGTCTCTTCTGTAGTAGAAGTTGAAAATGTTCAGATTTTTTTTTTTTTTTTGCCAGAAGGTAACCATAAGCTATGGAATCACATTTGAATTGCTCAAAAATACTAAAATACAGTATTGGAAATTATGACAGTTTCTTGGTTTTTTTCATGATATGTTAGACTAATATTGAGATAAGAGTAGCTCTCGCTAGTTCTGGCATAAATTGAGAAAACTCTGCAATTTTTTTCAAAATTTGGATTTTTTTTTTCTTATTACAGAGGTATGTTATGTAATCTCAGTTTACCTTTTCTAACAGCACTGGTTTTTATGCAGCTGAAGAAAATCACTTAGCAGACTTTGCCTCTCCGCAAAGTCATTTCGAGAGGGGTCCAGAGTGGCCTCAGTCAGGGTGCAAAAAGGTACACACATTTGCGGCGCGGTTTTCAATAAGCTGCGTTACAACCTGTTGTTGTCCAGAGCTTGCAAACTTTTACATCAGGAGGGGAAAAAAAAGAAAAGAAAAAAGCAATTATTCAATCACTTGTGCTAGGGGCAGGAATTTGTAGCGTTCTTTTAGTCTCTGTTAACCTGGTTCTGTCAATGTCAATAACTCCGTGACATCCTGGGAGGAGGAAAAACCGTGGGCTGATGGGTAGAAAAAGCAGTTTGGTGCTAAAATGTTATCAAATAATGTATGTGAGTTAGCGCTGTGTATTCTGTGTCATTGTGCTGGAGAGCTGCTGGGATGATTATGCTAATTTGAAACATAGGGACTCCTTGAGAGAAAATAGGTTACCCTCAGTTCTGCTGGTGGATGGAGGGGAATGGAAAGGAATGTTTTCATACCGCTGCCTTTTCAGATCCATGCTCTAGCACGTTACTGGAGCGAACTTGGTGTGGTTTATCTACCGAGCAGATGGGAAGTCAGGTTCTTCCAGCAATGCTTTTGGCAGATCAAAATGATTGTACGCTGCATCTAAGCTGATGTTCTCCATAGAGTTCCTGGGCATCTATGAGAATTACTGAAATACTAGAATAACTATTCTTCTTGAAATATTTCCATCAGCAAGGAACTGATATGACCTGTGATGACCTCGTGTCTCGTTATTTCTGCCCCTTAAAGGATTTCATTAAGGAAAGTGTGTGAACGGAGTCCATCCGTGCACCGTTGCACGTAGATGGTCTAGAACCTCTACAGCATCTCAGCAGCTGCCTGTGCGGCAGGTTACTTAAAAATAGTTTTGAGCTGCCTGCTGAAAGAAGTGATTGGCAATCTGTAAAGACAATAGTTAGATTTAGGATGGGAAATAGGATATAATATAGGAACTGACCAAGCTGTGAAGTGTTATGTCAGTTCAGTGATTTTCGGGGTGGGGGGGGAGAAAAAAGTAATGTTTAACTAGCTTTTCTTAGAAGACTGAATTTTATGTTAAACAATTGTGGAATGATTTGAAAGAAGAGTGAAAGGCACCAGAGTCCTAGGGAGGAAAAAGAAATTTGTAGAGGAGCTCGGAGGCTGCAGAGGAGCTGAAGCTCAGAGGCAGGAATGGTGGGAGCTATCAGGACTGGGAAGGCACGGGAAAAGGCATGAGTGGAGAGATTAAAACCTAATTTGTTCACGTGTTGCAAGGATGGACTAAAGAAATTAAATCTAACATGAAGTGAGAGGAAAGAACTTGAGGAGCTCCTGGAATTTGGCTGTATTGTTTTGCTGCTGGATTTTGGACGAATGACTTTGGACTTCAAAGCGCAATCTGTGGGCCACGTACCAGTGAAGGGTATCATCACGTAGTTTTTCTTCTCTGCCTGCACAGACCTTGACTAGTGGTAAAGGCTCAAAGTGACTAAGACACGTATTATGTAAGGCTTCCAGTTGTAAATCAATATTTGAAATAAATGGTTTTAACTGTTCATTATGGAAACTTCATTCTGAGAATAATTATAAGTCTAAAAGTGAAAGTGAGATTTAAGTCCTGTGTTGATCTGCAGAGATTTGGCAAGCAGCATACATACTTAATCAGTCACACTGTAGCTTCTGTGCTTAAGATGGAGCTTGCAGCTTGTTTGTTCTGAGAAATACAGTATATTCATTCATTATGTTCATTCAAATTAGGGCATCGGAGGAGTAATGACAACCTTATTCTGCAAAATTATCCGCAGCGGTTTAAAGAATGTACCTGCCAATATGAAAATCAGTAAATCTGATGGCATGTTTAAAAAGAGTTCAGCAGCCCAGTTTTATCCTATGTAAAACAACAGAGTTTGCAGCACACGCTCCCATGACTACCTTGTCCACAACAACCGGCATTTGTAACTTTGCATTTCTTCTTTCTCTCCATAAACTTCTGTTATGTGTTTGTTGCTAAATGCGAACTTTCATCGACTGCACTGGAAATTTGGGCTATATCAGAGCTGCACTAGGAAGTACTATGCTAATTGCTGCTAAATTATTTTAGGGGTTACTTTTGTTTCTTGAGGAAAAGCAAAGTTTTATTATTATAACTGCTTCTGCAGAGCAATATGCTTGCTCGATGACTTAGAGCTACGTACATCTGTCTGTCTTACTGAATTTCTTCACCTTTTATAAAGGTACTTTATCTTTTATAAAGTATGGTTACTGACTGAGTAGCACATACACTGGCTGTAGGAATAGTTATTGTTTTTCTCTGTTCTTGTATAGGTCCCATTACCAGTTTCTCCTGCACCTCCCCCTTCTCTGAATTAAAAAAATAGAAATAACAGTAACAACCTTGCTCTTTCTCTCCCTTCCAAGTAGGTAGGAGAAAATTGCTTGATTAGATTATAGGGTCTGTATATGTGTGTAAAGATTTTATTGTGGGAAATCTATATTGGAGCCAAAACGATTAATGGTAATTAATGTTCCCACGTTTAATAACAAAAGAATTAATAGTGAGCAGCCACTTACCATAAAGTGTTTCCTTGACGTTTCTTGCTAAAAATAAAAATTCTGAGCATGCCACATAGATTTTTGGGAAAAAAGACAAAGAAAGATTAGGTAAAGAAAACATCTCACTGTAATTTAAACCATTCTTTTTCTGACAGCTTTTTATCTCCTGTCTGGAAGAAATAAACATATTAAATTTTTTATTAAAATAGTTAGGCTTTGTGAGAGTATTTTTTTCCCAGTGTAATAATAAATATTTATTTCTGCCAGAAACAAAGAAGTTTGTCTATGAGGCTTTTACTGATGCTTAGCCAAAGGTATGAGTCTCTTAACCTAATAAATACAGCTCTTATGCACTTGCTTTCTCTTCTTCAGTACAAATTTTGATGTATAAGTAACTTTCCTATAGAGACCAGGTCATCCACTAGTATTGATCATGTGCCTTCCTGTCCTCCGAGGCACCGGCACCTTTGATTATTGTTTAGGAAGAATGAAGGGCACTACATCAATTAAAGAACAGCTCTGAAATACAGAGTTAAACCACAGCCACAGTAAATTTCCAAATAAATAACAAAGGCTTACAGCAAGATCTTCAGACATACGGGCTGGACACTGGATGTGGCCAGAGAAGGAGTTTAACATGACCTAGTGAGCTCTTGCAAAATCCTCCTTCTGTTGCTTCTGCGATGCCTATCCCCTGTTGTGTTCAATTGGCATTGCTTTAAATATCACCTCCTACCCGTCAGCGCAGCGGGGGCAGCGTGTCTGGATGAAATGGTAGGAGACTGGTGTTAGGCACTCAGATCAGAAAGGGGATTGCATCCATTTGGGAAAAAGCTCTTGGCCAAAGTGTCCAGTACAGACTGAAATTCCATCCTTTTGAAGGAAAAAAAGTGCATAAAAGAAAAATACTGTCAGATGTCCGTGTACTATTAACACAGAATAATTTATACTGAATCCCGCTCTTACTGTTTTGGTAGATCTGTGTGTGCTCTGCCTATGATCTGGATGTGGCTAGGGTTTCCATGTCTGTGCTTCTGGCAAATGTGGTCAGTATTTAACCCAGACTGTATTTTTGTGCTTACCATCTGCTTAATTCTGAATGTCAGATCCACAACTGGCCTGCTAGTTATTTCTATTCAGCTATTTTGAACTCGGCTCGGAGCAGCAGATAGGAAAGGATGTACTGGTTATGTTGAAATGTCAGCTGAGCTGAATCTCCTCCCAAAAGCTAAAACCAAATCTTTCTTTGTGAAAATAAGAAAAGGGGATGATTCTTATACATTTTTATTGCGTTGCCTTCTCCAACCTTGTGCTTTCTTGGCTTTGCTGCAATTAGAAAAAAATGGAAATATAACCGTAAAGGCTGAGCTTGTAAGAGTTTCCAATCTGGTTGGAATACCAAGTCAATGGGCGCACCACACTAAACCCTTACTAAGTAATTTTCAGTAAGATTCTATGTTTTCAGGTGTGGAAAAACTTCATTATGTGACTTAGCCTGGAAATGTTCAGCTAAAGTGGGCTATTGGATCTCAGTCCTGACCATACCCCCTCTTCAGCCTTTCTTACACAGCCAGGCTACTCAGATGCTTGTTTGGATAGGTCTGGAGTGTCTAATAAGAAAATAATTGGAAATGTTTTTAATGACTCTCTGCAACTTAGAAAGCTGGACGTTACAAAGGAATACTGGGAAAATTGCTTACAGTTATTTCTTGTAAGAGAAATTACTTAACACTCAAAGTTATTTGTATACTTCACAGGTCTGATTCAGTCTTACAGTTTTGGCGTCGCAAACAAATGTCAGCACCTTTACCGACAAATGCACTGAGAAGTGGATTAGACAAGCAAGTGGGCTGGAGAAGGCATCTGCTTCCAGTCTTCTGATGTACCTCGAGGGCCTACGTCTGGAGGTAGAACTGCTGCAGAATGGGAGGAGGATCTCGGAAAGGGTATTTCTTTGGTGCCCGTAACTTGGGTTGTATTGGACGGCAAATGGGACAGTCAAGCCTTGAACTCACGGGGGTTTGTCCACCTCTCGGGGCAGCAATTCTGCTGTCTTTGCGATATGAGTGCAATCCAGTAGACGTCGGAGGTGTTGTGTGTCTCCAGAATTTCCTCTGGATCAAAAAATGGCCATTTTAAGTTGTTAGGGTTTGGGGAAAAGGGTGTGGGAAGGAGGGTTTGCTTTGGCATGATCTGTCTCTTGAGCCACAGTGCGTTTGCAAAGTGTGGCCCCCGATGCAGGAGGCTGAGGTCGAGAAGTGCTGGAGTAGGATTAGAAAGAGTTTTTCGTTAGTCTTGTTGAATCGCGTGCCCGAGTGGCTCCTTTGAAAAGGGTGCTGCATGGGCTCCACCTCGCTGAAAGGCAGCTCTGCCTGCCAGACCAGCGATGGGAGAGTGCAGGTGGAGATCTCTCCCGGCATTCAGCTCATGGACACCCTTTGGGGAAGTTTTTTTTTCCTCGCCCTCATGTAATACTTCTGCTCAGAAACGGTCAAGTCAAGTGAAATATGCAGTATAGGTGAATAAACTTGTATTACACAGAATCTGCATGCTACCCAAAAGCAGTTATCCAAACCCTATCTGCCAGAGATTAAAACGTTAAGGTATGGGTGATTGTAATCCATTTATTGTTTATGAATTCACAGTCCTCTCGGATGTCCCCAGGTGCCTGATTTTGCTTATGGATCTCTGAACTAGCTGAAGGAAATGTAAAATCAAATGTAGACAGACAGCTCCCTCTCGAATACATATCCACAGAGGCTCTGGAACACTTGTTATGCTAGCAAGGGTATGGAATAAATTACACTCAAGAATTTTGCTCTAGATCCACCTATTTTGGACAATAGGCTTCGTGTGCAATGTTAAAGCCCCTCCTTGGGGAGCTGCCATCACCGTGGTGCAGACAGGTGGATCTGGAGACGCACGGCCTTGCAGAGTGGCAGAGGACCAGCAGATCAATATTTAATGCGAAGGCTGCTGCAGCCCCTCACATGCATAATTTATTCCTGCTTTTGGGTACAGATGGACCTGAATCAAGCCGTGCAACCAGACTACAGGGGTATTAGAAGCGGGTCCAAGCGTTCCAGATTGTCCTCACCTTCAAAATGGGGACAATTCAAAAGCCAATATTCAACCGTTTCCCTCCTCCCTCCTTTGCACAACACAGAAAGAAACATTTTGGGGAGGCCTTTGAAATTTGTGTCGAATTACACTGACTTTCTCTCGTTGAGGGCGTGTAACATTGTTTGTATTTCAGAACAGAATTAGGGCCCTAGAAAGAATTAAGCATTTCTGAGTTTAATTAAAGGGCACTAACAACCTATGAGCAAAGTCAGTCTCATAAAAGAGAACTTTTTTGTACAAATTGACACAAAATAAAAGCCCTTTGGGATTAAATAAAAAAAAAAAATCTGAAAAACACCTTATGCTGAGTAACCTAGCCATCCCACCTCATTTCAGTGAGTGACTATCTCTGCCTGAGAATTTTTTTTCCCTGACAAACGATTAAATACCAGTGATATGATAGCATGCAATGCTGGCATAACAAGGTATGAGCAAGAGGGATTTGCTTCTGACTAGTTAAGAAATAAGCTTACTAATTCACAAATTTATTATAAGATTAGCCTTTAATACCTGATAATCACCTTCGTCAAGGAAAATTTCTTCTCTTCAAAAGGCAAATGAAATTTATAGATGGGTCTTGAGCCAGACTCGTGGGCGGTAGACGACGTTCACGAGAGGTCCAGCCTTTCTCTTTGAGCAAGGGAAGAGACAGCTTCTTAACAGACTGGGTAGAGCATGCAGCACAGCATAACAGAGGGGAACAGAAACAAGACAGGCATGGCAAAATCTCAGATGCCTTAAGACTGTTGATCTCTTTGCAGAAAACAAGTTTGGTCTCTGTCAGGCTGTCCATTAATTTGATGGAGGTACTTTTAAGATCTTATGTTTGTATTTTAGTGAGGCTATTACAGCTAAATACACAAGTAAAAATGTATCCTTATAACATACAGACAAGTATTCCCATTTCAAAGGTGATGTTGTCATCTAGATATAAGAACATCAGTATTTGCTAGAGTCTTGTTATTATCTACTTTGCAATAGGCCATCTGGACTTCAACTAAGAAAAGGTTCCCAATGTGTTAGGCTCATGCAAACATCTGGTGAAAAAAAGGCCTTTCCGCCCAAGGACTTTTAGCTCAAACTAATAAAAAAAGCAAAGTGTGGGAGAGGAAAAAAGGACAGAGGGGAAAAAAAAAAAAAGAAAACTTTCTACAGTCCCACAATATTTTACTAACAGATGGAAGTCTGTCTCCTGACTCCCAGCCTAGTCCCATTGCCAGCATAGGATATTGTGTAATTGCTGAGCACAAGTATGTACCCAAGTCACTCATGCAACCTTATTGTGAGCAGGTACGAGAGCAGCATGAACCTTGCTGTATGCTAGAAATTGCTGTAAAGACAAATACCAATATAAGCGTTTGCTGCATTGCTGTTGTTATCTGTCAGGTTCAAAAGCTATAGGCGGATGACAAGATTTTATGCACGGATATAGAATTTGGTACAAAATTCTCCTCTCTGGGCACCAGGCAGTCACATCAGTTTGCTTGTTCTGATATTCCTCTGTAGAAATTGGGTGAAACGAGGATCTGAGAATCAGCACTTGCAGAAATGAGGACAACAATATAAATATTGTACCGTGAGATGCAGAATTACTGAAGCTTCATTTCCTATGGGGTTTGGGTCCTTTATTTAGTTAGTTGTCCCTCCAGGTACTAATGTCTTCACCTTCTTGCACTGCCTCCAGTCACCCCCCATAGACCCTACAAGACCGTGCCTCAGTTTCCCCTGAGCTGCTGCTTGCACAAGAGAGTGGGAGCTCTACAGACCCAAGCACGTACCTCTTGGCCAAGGCCAAGCCAGCAGAAATGGTACTGTAGAGCCTCACCTTGCAGCTTTTCCTGCAGCAGAGGCTCCTGCTAACTCCTTTCCATCCCCTACCTGTCTCCAGCTGCCAATGTTTGCAGAACTTACAGGAATTTAATTATCTTCAGGGCTTCTACCTCTCTATTGAAGTGGATTGAAATAAGCCAATGAATTTGCAAATGGTTAAGGAAGAAAAGGTCTGGCAGACAGGGCCAACATGTAAGCTTCATTTCTTCAGGAGAGTTGTCCAAAAAAATCGCACTCAGAAAAGTGTGGGATTTTGAAAAGTATAAAAGCATATGAACTGTAACAAAGATTGTCTGGTTATGGAGAGAAAGGGAATAAATAATGGGATTAAGTAGAGAGGAAAGCAAAGGTCAGAGGGCAGTCCCCTCCTTGGATGACATGGAGAAATAGATTAGAATTTTCCATGATTGAGAATATAGCCTTCCCAAAAGGAGGTAGTAGTTTCAAAGTCCAAACGTTAGAGAAAAGCTTGTTTATCCAATTTATTAAAGAGATCTGAGGCTTAGGGTTCTCATTATTCACTTCCCATGGGTTTTAACATGCTGGAGCAGGACATGTAAGCAGGAGAAGAAGTCTGCCCCTGGACCTTCAGTTCTGCAGCACCCAATGCTGAAGGTCTTTGTGGGGCTGGGACCAGGCTAGGTTCCTCCTGGAGAAGTCACAGGCAAACAGCTCTATAGAAATCCACATGCTTCATTGTGCTGTAGAAGACAGAGAAGCAAACAGTTTCTCTTGTCTTTTAAGTGGCAATTTCAAGGCTAAATGTGAGTGTTCTTGCACGAAGATACAGGCAAGAGGTCTTTGGAAATCATTCAGCAAAGTTATAGAGCTTCTTGAACTTGTGCCAGGCAACAATACTAGGACCTGAACCAAAAGGAAATATTTTATAGCTTGAATGCTTTTTACCAATCAATTTTTCTCTTTGGAAATGCTTTTTTTCCTCTTGTAGCTTAGACGAAAAAATTAAAGTATGATAATGATGTAGTGGAACAGTCATGTTTGGCCAGGTGATAACTAAGCATTTGAGATATCCTGGTATTGGCTTTCAAGCAGACATGGGTTTGTACGTGTGCATTATACCTACAGTTATGAATGTAAAGTTATGAATGTAAGTACATCCTCTTTCTCTCTTTTTGTGCTGTTTGTGTGCGTGTGTGTGTATTCGTGATGGCAGAGATATGTTAAATGAATTAGAAGCATTCTTCCTAGGCACACACGGATTACTGGGTTCAAAGACTGACAGTCAAGGTGAGAGCTGATTTCTCAGCATCCTCATTTGAAAACTCTTTAACAGATACTGTTAGACATATCTCAGTTTAAATTTTTATTTTTTCCGTACTGGGTGCTTTCAGCCCTCCTCCATGCCTGAGCAGGATTGATGGGGGGGCTGATGCCCATCACCTCCCACTCTCAGACTGGGAGCTACAGCTCCACAACAATTTTCTTCCAGCCCACAGGTTGCAACAAGTAGTCAGTCACGCCAGCCCTCTCTGCGATTGTACCTGCATTTTTTTAGTAGCCAATGGACCTAACTCTGTCCCTTTTTTCAACGCAGCTTTAGTGACTCTGTATTCAGGGCCAATTCATTCACCTCTCTGCAAGTCGTGTAGGGTGAGAGGAGGCAGGGATTTTCCACGCCTGTTCACTGACTGGCTCTCAGCACGCTTCCACTTCAGGATTTTAGGGACTTGTAT
This sequence comes from Mycteria americana, assembly GCF_035582795.1. NCBI lineage: Eukaryota > Metazoa > Chordata > Aves > Ciconiiformes > Ciconiidae > Mycteria > Mycteria americana. The sequence continues at coordinate 40,454,901 of NC_134373.1, forward strand.
GAACCTGGGTGATTCTTAGGCATTTGTGTGTAAAAATATGAGTATTCCTCGCAGAGAGGCAGATGTCCTTGTAGAGTGATGTGGTGCATCAAAGCAGATGGGCTGCGTCGTGCAGAGGGCTACCGTCACCGAAGCGGTAGTTCAAAATCAGTCTGTGTCATATGACAGCATTAATACGTAAAAACAGCTAGAGGAGGAATACAGCACATAAAACTGCAAGGCATGCTGTTTCTAAGCCCCGTGTTTACAAAACGGGCCGTATACTTTGACGGTGGAGCGGATTTTCTTTTTAATAATTCTGATAGCAATTCCTAATAATTAGTTGATCAAATTGAGATTTTCATTTCATCTTTTCAAAGCTATACTATTACAAATGGTCGAGGAACTTTGCCCTTAAAAACTGGTGATAATATCCTGACGACCTGGGACTGCTGTTGGAGAAAAGATTTTGCCTGAAAGGGTTTCAGGAAGTTACAAAACTCCTTTACATGGCCTGTTGGATCTGCGTACGATTTCCAACATTACACAAAACAAATACCAGGAGACTGGTGTGGTTTATACAAGAGTTTATAGAGAAAAAAATCCACCCACCAGCTCCCTTGCTGAGGATTACAACCAGGTCTCTGCTGCCAAGTTCTCTGTTTAGGTAAAGCATGAGAAAATCTGCCATTTTTTGAGAGTCACAAAAGGGGTGCTACAGGGGGGGCAGTGAGAAGCTGACAGCTCTCACTGCTTAAAAGGCAGCTGTTCCTTCTCAGGTACTATTATTAATAAACCCTAAGGTAATGTTTGCTCTGAAATATGTCTAATTGAAATAATTTACCCTAACCCTTAGAGAATTATGAAACTGTTTTCATCATGTTCACACACAGCAAAATAATTATGAGATGCCATATGGAAAAGACATCATGTGGTATATGTATTTCTGAATGTATACTTTTTGAAATGGTTCCCACAGATAAATCATATAGCTAATTTACAAAGAGGAGGTGGATAGTAGTTCTTAAGTATGCAGTTTAAGTTTAAAATGGTTTCAGGCTGGGTAAATTTACAGTGGTGATGACACGCAGTAATTGCACTGATCACAGGACGTATATCACGGAAGATGTCGATAACACCATTAAGTCGCACTGCACAAAATGGAGCAGGGAAATTCTGCTGGTGCCTCTCCGCTATTGCCACCCCTCAAAGCCTCCGTGGGACCTGGGAGGCCCTGAGCTCGATTTGCAGCTGAAGGGTACCCGGTGGAAGCGCTGGAGATGCTCCCCTATCATCAGGGAGTCTCTGAGATGTTTCTGGTTTGCACCTGGGAAGCTCTGAGCTGACACCTAAGCAAAGGGACTACTCCTCCCCCCATAAATTTATTTTGAGAAAAGCCCACGAGAGAAAATTTCTGATGTTGCTGTTCCCCACTGTCTGTGTCTTGAAGGTTTTCCAAAAGGTTTTATTCCTAATCTCATCTGTAGTCACCAGCATTATCATGTATATGTATGCTATATCTCTATATTTTTATGCACGTAGGTTTTGCTACATACGGTAGCAGGAGAGTTCTGCAGGGCATTTCTTGGCCTTTTTCCAGGAATAATTGTGGTAGATGATGAGACATCTGAGGTTCTCTTCCTGATAGTTAAGAAGTTTTGAAGGTGCTTTTTGAATAAGGAACTCTTATTAACATTTCTAGAAATCTGGCTGGAGATCAGGCTTTCTTGTCAGACTTCTGGTAGTTCTTGTTTCCAGATGGATGGAAGAAAAATAAGAGAATAGCTTATTACACCCTTTCTGTTTCATGTCCGATTTGAAACCAGCAAGTGAAGAAGACAGAAAGGAATCTCATTCTGTCCAGTCCATTCCCTTTATTTCTAAGGACTCTTCAAAAAAAGGCTTCTCTCTTATTTGAGCAGTTCAGGTTAGCCTGTATTTTGTCTGAATTAGCTCACCAGTCACTTTTGCAATTATTTCGACCATGATTGGTGAAATATTTGCAAGATCTGGGATACACAAACTAATTCACCCCCAGCCCTCTATTTTGCAAGAATTATAGCCATGCACGGCAGCTGCCTCCTTTATCCCCCAGTAATGACATCATTACCCTGCATTACCACTCTAGGTAGTGTATTTGTCAACAGCCAGTAACTGATGAGTACAAGGAAAATATTTACCCAACTTCTGTGCCGTGGCATTACCCCAGTAATGCCATTTCAGGAAGATCACACTGCATTTCTGAGATTCGTGCTACTGAAACCGAAAAAGCTTTGGCATTTCTGTGCGTGTAACAGCAGTCCTCAAATAACTACCTTTTAGAGACAGTAATTACAGTAATTCTGGTTTTAAAGGAAAAATCAAAAAAAGAAGGAAAAAAGTGATATTCCCCACAAATATCTAAAGGTGGGAGTTTTCCAATACCCTCACCGTGTGCAGAGTGCTAGGGACATCCGCATTTGATGACTCCCTAATCTTCCCAGGAGTAACCACATATGCTAATATTTACTCACTCTGTCTGTACAGATACAAAATCTGAATGCTGCTGATGCATTAACGTGCAAGTATTTAAACCGAGCTTTTCTGTGATGTATCGTCCCCGGGAAGTGCCTGCACTGGAGAGGTAGCTTTGCGTCTTCCTCCTCTCTGTCATTTCTGCTTTTGGATGAGAAATGTGATGATCTTCCTCGGTTTCTAATGTTGCACAGCCGAAAAGGCACGTTCCCCTTTTAGCAACTTCCAGTCATTTGTTTTTATGCTCGCTGAAGGTGTATTGCATTTTGTGCTATTGAAGTGCCCTAAACCAAAAGTCACATTTTTTTCCCTGCGAGTTACAGTAGATTATTATTTCACTACAGTATCCGAAAGCATGAAATAGAGATTTATGATACTCTTGTGTTTTCCACTTCAGTTCATGTAATGTAGGGAAGGTAAAGTGTCTCTGGCTGCACAGGATCCCTTTTTCCTTTTTCTCTTTAGAGCAGTGTGTGCTGCTTGATTAGAGGATAGTGAGAAGGTCACTGACCAAACTTTATCTTCCACACAGTTTCCCACAGCATGTATTCCTCCTAGGGAACATTTTCTCAGCTCAGGTTATTTCCAGAAATGTTCTCAAACCATAAGAACAGTCCTTGCAGTAAAACATTTCATTCCCACTTTTTATCCTTTATCTAGCAGCGCAGTGTTGACAGCATTTATGTTTCTTCTATTGACTGGGCCAAGAACAACAGGATTAATGAGGTTGTCTCTTCATGAGTGCATTATATTTTTTCCTCTGACCTTTCAAACATGGGAATCTTCTGTTTGCAATATTTCTTAAGGAAGGAAAACCCCTTCTTGCCGAAGCTTATTTTGACGGGGGCCATCTAGGTGGAGGCTGGGTTCCCGGGCACCTCCGGGCGCCCCGTGCAAGGGAGGCCGGCATGCGGGGGTCCCCCGCGCCTCTCTCGGACGTACCGCCTGAAAGGAAACTGTGAAAAAGCAAAGGAGGGAATATCTGTGTTTCCTCATTTTTTGCAGAATTGACTGGGGGATGTGGGATATTTTAAGGACATTCTCAAGCTATGAAATTCTGACTGTAAATCTTACACGGCTGCCTACAGACTATCGTACTGCAGGAACTGCTCAGGAGAAGGGTGGACGCTACTCTGCCTTTTTTTTTTTTTTTTTTTCTCTCTTCCCCAAAGGATTGCATATGTTTAGGCTGGATAAGTAGGGGAAGGAGGAGTTGCTGGAATTGCAGCCTTCCACAGAACACACTTGCACTTTATCTCTCCTATTCTTGATTATATTTGACACGGGGTAACTGGAACACAATCAAGATAGGCTCATTTCTAAGTGCAGCAGGACAGGGAACGTGAAGAATTTTCCCAAGGATGGGAGCACAAATATCTTTAAACACAACAAATAACTTTGCACATATGACATCTTTTAGCCAACCCCCTCAAAATATATCAATTAGATAAGCTAAACATAATTAAATTTTTGCATAAGATCATTAAGGGTGACTTATTCCCATTTTTCATCTGGGGAAACGGAGGGACAGAGAGCTGGAAAATCTCCCACTAGCCCAAAAGCTATCTACATAGGCAGGTCTCTAAGCTATTAATTTCCCCTCTAAGTTATTTATTTCCCCTCTTGGTGGGGAAAGAAGCACCAAAAATTTGTGCATTCACATCTTGCATCTCCCGAGGCAGTAAACCCCTTTATGGAGGAAAAGAGACTTTAGTGTCAGCCGTTTGACCTGCTCTTTCCAGCCCAGGGTAAATGGGGGAGAAATCTGCCTGATATTTTGGGAGAGGGAGAAGTAGAAGAGGTGATATACATATGACCACAGAGGTATTTATAAATATCTACAGCCCTAAACATAATTTTTAAATAACTATAAAAAGAAGTGGAAACAAGGAGGCTTGCAACACTTGCAGAATATGTTTTCCATAGGTGTGTAGCTCAGCTGCACATAAGAAATTCCTTTGCTGTGTAGGAAAAACAGCTCTTACCTGCTGACTTGAGGGGAAAATACAGCATCCAGGGGACTGTCTTGCCGAGCACTCCAGTGCTGGCTTTACTTCACGTCCACGGTGCGGAGGGCCAGGACGCTGGGCTGAGCTCCGGGCAGTGATCCAGGAGGGCCAGAGCTCAAACACTGGGCTTAGGCTTTAAGCAAGCTCGAGACCTCTGTGTGTGCATTCAAGTAATTCTGGGACTGTGAGAGTGAGCTGAACTAGACATGTGGACATAGCCAAATTCATCCATGTGAGCCCTAGGAAGAGAACAGAAACAAATATTCCTGGCTCCTTGCTTTAACGATTTAAATAATCCCACGTATTAGCTCTGGAAACAGGACAGGCTGCTTTTACAGTGTTTTAAGTTGAAAAAGTCATCAGAGAAGCTAAGACATTTCTGAGCAACTCTTCAGAGTAATATTTCATGAGATTTTGAAATATTTTGTCCTGAAAAGAGTAATACTTACATAGTAAAGAAGGTAATTCAACTGCGTACTGTCCTCAGGTGCTGGCAACGGTGGCTACTTGCAAGTACCAGGAGACGGTTTCTACGTGTTAAGCATGAGTGTATTACAGGGCTTAAATTTGGGTTTCCTGGGTTTCAGAACTTTGGGTGGTGTTGCTTGAACTCTTATTTTTTCCATTTAGGATTTTTATTGTAGCTGAACTTAAACAACCAGAGACAGGACTTAATGAGTCCATACCTGTATTTGTCAGCATTTAGGGCAGTTAAACACAACTATGATGGAGAAATTATTGTATTCTAGTTTTCTCTTATAATAATGCATGCAGAGGCCTAATTCTGCTGAGTTTTACTGTTGTTTAGCTAGAATAACTTGGGTGAAGCTGAAGAACCTACAGTTTGCTTTCTGTTCCTTTAAGCAATTGAGCTCGCTGTCATACACTAGTAAGATATTCTCATAAAGCCCCAAGTGAAAATAATTTTTGGGTTGTAACCCTCAAGACTTTGAGATTTCAAAATCCTGACACTTCAGGATTAAAAAAAAAAAACAAACCCAACACGTATCTATCAGTGAACGGTGAACACATGTTTGTGTAGTTTGCCTTATTTGCATTTGTTGGTAATTAATTAAAAAACATGAGTTTAATTAAACTTGGAGTTAGGGGATTCATTAAAATAAAAACAAAAAGCATTTAAGTTAAAAATGTAAAATAACGTGTTCAGTTGAGTTAGCTGGTGCAGCTTAAGGATTTGCAGAGAAATGCCGGCAGTAATAAAACTTCAGGGACTATCACACTGCACACAGTTCGAGAAGAGTTATTGGAGGAGGAGAGTGGTGGATGTCTTTGTCAGCAGCTAAATTTCACTTTGTAGGTACTTGAATTGAAATAATAACATTTGCCCTCAGCTTCTTTCTGGTCTGAGTCTGTGGCTATGAAAAAATGACATCCATTCAAGTCCAAATGAAAGGATTACAGCATAACTGAAGGTGAGGTTTTTAAAATAAGGGACAGAGAGGAAAAAAAAAAGATTAAAAAGCTTAAAGGGAAGAGATATCACTCATGTAAAGCTCAAGACTAAATTATACTTACCTGTTTATACTATCATGAAAAGTTCTTTCTTTTTTAGGTCTCTCTTAGTCACAACTCACTGTCGCTAGCATTTTTTAATATTTTTTTTTTTCCTTTGAGAACAGTGGAAGGAGGTTGCTTTTTAAGAAAAGCTATGTTATTAGGATGTCGAAAGTAATAATAGAAAAAAGAAATCCCTATTGATAATTAAGCCTGATGTTTATTAACATTTTTCCATAGCCTGCTCTCTTTGATTCTGCCCCTTAGGCAGGACTGGACTTGCCCCACCAGCAGAAGAGAACCAACAGCAGAAATCTTGAAGTTTTTGTAGTCTGTGTTATAAAAATTGTCACTGAGATATTTCTGTTTGTGCAGTGGAATAGAAGTGAAACCTTTCCACCTTCTCAGATTGAAGGGGCTTAGTGAAGATCTCCCCCAAAGTATTTCATTTGGGGAGGAAATAATTATAATAATGGAATATAATACTTACTAGAAAAATTCCTAGTTGTATTCATCAGACTCATTTTCCTATGAAATTAATATAAAACATCTCAGTAATGAATACGAAATGCATAGAAGAAATGTTACAGTAATCTGCCTAGAGGTGTGTTTTGATGGTAGCTTAACACCTGTGTGCAGGATGTTGACGGACAACTTGGTCATGTGCAAAGGATCAGATTTAAAAAAAAAAAAAAAAAAAAATCAGCAAAGACCTATGTTGCATCTTTGAGATGAGAAACCATCTGTGGGTGCCCGTTTCCTGCAGCGCTGGGCAGGAGGACCCCATGTTAGCAAAACACCTGCGCCAGCCGCCGTGCTGGGGAAGGTGGCCCTGGCACAGGGAGCAGATGCTCCGCAGCCGAAGCCTTTCAGAGGCGACACCTTTAGACCCCCCAACCTTATGGGATAACTGAGTCGTACATAAATAGTCTTTAAAGGGAGCATTTTCTGCTTTTAAAAAAAAAAAAAAAAAGAAAGGAAAACGAAGGGGGTTTTGTGTGTGGGTAAAGTAAATACGGTTAGAAATACATGACTTGTTAAGAGCTTTTTGAGGACCCCACACTCACAAAATCTTTTAGGTCATGTGTTTGCTTTCCGAAACATTTGGTAAGTAATAAGTGCCAAGGGACTATATGCACTCCATCTGGAATTAGCAGATTCCTCTTTGTTCAATTGTTCCTAAATTTGGAACCAGCCGACTTGCTTAAAAGTATTTTGATTTTCTTTTAAATAAATACGGGAAATAAACATAGCCCAGGACCTTCAGAGAGGTACATTATTAGTCTTCTCCCTGCCTCCATGAGCCGCGCAAGCCTTAAAGGAGCATTTGCCAATTTTGATGTTTGCTGTTGGTTTATGGTAACAATTTGTTTGGAGTGGCCCATCATTTTTGTTTCCTTTTTATAAATAGTATCAAAGAAATCAGAGATGGAAAAAGAACTATTAGGTCATTGAATCCACTCCACTGCCAATGCAGTCTTGTTCCCTACAGTGTATTTTTTCCATTTCTTTGTCCAGGTTAAACTTGGAATTAAGTTTAAGAGCCTGTAGGTCTGATGAGAGGTACAAGAGCAAGTGGAGATTTTAGTCTTTTCTTCTTTCCCTACTATACAAATATCTCATTTTCATCTCTGCCTTCCCTACATAAGGAAATGGCATGTCAAAAGATCAAGTAGATGCTTCCTCTTTGCAGGTGTTGTAGATTACTACCTCATCCCCGTAAAAATTTAATTTTTGCTTGGGGAAAGCAAAAAAGGAAGAGAAAAGCAGCACTTCTCTTATCTTCCCTGATGTCCAATAACACCAAAGAGTGAGAGCCTGAGACCAAGCCACCTGCTTGTCCAGTAGGCTTATGAAAAGAGATTCTGTTTCCTTGAAGACCTTTAAAAACTTTTTTAGAGCAAGCTTCTTTTAAAACAAAAACTAAATTTTACAAATAAATTCAAGCAAACACTTCAAAGAATTGATAAAGCATGCTGGAATCACCCAAAACTGCACCAAATTTGTGATATGGAATTCAGCTGGAGGACTATTTGACACTGAAAATGTTTTCAATGAAAAGCTTGCAAATCAAAGCTCAGAAAGGTTGTCCAATGTTGTTACACTTGGCATATGAAGAATTATTAAGAGGTACAGATCTGTAGATTTGGGATCACAGCCTAAGATGTTCAGCCTGTATATGTTGGTCTGCTTCCATGGATTCGAACGGAACGATGCCGATTTACAATAGCTGGGGATGGATGATCCCCCTCTCCACCGACTGCAGGGAAAGCTTAGGGAGACTCGCTTTCCTAAGCCAGAGCTGGCCTTTGTGAACTGTGTCTTACGATGCATTACAGAGCAGGATCAAGGTCTTTATCTAGTTCACGGTTGCTCAGAATTTTGTTTCGTCCAACGTTTGTTGAAAATATAAGCAAACGTTTTATTTCTGCTTCAAGCTTTCCTAAGAGTCAAAGTAGTGCAGCACAAGCAGATACATATTTTCTGCATGGCTACGAGGTCTTTTTATTTGGTCTAGATACACATCTGTAACTATTTTACCAACTCATGTATTCGTATATACCGTAAATCAAAGGAGCTTAAATTTTCGCTTCTTGCATTGAGTTGCAATCATTCTGTTTTGCAGGTTGCTTCCTGTGCGTTGCGTTTCAGCAGCCTAAGGGCTTCTCTAAATCATTATTCTCATCTTTCCCAGCAAGAAGGAACCAAAACTATAGTCAAATATTAGCATGGGCTAGGCAAAACAATCATAATCTCTTCTACCTCTTTTCCTATTCCAGTCAACCCCTATTCTGAGAATCAAATCTGTATTTCCTCTGTGTGCTTGAAGAAGGTATATTAGCGTGGTTGAATATCAACATCACTCAGCTGGATCTGTTGAAGATACCAAAGTTCGGGCTTGGCCCATGACAGTACTGATTCGTCCTTTTTAAATCTAAGCCTGTGAGTATGAGTTCAGACGTTGCGCCAAAGCTTCACGGAGACTAAGTTGTGTGCACACACCTTGGATTAGGACACTACAATTGTTAAAGCAAATGAGCTCTCAGCTTTAAGGACTACAGTACCATGGACTACTGGTCGTAACTAATGTATGTAATTATACATATAATACATATGTATATTAATATTAGGAAATATTTAGTAGAATCTTGTGACTTGAAAGGGTAGTAATTTGTTTTCTTCAGTACCTGCAACCTGAGTAAATATATCTGCTAAGAAAAGTGTTGATAATTGTGATAATTTTCTGAAAATGTGTCCCCATCAAGGATTTTTTGATGGCAAGAAAAGAAGAAATATTCACTTTTGTTCCCATATAAATTAATTAAAACCTTGCCATTAACATCTATGGGAGGACAGAACCCCAGATTGTTATATAAATGAGAGACCAGTGGTTTCTTTTTGTTTCTGGTTATTATTTATAAATTCTGAACAAGCAACTTTGTTATGAGACTAAGCTTACCATTTGCAACTTGTAAATCTTTTTGACAATGTATACGTTCATACTTCGCATTTTATAGTCTCCTTTTAGGAGACTACAGGAGTTTCCGTCATTTCATTTATAAAAATTACTAATAGGTGGGCAAAGTCTTAGCAAAAGGTGATGAAACACAGAGAGCACACAGAAATATTGCATGGCAGACGAAGCAAATCTAACTTTTAAAACGAAGGAAAAGGTTATCAAGTTTCACTCCCATGAACTGTGGTTTCTTTTAACGGGCTTGAAGGCAAGCCATTTTGGCAGGTCAGGTTAGTGCATTGTGCTATAGTTAGAGCTACTGACTGGTTCTGCGCTGTTGTTTGTTGAGATGACTAAGTTGTCATTTTTAATTAGCTTTATGCTCTTCTCAAAGGCTAATTACTTTACTTTTTATCAAGATTACTTGATTGGTAATGACAAGGGTGCCATGGTTACATATTTTTAGAGAATTCCCCAACCTGCACAATTATATGATTTTTTTTTTTCCCCTTGGATTCTTTGTGCAATAAAGCCTTCAGTAAAAATAATGGTTACAAAAAATACATATTTACTATTGATATCGGCAGAAGAAAGTATCCCTTGATCTTTTGTTGGCAGGAAGGCTATTGCTAATGTATTTAGTCAGTATAAAAAAACATTACACACGGTTTACCTCCCTGTCGGTGCCACTAGTGCTGCTCTATTACCTCGGCTGAAGTTACTTCAGGCAAACTGAATTTGAGACAGGAAGTCTTTCTTTTTTCCTCTTATTTGCCTGTAGTTCCGCATCTTCCCTGGTCATCATGGAAATCTGGCCTGACTTAACCGCATGCTTATTCCAAAGTGTAGAAACCTACACAATCAGATACTGGCTTTCAGAGAGCATTTACCACCCTGTTTACCAGGATTTGGTTGAAGAGCCCTTGAGATAAGTGTGGGAGGTGCAGTCACAGGTGAAATCTGTCTTTTCTTTAGCCACCTATAGATTACTATAATCTATTCTCGTTTGAAACAGCAGCAGCCCAAAAGGTGAAGCTCCTGTGAAGGCTCCCTCGAGGAGGGAGGCAGCGACGGGGGACGTAAATACTCCTCTGACATTTTTTTAGAGATACAGTTATACCCAGAGAATCGCTACTTTACTCCCGTTCTGCAACACACAAATACACGTCAGATGTGTGGTAAACCAAATTCTCCCAGGAGCTTGTCCTGAAAGAGGAAAAGACACAATGATTTAGAGTCTACATCTGCAGCTCTTGCAGCTGCTTCAGTCCCTGCTGCTGGAGGAGAATTCCCTGCATCAACAGCCTCTTGACGCAGGGGCTTAGAGCAGTTTCCGAAGCAAAAGCCCAAGGGAACCTAACGCTGTTTCCAACCTGTTGGAAAGGCGAGGAGGGGACAGCCACAATGCAGCTTGAAGGAAAGCAGTTGCTCCTGCCATCAGGTGCTTCATCTTGCGTCACCTCTTCTGCCACTTTGCAAGTGGAAGAGGACTCCCTGATGACTGCGACTCTTGTCGCATTCTCCAAAATCTATTGAGAGCAGGATTAGACTAGGTAGCTTCCTAAACCGAAGGGAAGGTCAGCATGGTAGGGCGCTGGCACGGCACACCTTCGTACTCAAGCTCGCAGGAGGAGCTGCTGAAGGGTGTGCTTGGCTGCGGAGGCCTGCTGGAACGCCTTCGGTCATAGGAAACACGTGTGGGACATCTCTGTAACAAGGCAGATAACGAAGTGAGGATGTTCTGGAGCGAAGGTTTGCACAGCCCCTGTGTTTTGACGTTATTCTTCTCAGCGATAGACGGGGAATATAGCAGCTCCAGCTACCGTAGCAGTGCAGTGTGATTCCTTGCAGTCTACGTGTAAAAAACCGCCTTCTCAGTAAGCATCTCATATCCTTAATGAGCTAGTAACACATCTATGACTTCAGTAATTAAAATAATTTTTTATTGCTTTTTACTTATGTTAGCACCGAAGAGCAAGAAGAGAGACAAGTAAGGTAGGCTGGCAACTACTGGACTCTGGCAAAGAGGCGTTCAGCTCCCTGCTTCCCCTGCTGCAAGGAAAAGAGACAGGACTGGATCCTAAAGGTATTAAATGCCTAAATCCTGTAGAATTCAATGTAAATAGGTGGCTAAATACTGTGAGGGTCTGGACTTAATCTCTCTATACCTTAGCTCTTCATCTGTCCTATAAGTATAATAATTCTTCCCTACTCACAAGGAAGTATAATAATAAACATGCTAAGGAAAAAAAGGTGCTCAGCTACTGTTATCTCTGAATGTAAAAAAAGCCTAAGCAAGATACTACGGTTATTTCTTTTTTATGAGTCATGATTATGTAGTAGTTTTCAATTCTAGAGAGCGGTGTTTACCCGCTTGTTGATTAATTGATGGTTGTATTCCCCAGCTGTAACCGGGGCACAGTTTCCTCTCCAGAAGTTCACTAACAGCAAGGATCAATGAGAAGGTAAGGACGGAGCTCAGCTTTTAGAAATCAGACTAAAAGTGTTCTTTTCTCAATGCAAAAGTGAGCCTTTTTCACTTTCAGGCTAACTTTCAGCATCTCGGCTTTCTATGTGGAGCCTTGCTTCCAGTATAAATAAATGATCCCACATTCCGTCATGATAACATATGCTCATGCAGAGCTCAAAATTAGAAGGAATATGAAGTGTTCTATTAATTGCATGAATGTTGATTGTTAAAATCATGTGCTAATTGGTAATATCTGTGTGCAGTAGGTTCCCGCAATATGTGTTAGATTACATTAACTGTGCTTGTGACTCAGATATCAGGCATTACGCGTTTTATAGAAGGATTTTTTTAAAACTGTGTAATTAAGTTCTATAGATTATCAGTGTAGAAAAATTAGTAGAAGACTGTGTAAAGGGCATGTGAAGTTAGAGGCGTGAGGAATACTGAACTCTAAAGATGCATCTGCTCCTCTTTCTCGTGGTGTGCTTTCCCTCACATACTCTCCAAAGTAATTCTCACTATGTTTGTCTTGAGGTAATTCCCAGGGAATCGAGTACGAGCTCTTTCTCACTGCCATAGAGATTACAACATACATTTGAAAGTTACCATCTTTCTTGACCGGACTTTCTCACTTTTCAGTCTTTTCCTTTGCATCCCCCAGGCTTTGATCCAAGAAGCATTCAGGTACATTACAGATAAATTAGATTATCGCTGTACTCACCTATCAGTGGGGAAGTTGAGCATACTTAGCAACATGACTCTCCTGTACCAGATGTGCTTCCTCTCTGTTCCTTATCCCTGGGGAAAATTTCATATGGATCTGTTTTGTTCATTGATGTTTTAATTTTATTGAGTGCCATGAGTGTTTATTAAAATAGGCAAGGTAGAAGGAACTAAAGCTTGAAGCTAAATATGGTAAGTTATGAGTCTTTTTAGGAAGCGTAATGGTTATTTCGCACTCTCTGTGTGGCTTAATGCAGCTTCGCCGTGACGAGGGAGCTGGAGATGAGCCTGACACAAAAGCACGGGGATGCACCCTGTAACACCCAATACCTATAATATTCTGTGGTCATCCTCTTCCAGCAAAAAATTTATTCATGCGTTCACATTTATGCACAAGGAACACATGGGCTTTTGCTGCAATGCCTATGCTGAGTGCACCCAAGCTGGTCCTGGCACTGCAGCTGCCTGCGCAGCGCATCCTCCTCCTCCTCCTCAGCCATTGCAGCAAATGTAATCAGCACTGGTGACTGCTGAAATAAGCTTTTCCCAGTTCCCCCTGGACCAAGCCCCAGCTTGAGCTCTTTTTTTGTATGTTGGTGGGGTGGAATGTGTTTCTTGAGTTAGGCACGAGGGCTGGGGCTCCTAACTCACCCAGCTCTTCCTTAGCAAACTTCCGCAGTGGTTTCTGCTGAAGATTACCTGGCAAACAAGCCGAGTTGGAGAGACTCTTAGAAATCAATGATAACCACTCCCTTAACCATCTTCTAGCTAAACTTATGAAAAAAAAAAAAAAAAATTCCAGCGTGACTCCACTTGTATTTCGTGTGGGTTAGGCAGATTTTGAGGCCAGCTCTGTAACACGCACGGATATCGTGTGCCTGCCCGCTGCAGAGTACGCAGGTGGGAAGGGGTGAGAACAGACCGCCTGAGCATCCTGTGGTGCCTGAGCCAGCAGATGCTTTTTGGTGGATGCTGACTTTAAATCGTATATCGGTTCTTTGAATTAGCACTTTTCCTACAATGATTGTATTTTGAGGGGCTAACAGAATTGAGGGAGGGTCAAAACCAGTGGCACTTACCCTGGCAAAGGTGTTGCTGGAGCCCTTCCCTGGTTAAAACCTGCTGTTGCTTTGGGAGTCATTCCCTTAACTCATGCAGGTTTATGTATCCTCCCAGAGGAAGACTGAAAATAGCAATGATTAAAAAAAATGATTCAGAGAAAGACCAGACAGATTTTTGTGTTGTTAAAAAAAAAAAAAAAGTTTAAATACTTTAAATATTTCATGGGTTGCATTGAGAAAAATATTTAGAATGAAATTTCTAACTAGCATAATTTTAATTTATTTTACAGTGGACCAACTTGGTGATGATGCAATGAATTAAAATAGGTTGTCTGAGAGGAAAAATGGATGCCGTTTTGGTAAAGAGAGCATTTCCAGAAGTGTTAGAAGTCCTGCGTCTTATCAGGGCTATTACTCTAATATCTGTTGATTTACTGATCTTGAAACAAGCAAACCTCATGGGTTCAAGAGCTTAATGTTAAGGCACACTTCATCAGTTGTCCTGAGAAATGCAACAGATCTACGAGGAAATCGGTCTTAGCCCCCATCTGAAATGTTGACACTGAATCAAACAGAGCATGAACTATATTCACAGTTTTAATTAAAAGAAAAACTGACAAATTACTAACATTCTAGTGTTCAGAAGATGGTTATCTGTTATAGAAATATTTTTTCTAATGTACATGCTCTCATACATGAAATAGTTTCTAGATTTATTTTATTATAATTGTAAACTATGGCACAAATACTTAATCTTACCTACTTAAATAATGTTTTCCAATTTCTTAGCAGCCCTTCCTCCTTACCCCCCCAAACTCTGACTCACGAAGTGATGCATTACAAAGGATGAACGAATTTAGCAGATGAGATGACCACTGGAAATACGTGGAAAAACTAACAATTAAAAAAAGTTAACCAGAAGGAAATTGTTTACTAATTTTTAAGATACAAAGGTTAATCTAAAATTACCACCAGCCTTCAAAAGGTTAACTGTCAAATTAAATAACAGGGACATACAGTGGTCACTGGCTACCTGGGGGAATAAGCTGTTAAATTACTTACTTCGATTCACATAATTTACAAAGGGATTAGCTCCTCATGTCTCTGTGCAAACTTTGCATATTCCAGGGAAGGTTTTGTTCCCCCCATGGCCACGAGGGCCCAGCCACTGGTGGGAGCATCTAGGGTAAACGGTGTTCGTTTCTGCAGAGGAAAAAGTAAACTGGGGAACAGGGCAAGTTCTTACACTACGGGGAATAATAAAAATCAGGTTGCTCTAATTTCCTCCAAGCAGCTAAGTATCTACAGGTCATTCTGTCCTGCGAGTGGCGAGCTTGCGGGCGTGGGTCCCTGCTCTCGACCAAAGCCACCAGGACAGAAGGAGTGGGAAGGGGGTGAGGGACAGGGCAGCTGCGGTGGGGTTTCCCCACGCAGAGCTCGGGCTCATGCCAGAGTCACGGAGTTGATCGTGTCGGCAAGGGGCAGAGGAGAAGCGCTGAGAGCTCTTTGCTGGGCAGGGCTCTGCGGCGCGGGGCTCTGCTTTGTGCAGAAGCAGGAGAGGTCTGGTGCACCCAGGACCGAAGGACGTCACTAATTTTAACGAAGCCAAAGGGAATCCAGGACAATGCTGGATACATTATTGTGGACTGTTCTTTTCCCGTTATTCTTTGTTCCATTGTTTCAAGCTCACAGGAGTTGGCAGCCTGGGAGGAGATGTCACCACATAGCTTGCTGTCCTCGAGAGCCACTCCGGAGGACGGCTGAGGTCCATGGAGAGGCTGTGGTGGCCCCAAACAGTCTGATGGCTGATCTAAAATCATGCAGTAGCTTCGGTGAGGACGGCAGACTTCTACTGATAGCAAGTACGAGGGGCTGCTGCCAGTTGGCTCGTTGACGCTTCGAGCGCGCCGGTGGTGGGAGAAGCGCAGATGTCTGACAGCAGAAACAACATCTTCCCAGCGCCGTCTGCACGAGGCGCGGCTCTCGCCAGATCTCGGGGCTGCGTCTTCCGTAGGTGCCCCAGCAAAAGCCTCTGAAACCAGTGCAGCTACACCAGTGCCTGCAGGGCCAGAACTGGTCCCAAGGGTCACTTCTCGCTCTTGCTTTTCACGGGCTACGTGTGCAGTCCACAGCCTGAGCATCAGGGTAGGCTGGAGGCTGCTTGTGCCTGACCGTGCAGTGCGTTTTCTCAGGCCGTTTTAAAATGATTTTTTGCTACCTATCAGGCCACTGGACTGGCAGAAATTATTTCTCCCCTCCCTTCAAGAGCAATGGTTTCCTGCTGTTAATCCAAACCATAATAAAACCTTAAATATATACTGTGAAAAATGTTATGCCTACTTAAGCAAGATAGTTGCCTGTAATAGTGTGCCATAAAGCAATCTGAAATGTTTATTGTCTGTTCCCCAACTGCAGTTTTATTTCTTTTTAGCAGTTTTTGTGTCTACAGAATTTTCTTCACGCTGAAAGTTTCAAAAGAAGCTTTTCCCTTTCCCTGCATACACAGTGATTATTTGCAGAGCAGATCCTGCTGCCAGTGCAGATATGTACAAGCATTTTTTTCAAAACTTCCAGTTTCCTAAACTTTTTCTAGAAAAAACCCCATTGTTTAAATCAATAGCAAGCCTTGATATGATAGGCTTTAAAGGGCAGCCTGACTTCCAAAGGAACAGATAATGCTAAACAAGATCTCTTTTGTAAAGGCTGAAATAGGAAATCAGGAAAAGAAAAGGAAAAAAAAAAAAAAGAAAGAAGAAGAAGAAAAAAAAACCAGCCAAGGTTAGGGGGTGGTAAAGATGTTGCTGCTGGATCTAGCTCCAGAGACACAATGTGTATTTCATTGCTACGAATAAACTGTATCCAGGGAACAAGTAAATGAAAAAGTGAGGACAGGAGATATCTTATTTTTGTTGTTTGTTTCCAAAGATTCCACCCCCACATAGGTCACTTGGAATTCATTTGTCTACATCCTGGACTGCACGTAGGGGAAAAAAAAATGCCTGGGATCTGAGAAAGAGGAATGCGATAGGGCATGGGAATCACAGCGTCACGGTGGTCACCAGAGCATAGTTTGGCTCGTCTTAAAACAAGCAAGCACCGTTGGACCTCTGTAATACTAGCAAATCGGCCGTGCTATCAGGCTACCTATCAGAGGCTGAATGCTTGAGAAAAAGTGTGTGGGTTTTTAGACGGAGCCTGGGGCGTTGGAGGGCTCTCGGAGCTGCTGCTTTCCTCTTGACATCCAGTACTACTCGGTGACCTCGGCAACAATCCAGTGTACTGTTACAGTTCATTTCAATAATTAAACAGTTCAGGGATGGCAGAGCTTTCTTGTTGTCAATAGAAAATCAGGGCTGCAGTTTGCTTTTTTTTATCCCCCCCCCCCCCCTTTCCCTCCGCTGAAATCAGAAATGTTTGTTTTTAATTATATTAGCTAGAGACAATTAATTTCACAATCCGAACAAAAAAATGTTTTGCGAGAAGGACTGGCAACTGGTAAATGCAATTATTATTGTAGCACATTTTCAAAGGAAGAGATCCTAGCTCCAACAAAGTCATATGTATAAAATTTCAGTCATATAATATAGTCTCAAACAGCAGATTTACTCTGCAAAAGATGGGAACTGCTCTCCCATCTGGAGCTATGTTCTGTTCATGCCACGTGGACCCATTTGATACCCGCTCTGAAAAAACACCAGCCAGCAAAATAGACCACTGCCCATCAGCTGCTCCAAATAATTGATTGATATGCCACTTTAAACTTGCCCTATGTAGAGATGATTAATACCAGCCCCCTTTTAAGTGCAGCCTTGCAACAACAACTTAAAAAAACCCTCTCTGTGCAAACGGCAGCATTTACATTTTTGCTGTTTGAGCAAAAATGAAAATAATTCAACTTTATGTCGGGGATGTCTTGCAAAATTTCCTACAATTAAAAAACTATTTTTTGAGGAGCTCGCTGTGCCCCTTTCATTGCCCATCTGGCTCCCTCCCAGCTGCTCCCTGGCTGACTCTGTGCTATTCTGCTACCAGTGTGGTGGGAGCTGCTGCTAACTGGTATCACCGTCTCGTTTTCCCAGCGTTGGTCTGCAGCATTGCTAGGCCACAGTCTGGCCTCACTTACACTGATTTACTTTTATGGGATTCAGTCAAAATGCTGTGGATTTATACTGCTGAGGCGAAGAGCAAAATTTAACTCTTCGGGTCGGGAGTGCTGGAAGTGCTTCAGGTCCGTAGGGAGTGTTTTCTGCCAGCCCCGGTGACAGCCGTGCTGGCCCCTCTGCTGATACACAGCCGGTTCCTACTGTCACACTCCTATTGCCTTGTCCACGCTTGTTTTACACGCCTCACAGAGTTTTTACCTTTTTCCATTTCCTACCAGTGTCATTGACATAAGAATATTAAACTGAAATATACTGAGACATCGCTTCTTTGGGACTGGTATCTGACATCCTTATTCACAGCGAACAGTACTTCATTTCCCAAATAGCTTAATCCTTTCAGAGGGGCAGCTGCAGAAGGAAGACCGAATCCACAAAAGGGCTTTGACATAGCTATGCTTAAATTGTAGGCCTGGTAGATTACCCTAGCTTGAGATAGGAGTTAGCGAGTCTTTGCAGGGAGTATGGAGAAAGTTAGACGTCGCAGAGGGGGGAAGCACAGCTCCAGGAATCTAACCAGGAAAACACTTTTCTCCAACAGCTAAAGCATCCCGAGGGAGGAGGCATCCCCTCCTTGGCACCGCGGTGGGGATCCCTTTTCTCGCCCCCAGGCAGGATGCTCAGGTCTCGTGCCTTACGGCAGGCAGGAGCCGCCCTGCTTCCTTGCAGCATCTTCACTGTGTAAGTACCCTCCCAGTCGGTGAGAAACCCGGCTTCAATGTCATGATTTTCCGGAGGGGACCCAACCCTACAGAGCCCTTGTTTTAACCCAGCAAAAAGGAAGCGTTCACTTTATGCGGGTGTAGTCGAGTCCTTGTTGAAGTGGTCCCAGGCACAGAGCAAAAGCAGCTCCAAGAGAAGCGTGACTTGCCAAGGTATCAGTGGGGAAGCGGCTCTGGGGGGATGCGGGTGGTGGTAACCTCTATTTTCATCCCTTTTTGAGGCTGTTAAAATATTTTACATTAAAATAGTTGGTGTATATATCTAACAAAATTCTGTTAGTTGCCTGGCAAGCTTGCATGTCAACACAAAGTCATCTATGGACTCCAAGCACCAAGTAACAGCTGCACGAGGATTATTTTCTGTGTTAAAGGTCTGAACCAGGAGTTAAACACAGACCTTCATTAGATCTGGCTTTAAGGCACTCGGCTGCAGGTAAGGTTATCAGCTTGGCCTTTCCAGTTCACACTTCCAAGTCCAAGCATGATGAGCCTGTCATGTAGCAAACTGGCCTTAGGTGGAAGAGCAGGTAAAAATATCCCCTGTGTACCCAAATTCATAGAGAGGGGAGAGACAGCTACCCACAAAGATGCAGTCACTTGTGATGGAGCTGCTCTTGCTTTCAAGGAGAGCTCCCCAGAAGCCTGTTGAGCTCTGTTGATCTGTACCAACGCCAGAGAGATCGGCTTTGCCCTTTGACTAGGTTTCTAATTCCTCTGCTTGCTCTTTTTTGGGGGGAGGTAGGGAGGAGGAAACCTTGCAAAGCTGAAATGAAATATTAAGTCTCTCATTCTTTCCAGGTAAACACATGCCAAATCTCGCAACGACGTTGGCAGGCTCCCAAAGTTGCAAAATAATGAAGAAAACGTTGAGTTTAGGACTCTGTGCCCATTTTAGCAACATTCCTTGTAAGTGCAATTAAAGCTGCCACTGGTTTGACCTCAGGAAACACGACAAATATAGAGATGCAATGAAGAGCTAAAAAAATCACCTAGAAAGGGTTCTGAAGTGTCACCTTATATCTGCAATCTTATTCCTAAAAAAAAAAAATAAAATAAAAATTATTTAGGCGCCGTGGGAGTTCTAGTCTGCGTGTCCACGGTAGGTCAGGGCTGGCCAGCCCAGCGTGAAATGTGGTGCCCATGTTGAAAAGTAGCTTTGAGCATCTTTTTGGGCTATGTTACACTGTTATCGCCTATGGTCACTTTACTTACCAGTTGTCGATGTGGCTTTTGCCCACATCTGGACCGCCTGGGAGATTACCTTCCTAGTGCTTGCACATAGTTGGCCCAGAGCTGACTTATCACAAGGGAGATCCTAACCTTGTCTGCAGGATGGGACCATGTAACTGTGTAGAGAGGCACAAAGGTACTTTAAGGACACTTGAATCTTGCTGCCACTTGCTATTACCATTATTGATGAATGCTGTTATTATAGGGAGAGGCCTCTCAGCGTGAAAGCATTTTTGTTATTCTTTGGTCTCCACTATCAAATTTTTTGCTGAAGTTACTCATGACAGATGTAACTTTCCTGGCTCCAGAGGTAGTGAAAATAAAATATAACGTATTGCAAAAAGTTATGAAAACAAAACAACTGGAATTCCCATACTGTAACTCTGCTCTAGCTATAATAGGCTGAAACCAAAGTTTTTGAGCTCTTATCCTCAAGGATATTGCACAGTAAGGTACAAAATCTTAGAGTAAAAGCTAAGAAGCAGTCTGATCTTGGGAGTCACTGTGGTGGCCTTATGGAGACCTGTAGAAGAATGATTTCAGTTATGTATTATTCAAATTCCTTTCCACCTATAGGCCAAAGGAAGAAATTTCCCCTCTCGCCCCCCCCCCTCCCCCCGCCCCAAAGTTTTTTAGGATACAAAAGAAAATACCAGAAACAGAGAAGCCCCTGGTGGTACCAGCTGAAATGCTGCTGGTACATCAGTGGGTAACACAGACTGTCCACACTTTTTTCCCTGACACAGCTCTCCAGTTCATAAGAAAGATCTGAGCTGCCTGAATATCTGTTAGAAACTGCAGTGCTGAGGGCAAAATTAGTCTCCTTTGGACACACCATGGACGAGGAGACTTTGCCTACTGCCATCGCTTTCAGTGGTAGGCTCAGACCTACCAACTCTGGTTGCCCCCTTCAAAGTGACACAGACTAAATAGGCTGGGAAACCAGAAGTTTATAGTTAGATCGTTGCTTCTTTTGGAGCCAGGAATTGCAATCCTAATGACATGATTACAGATGAAAAGCGATCTAAAGTACTAAAACAGAGGATATTTACCTTGAGGACAGTTGTGTTTTGTTGTATACTTAAGAGAAATAACATGTTTGGCTAAGATACTTTTAACACATGGCTTTTTTTTTTTTTTTTTTTAATATGTAAAGGTTTCCAAACAGAGTGACTCATAAGAGCAACGCTCCAATTCCTGTTTCATTAGCTGCCTCAGTAGATGTGCACCGAGCTGCTGGGAGGATAGGAGCTGCTGCAAACACAGTAGTACTTATTAGCCAGCAACTTTAACTTCTTGGTGCTTCAATTTATTGACATTTTCATTTTTTTTTATGCTTCTGGCTGTGATGTGATTTGTGCCAATGAGCAGGAGTTTGTTATTGTTTGACTGCTAATAGCTGAGCAATGTATTTAGCAGGGATAAGGGAAACTGGCTGGCTAGGGACATAGAAATAAGGCTGAAGGAGAACTTCTGATCTTCAGGTCCCCCTACCTGTTGCTGCGCTTCACTTATCACTTTTGAAAACTTAGCTAGTTACATCTTGAGATAAGTTAGGTTTCCTGACTCCTCCATTCCTGCAGTGAGGGTGCACCACAGCCTCAGTTCTCTGTTGTTTGAAGACCTTCTCCTACTTCGCATTGCAAATATGTGCATGACAATTTATACCCACTTGCTTTTTCTTTTTCCTACTCTTTCCTCTCCAGATTGCTCTTTAGCTGGAATAATGTTTTCTTCTCCCTGGTGTTTACAGACTGATAGGTTCGTTAATGGTGAACCTGTTTTCTTGGAGCTTCAGCTAAAATGAAGCTATACTTCAGCTAAACTTCACTGTACGCCGTATTTCAGAGCAAGCTCTACCAGCCCTGTCTACCATGACATTTCCACTTCATTCTGGAAATAATTCACCTGATGCACCCTGAGATCATGCTGCCTTTTTTACAAGGTTACATTAATGGCTAAAGATTATCAACTAATAAGCTCAGATGTATGTTCTCCTTGTTGCCTCCTGCTTGTGTTGAGTAGACCGAAATTTAACAAGTTTATGATAGATCACAGTTCATAAAAGTTTTCCTAATTTTTCATGTATCTCTGGCTTTTCTACTTCTGGCTGGAACCAGGGGCAAGAAATTCTTTCCCCTGAGTCTAATCTTGGAGTCCCTCATTCGGATGAAATATTCACTCAGGTCAAAGGGACTTTAGCCTGAAATGGAGACAGTCAGCAGAGATGTCTGCTAGCCTTTCTTTTAAGATATTGTCTGGAATCTGTGTCCATGTGACATTGGCAGCAGCTTCACCCACCTTACCCCAGGAGCCAGGATAAAGCAGTAGTTTCAACATTATTATTCATGTTTATATATGTTATTATGATGAAAATGTGACAAAGACTTGTAAAATAATGTATAAGACAGAGAACTGTTTTCTTCTTTTCTGTGGGTGTCTTCCACCAGGGGCTGGGAAATACATAAAACGCTTTCCCAGGAAACGCTTCTGCAGGTGTGGCACTTCTCCCATTCCCTTCACCTAAGCTGAGGTTAATGCACTGTTGTTCTGTCTTGGTGTGGTGGTATCTCCCATGGGTATCTCTGGAAATGGAGGCCAAGGAAAATGTCACAGCCAAGAGCAAAGCTGAGACTTGGGCTTCTTTGTTTTAGATGCCAAAACCTCTGTCAGCTGTAGAGGGACAGTAAATTCACTTTTCATCCTCCACCAGTAAAAATGTAAGAGAGAACTTACGCATTTTTTATTCTTTGGATGGAAGAAGCCGTGGAAGAGGATAATAGGGCCTTAATAGGGCCTTGAGGAGAGACTGCAGAATTTGGTTTAGGGTAAGTCCAGTAAACCCAAAACAGGAAATGGAATTTAATAAGGGAGTTTTCTCTTTTTATTATGCTTCCCATATTCCAGAGCTTCAGGTAAAAATCTGTTTTGCTATTTCCTTCAGCCAAAATCAGAAAACATCTTCTAAACCATAGTCGTGGTGGTTGAGTCCTGCATAAATTCCTCCTGTGCTAACTTCAAACTGCATAAGCACACGTACCGCATAAACATCCCTCATCTCAGTAGTTGATTCTGGTGCGTTTGATTGTTGACTTCCCAAGAGTTAGGACTGTTAACTCTGAAAAGAAACTGAGAATAAATTCAAATTTTTAAGTGAAAACAAAACAGCGGTAAAACAAAAAATTGACATTACTGTGAAACAAAAAAGACATCAAAATTGCAGTGAGTATCTGAGGCAGAAAAGAAGAGAATAGACCTAACTGTTAGTTGATATAATTCAGCGGAAGGATGCCTGAATATAACATGGATGGCCTTTTCATAGCTGCAGTGAAGTCTTTCCAAGGGAGCCACGTCTCTGGTGCTGTATTGGTAGCTCTTTCCTGGCACAGTGGTTTTCCAAAGCTATGGTACTGATACCAGCTATGGGCGTCCTAGGGGGGCTCTGTCACTGGTTGCTGCGAGTCTGAGCTCTGTTTGTCCTACTCAGAGGGGAAAAGGCTCAAATTTGTTATAAAAATAAATTTTAAAAGCCTCTATGAACTATACCTTCAGATCAGGTAAACTGGAGAGAGCTTGGCTGCTCGTTGGTTGTGTGTGAGGACTCAGCCTCTGTTAACATCTTGTCAAGTATTACTTTCACTTTGCAGAGTGAACATGACTATGTGGGAAGAAGAAGAGGCAAGATTCATGTCCAGAAAACTTCATTCTTACCTTGCACTAGTTTTACTTCGTGTTACTTCAGTGAGCATGCTAGGATTGAGATGAGCTAGCTGTACGGTGAGATGAGCATCCCTTCCCTAACATTCAATGGACTCAAAAATGGCAGTAACAGGATCAGCTGATACACTCCCTGCAATGCTGAAAAAAAAATTAATGACGCAGGACCAGTATTCCTTTGCTATCGCTTAGGGCCTTTTTAATTGATATTTGAGATGAACATGTTATTCAGCACTGAATAAATGGATTCACGTATTACCACTGTCAAGTATTTACTCTCAGATCACCTTCAATCTCTTACTGTCTAATAGAAACACAAAATAGCACCTCGCCGTGCTCTTGTTTTGCCTTGTTAGTTAATATTCACTTGCTGCATGGAGAATGGTGTAATGATAAAGAGTTTTAATACTTTTGGTTGTCAGTGTGGATTTCTAGTAGGACATCGCGTTCATTTTACTTGCGGATGTTATGGCAGTCAGGATATTTACAGTGGGATGTGACCTTCAGCTGCCCTGCTGAGTCACCTCTAGAACACTCAGATGTCAACAGTTTAATACCGAGTTGGTTAAATCGGACTTTCAGGCCTCGTAATTTGCTATTTACTGTTTTGCCTTTCATTTCTAATTACCTACTAAAAAGATCTACAGGAAAGTAGTCAATGACTTTTGAGTTTTCTTTAAACACCCTTGGAAAAAGTTGGCTGCTCACCGCCGGCCCAATGAATAATTCCAGGAGAAGGGCAGACCTCCTGCCAGCACCCCGAGTCCTACCTCCCGTGGGGGTGGACTTTCCCCGTACAGAGCAGGATGCAAGTCCATCCTCTAGAAAGGAGGCACGTACAGTTATGAAAGATGTATTATTTAATATTAATTGAATTAATTTTGTGGATAGTGGTATCTCATCCCCCCAAAGGAGGATCCAGCTCGGTATTTCAGTACGTCAGCAGACCGCTGAAGCCAGATCAGCCTCTCTCAAACCTTAACAAGACCTTGCAACAACCCTTGCAACTTTTGCCACCTTACATTTTCTTGGTTGCCGTGTCCCTGTGACTGCCACCAGCCCTGCCAGACCACACAGCCAGTATGAGGGCCACAGCTCAGCTCTGCTCTGCGGGGAGAGGTCCTCTCCGCGTTTTGGGGAGAAGCTAATTGGACTGCACAGTTGATTCACTTCTCTGCTTTCGGAGGTTAATTTTTCAGATTTAAATTTGCTGTCTGATAAGGCTGGTCGTAGTTCTTAAAATTAATTTGGACAGTAACTAATATCTGGTTCATATCCTTGAGGATTAATATAGATTGAGTTACTTACAAATAAGTATTCCCTACTGTTATATAACAATTGTTTAAAATATTTGAAACCACAGACTTAAGACATGTCTTCTAATTCTAGCACCTGGCTAATTCCTATTAAGCTTCAGAAAGTTTTGTCCCAATTTATTTAAAAAAAAACCCAAACAAAACCAAAACACAACAACAACAAACCGCTAGCAAAACATAAAAATGTCTGACTTGTACCAGATATCAGAGAAAATTGTCTTATCCCCTCTCGTATGCAATCTATGAATCTAGAAATTTTTGGCTGACTCTGCAGAGTCCCTGAATGATGCTGGATGTGGACACATATTAAGAAGAGCTAAGCAATTTTTTATATCAACACATAGGCAGGGGAGTTGTGTGCATTAGTTGTTGGTAAAATTACTGAAAGTACTGCAATAAAGTTTAGTAAACTTTTTACCTTCCATAATCATGGGCTTACCTGGGTCAAAAGCATTAGTCATGGATATTCATTACAAACTGCAAGCTCATAAAAGACAGCATATGGCAGTACTGAATTTCTTGCTATATAAAGTTAAATTCATAGTAATAACATCTGTGCAGAATTTAGAGTCCCAACAATTAGAGTGAGGTCAATGTACTGAGGCAAAGATTGATGGCATTCTGCAAATCTTAAACGACAAGTTAAATAGGTATAAAATAAACAAACAACTTTATTTCTTATTAAAGACCAGACAAGTGGGGTGTGAATGCTAAGTGTGCAGTAATGAGGGCCAAGAGGAGTAGTATAATGCTGTGGGTTGTGTTACTGGGTTGTAATTCAGGAGCAAGGGGTGCTGTATGAAGCAGGCTCTCACCTGCCTTTTGTTGCTGATATAATTCAAGTAACAACTAATAACCCCTGGGCAGGACCCTGAGACCCCTACTAGTGAAATTATTCTCTGCTCAGACTGACTGCTTAAGGTTTATCAGTGAGAAGAGGAATCAGGCAACGTTTCTAGCGATATCTGGGGCTTTGCTTCAGCACTTGAATCTTCTTTTCATATTTATGCTCTTTCCTCATTTTTCAACATTTTTTTAAATAAGCAATGGGCAATGTACCACTGGCAGAGACACAGCACAGTTCTGAATATCGGCAGGGAACACTTCCGTCGTACCTTAGGTTCTAGGTTTGGGTTTTTTTAAACACGTGATGTAATTTTTCTAAAGCCATGTGTGATGGTGGACTTGGTGATGTTTTCAGTGTGTGCTGTAGCATTTGCAGGGAAAGAGAGGGTGAAACTGCAAGTGGTGAGTCAAACCAATGTAACTGGGGGTGACCCCACCGCAGAGCTCATCCTTTGAGTCGCTTTGTCTGTCATGTCTGCACTTGAAATTTAAGTTCTTGACTTGCCAACGCAGGCAAAAATAGCGGTGAAAACTCTCTGTTTAAAAAGGTGGAGTTCAGTAGGTACTTATCCACATCTACAAGTAAAACTTAAAGGTTTTAAACCAACATGAAATGAAAAAGATGAAATTATGCTTTTACCTGAAACCTGTGTGGCTTGTGTCCTTCTAGTGGTACGTGGCCCTCAGGTCGTCATCTACGGTGATTCAACTGCTGTCTTCTCCTACCTCTGTGGCATGTGCTACTCTAAAAGAAGAAAAGAAGGGCCAACAGCACTCCCAGAGCAGGGATATCGCAGAAATAACACCTGTTGCTCTTCTACCTGCTCATACTTTCCCACTTCATAGCTGGGGTTTCTGCTCATGGTTTTCCCCAATGCTGCACCTGAACGTTTGTAGCAACATTTCCAATTCTGCAGCTGGGTAGGGGGAAAGGGAAGAAAGGGAAAAATATTTTTTGCTCAGTTGTGAAGTTGGAGACAAGGAAATTTGTGCTTGTTTTTTTTTCCATGCAGTGAGGAAAACATGCAAATGAAGTGTGAAACAGAAATTATTCTGAAAAAAAGACAGGAACAACATCATTGAAAGAACAGGGCCATCAAGGGAAATCCAAATCCAGGGCACAACTGAGAGAAATCACAGAAAGCTGGGACTAGCAACACCACATTAACAGGGAAGGGCGATATTTCAAAGGGAATAATCAATGAAAAATGGACCTACAATTTTTTTTTTATTCTATAGAGATAACTTGGAATAGGATGGATGAAGAAAGCTATTATATAATTTGAAAAACATGCTACATCGCCATTTCTCAACAGCCAAACCCTGCCCTTGTGTGTGTCTGGTGTATCACGTCGACCAACAGCATTGCATGTGTACTCATGATTTAGTCATAGAGTATTCTGTTTCCAAAGCAGGAAAAAGACTGCAGTGCCTCGTTGGAAGGAGAAGTTGGGCAAGGAAAATATATTCTGCTGACCAAAAAATAAAACCATGTGTGAACAATGGAAGTGTTGTATTGATTATCTTTAAACCGATGAATTTATCAGCAGCATTTTTTACTGAGGTTATCCTGGCAAGCTCTTTATTACCATAAAGGAAACTCGGTTGGCAGCTCTGTGCAGCGGTCATTCACTTAAAAATGAGAATTTAGTATCTTCTGGCATTGTATCAGTCCCCAGTAAAACTCCAGAAGAACCTTATATATAACCTAACTCTGAAGATTGCCTCAAAATTTGGAACAATAAGTACGTTTCTTAGTTTCAGAGATGAGCCTGATCTTTTTTTTCCTCTTGTAAAGAATAATAACGTCCTACTTAGAAGAACCCGTAATGTTTCTGGCCTGCACTCATAGTATCTTGTACAGCTTAGACACTGGATTTCACTAAGCAAGGAGAGAGACTTTTCTTAGCTTGGGAGTCATCCAGGGAAAAATAGGTATGCCATGGAAGTATGCAGGAAAGGCAATAGGTGATGATGTTCTTTTGACTGCACTTTCCAGCCAAGGTCGTATCAAATTTCTTGGATACTGAGGAACTTGGAACTGAGGAATTATCTGATGGATTTACAATTTGGAAATGTTTTACCTCAAGAATCCTGATGTGCCAAAAGCAAGTAGTTAAAAGGAAATGTCTTTGTTTTTAGAAAGATTCTGCTGGAAGTGGGTGGACTCGGTTTCTGGAGAGCTCAGCCACCCGCACTGTTTGCTAATGGGGGCTTCCCCAGGGCATGGCCCCAAATCCTGCCAGCATTTGGGTTAGCCTCCTCCAAGAAGGACCTCCTGGCTACTGAGCTCCTAATATTACTAATCCCTACAGAAATTTTGGTGGCAGAACTGCCCCAGCGCCCGGGAACCAGGTAGACCTGGAAACTGTTGAGCAAAACGGGGACCGCATCTGCCAACCCTTGTGCTGTCCCCATTGCTCATTTGTTAGTCACGGCACGTGTGTGGGCTGCGGTGAGCTCGTGGCTGCCAGGCCCCAGAGAGCTTCTTGCAGTGCGCAGCTCTTGCTCTTCGTTGTTTCCGAATAAGGATTTTCAGCTTTTGATATTTTAGGAGAAATTTTGAAAAATGATCAATTCCGATTTGCAACAATTAAAAAAAAAAAAAAAAAAAAGCCCAACAGCTTTCCAAATGACAAATTAAACAACAACGAAAAAAGGAATTTCAACCAGCTACAGGTGTAGTTGCCAGGACTTTACGTAGTCGTGCTCAGTAAAGAGACACCAACCTTTGGCAGAGTAGAGGCGTTGTCTATTTGTGTGCAGAAAACAGCAGTTTCCTCAGTTTCATTCTACTAGCATGCAGTTTCCATGTGAGTTATTAGTTGCATCTTGTTTCCATCCCAAAGAGAGTGGCATTTCAGTGGACGATAAAGCCTGTGCTATTTGCGTGTGCTGAGTATTAATTAGTTATTGCTCATAAGGATGTTGTTCCAGAGGAGACAAGGTTTGGCTGTGGCTGGCAGAGATGTACTCAAGGTGGTGTTGAACCAGCAAATTCTAATGCTAATAATGTCATATGAAGGCATGCCCCAGCACTCATTTTTATCTATTTTCGGAGGTGTTTGTACTCTGACAGCCACATACCGTGAGCTGAGAGGAGTCTGGCCAGGGCCATACATGATCAGAAATAGAAATCCTGACCTTAGCCAGTAGTGGCTGGAAGAGTTTGGGCTGGATGTTGTACAAAAAGGTTTGCCTACTCACAGGTTTGTGGTAGAAAAGTTTGCCAAGGCAAAAAAAAAAAAAAATCTCAAAAAATTGTCATGATTATGCTGGGGTTTTGGCTTTTGTTGTTGTTTCTTTGTTATTTCTGAAAAAAGGGAAATAAGATTTTCCAGATTATGATTATTATTAATAATTACAATTTAATAATTATACGTATTTTAATATATAATGGGATATAGAATATTATTTTATACTGACATACACGTGATCATGTTGCGGTGCCCTGTTCGGGAGATACGTTCCTGGCTTCCACGCTACTCCAAATGAGTTCAACCTGTGTGGCCTTGAGCAGAATGGCAGACAGGCGTATTTTTTATTGCTGATTCCAACTCTCATAAATTCTTAACTTGCTTAGAATTCGCCAGGTTAAATGAAAAGTTACTGTAATTAGGGATTTATTAAAACATGAATCCTTGACCCAATAGAATATAATAACTCATTTGTTTCAAATAAGACCTATTTAATTGTTCCATCACTGGCCTAAGCGGCCTGTGCTGAGGCTTTGAGGCCTATCGGTGCAGTGCGCAGCAACGCGTATTCTCCAAATCCACTTGCAAGATGCAAGATGCTCTGTGAAATTTTTGATCCCCAAACCCCTTGTTTTAGGCAGAAGCCCCTAAAACAAAAATGTGTCCTTTTAATTAAAAATTAAAGTGCCGAAAGCCCTTATTATTCTGCACTACAAAGCAAAGACTATTAAAATACTATTTTTATGCATAAGGTTCCATTTTAATTTTTTTGTGAACAACCTTCCCGCTCCATATCTTCAAAAACAATAGTTATTGATTTACAGTCTTATAAATAAGACTGTAAAATCTTGTAACACGGAACTATAAATAGATATTTGAGAAAAAAATGAAAATTGCTCCCAAGTCAAGTCCATATATGGCGCTAGTCAGCAGAGAGCCATTTTGCAGAGGCATATAAACTGCAGAAAATAATTTCTATTGAAAATGTAAAGAAATCTGAGACTACGCACTGCCACAAACAATGTAGCCATAATTAAGGAATTACCCATTCCTCCTCCCCATTTTGAAATAAGCCTTCTCCTTTTTTAATTGGTTGGATATAGAAAGCATATTACTATATTTGGGTCCCGTTTCCCTAGTATAAGAATAGTCCTACAAGGAATTCCCAGTAAAACAGTGTTGCAGTTCTACACTATATTAAAAAAAAAATACCATAGGAAAGTGTTATCCAATGGGCAGATGTTAACTTAAAGTGCACATTGTTTGGAAAAGGAGTTAATTAACAACTTATTAATTGGATAGAAAGTCTGAAACTGTTGTACTTCTAGCAAATACATAATTTTCTTCAAGTATTATTAAAGCGTTTTTGTTGTACCTATTAAAGATTCTTGTCTCTAAGTTAATTTCATTATGCTAATAAGCTATCATCGTTACAGAACCTAAGCTTTGATCCATGTTAATTGTCGTGATCTTCAAAGACAAAGTCACCACTTACTTTAAATGAATTTTACATCTTTTTAAAGAATCACACGGAAATTAGGGGAAGTAATTAATTTTTTATTATGTGTCTCAATATTTTTAAGGGAGGAAGTCAATGGTATTGGCTAGAATTCATTTTAACATTTAACTAGGGAAAACAGCATGAGGCAGAAAAACGTTCAGATGCAAAAGATTAAAGAAAATTTGAAACTGGGACCTAATTTGTCTTGATAAACTTTGGTGTTTAATATGCTTCTTTTGTTCTCAGTGTGAAACTGCAGGGTTTTGATTTGTAAAAACTTTTTGAAGAATTAATTCTTTCTAATTTTTATTCCTTTCTTTGCTTTCCTTTTACTGTAAGACAGAGGAGTTGACCTTCAAACCATAACACTTTTAAATATCTATGAATATACAAGGTTAAATCTATTAGTGGTCTGAGATTAGCTGTTATACACTTGCAAAGTATGTACCTTCTGCAGCAAATTTTATCTTTTAGTGAATGATAACAAGCTTACATCAACCCTATGAGTTTTAAGCAAATAATAGAATATGTGTACTAAGTGATCTATGCCTCTTTCCATTAAGTGTTGGTTATTTTAACCCTTTGATGTTATACAAAGCTCTGTTCTGAATCAATAAGACTTTTTTTTTTTTTATTTGAGATCGGGACCTAAATGTTAGTATTGTCAACACTGCTATGATTGCCAATTTATAGTTTACACAAATTCTCCTTTATCTTTTTCAGACCTCTCTTGTAAAAACGCAATATGAACATCTTGTAAGTAAGAAAAGAAAATTAAAAAAAAAAAAAAGAAGAAAGCTTGTGCTCTGTTTTCCTGACAAGGTTTACCATTTAAAGTCACGCTATATTGAAACTGCTCTCTGTCATATTTACAAAGTGCAAGCATCCTGTTGCACTTGCAATGAAAAATGGTGCCTTTTTGAAAGGCAACAGACAAAAGTAATTTAAGGATAGTAACAGTGATTGAAATCAAAAGCCAGATTACCTACTTCATTCTCCCTAGTTAGCAGCGTGTAAGTATTGTAAATGCAAGTAAACATCAAGTTTAAACTGAACCTAGGCTGGTCGGATTTCTGCAGCAGGCAGGTGGTGAGCTCATTGCAAGGATTTGTCAGCATTAATGCTGTACTCATTTAGACTAACACCAGGCTGGAGTGACCCTCATCTGGATTTAACCTATGACCTGTCAATCCAGATACATACTTTCAGATCTCAACATCAGTTTTGCTTTTCCCTTTTTTTTTTTTTTTTTAAAGCATAGATGACTCTAATCATTAAGCAGCTTTCATAACTGGAACATATACATGTGCTATTCAGTGCTCTTTGATTTGTAATCTAGGTTTCTGCCCATATAATCCCCAGCGTCTAAGTGAATTCAGCTGAAGTTCAAAATTCTTTGATTGAGCATGTAGTGGTGATTGGGCAAAGGATTGCACTGCTTATCTGTGTGACTTTTCACTTTTTGTGGCTGGGTTTTTATTGTGCAAAAATGTCTACAGGCATGGGGGTTGATGATGATGATGATGATGATTATTATTATTAATTATATTTGGGCATTAGTTTCATAGTCAGCCAGCAATTTTCTGGCAAACCAAGATTTTGTTTGATTTGGATTTTTTTTAGATGCTAATTTTAATGAAGTTCAGATATAAGACATTTGTGCTTCAGTTTTGATGAACTTTTGAAAAAGCACCGGTTATAGCGGGTATGGGGCATGACATGAAGGCACATGCAACCCTGCTGTAGAGAAGCAAGAGCTTCCTCACCACTTGGATAAATCCAAGGAAGGTAGTGGCTCCCAGAGTGCCCTCCCCTTGCCAGAACAATTGAAAGGCACAATTCTCCCTATCGCATCTTTTCTTAATAACAATAACACTCCGTAATATTTATGTAAATACACAATTCAAAAGTGCTCATCCCAGCAGTACTGTGCTTGTCAAGTGAGTCATTTTTTCACCTGGCAGTATGATGTTGTAAGACTCAGTTGTCTTAACTAATCCTGGCTAAAATGCAAAATTCTGTTTTGTAAGAAAATTTCTGGCCAGCTCTAATCTTAACCTCTTGCATGTCTGTAGCTTCTAAATCGATGTCACAGTTGTAATAGCTTTGAAACCCCATATGTTTGTAAACTAAATAAACCTTGATATTCAAAGGAGATGAAGACAAGAATTACATCTCTTGGCAATGGTGCTCTGAGCTCAGTTTCAGCTCATGTTGGCTCCTCATTTTTATGCCCGTATACTACGCCAAATCTTCCTTATCTATGCAAACATATTAACACTGACTGTTTGCTAACGCTGCGATGCATCAGCCTCTTATCTTCAGTTTTGACCCTAATGTTACATAATAACTTTGAAACTACATTTCTTGATAGTTCACTGGGACCGCCTTCGGTTTCTCAACTCTTTGCTGAGAGCTGCCTCTCCTACCCACTGACTAAATTAGCTCCTCACTGCTCACAGCCAGCTAAGGCAGAAAGGCTGCCAAATAGTTTCCTGCTCAAAGATCTCTGTATCCCTCCTGTGTCATGGGCCATAACCCTGCAGCTCTAGCATTTTTCCCAGGTATATTTTTCCCATTATATTAAACTACATGGTTTGGCTTTAGTGATGCAACCCCAGATCTTTCCAAAGTTGCCCCAAACCTCTGCTCGTCCTATTTTCCACGGTCTGCCATTAGGCAGGCTTTAGTAGCTTCTTAAAACAAATGTGTGTTATATTAACATGTGAATAACTGCTGCACTAAACATAATCAAAACGGCACCCTAAATACCATATATAAATACTGATAAGTGTTTCTAATGCTGCCTACTAGGACTATTAATGCATAAAGAAAAAATAAATATTTGTCATCAGTTCTATCTGGCCAAAAGTCTTCCTTTAGGAATAGCATAACATACTCCTTTACAATATATAATTGCCTTAATTATTTTTTGGCCTATCCACAAAAGTCTAGTTCCATCTCTCTCCCCATAGTGTCCAAAGAATATGCAAATTCTGTTCATTCCAGCTCTCAAAATAAAAAGCCTAAAAAGAATCTCCTTTAGCTATTTAGGAAAGGCTCAGAAAACTTTCCTAAGTGTGGCTGTTATGTATGCCAAGAACTTTCTTATTCATGGAAGATGTCCTCAAGCTCTTTGCTATTGTTCTGAGGTCTTCCCTTCGCCCAGGCTGGCTTCTCAGCATTCCTACCACGGCTCTGTCCCACGCGACACCCGAGAAGTCAGCATCCCCCATCCCAGCTACGATCTGGAGCCTGCAAAGATGGAAAACTGAGTCAAACTCTTAAACCTTCCAGGCTCCCAGTTATGAAGCCAAAAGCATGAAACACATAGGAGCTTTTAGGGTTTCTGTGCTCTTTACATTAAAGATGCAAGTTGTAGCATAAAGGGATCAAAGAGCTCGTATGGCTTCTCACAGCTGTAGGTGCCTGGTTAACAATCTCCAGGAAATCTCAGGAAGGCCAAAGGGTGAAGGTCCTTGGGAGGCTGGGTCTCCCAAACTTTTTGTTTCTAACTTACCGTTAGTCTGATATAGCTGAAAAGAACCCCAGAAGCCTTGGACTTCACAGGCAATGATCCTGCGTAGTATTTAGGATTGGTCTCTACTCTACTGCAAAATTTTCATAATGCAAGTTTTCAATTCTTTCATTTTTTTCCTCCCCAGCTATTAAAAATTCCATTTTTAATGTGAAGCAGAGCCAGCATTCTGTGACCACCCTATGAGCACAGCGATCTGTAACTCAGTTACAGGAAATCATTCCCTTTAAACAAGATACTGAGGACCTGATCCAAAACAGGATTTCCAGTATTCCACAACCTAGATGACAGCTAGATTGCCCTGTCCATATTATGCTCCAAAATAAAACCGAAAATAACCCAATTTTCCAATGTGTTAGCGAGAGAATGTGAGTTAGATGGAGTCAAAGAGAAGCTTCAGATGCTCGGTGGAGGTGGTCTGCGTAGCTAGATGCAGACTTGTTCAGCTTGGTCTGAAATTTGGTCTGTGCAGCAGGTCTGTAAGGATTGCACATCCTGGTCACCTTCAGAGCTGCCCTTGGCAAGACCTGGCACTTGTGGGTAGGCTTGTACTTTGGACAGATTCTTATATAATTCCAGCATCTAGAGCTTATAATTTTTCATCTTAAAAACTATGAGTGTATAAACAGCTAACTGGGCATTACCTCTTTTTTATATCTCAGAAAAGTTAGTGGCGTTCTGAGAAAAGCTCTTCGATTTTCCTGTTTTCCAGTGCAGTTGCTTATAAAAAAGAAGTTTGACTCAAGACTTGCTGTGGGAATGTTATTCAAGCACTGGTTAAGTGCCAGAATGTCTTGGGAAGAAAGAGTTTCCAGAAAAATATCACCCTGATTAAAACCTGATTTTACTGAGTTTTCTTTATGCAAAGGGTTACCAGAATAGTAAGACAAAGTCATTAGTCAGATTTTCCTTCCCTTACTTGATCATTACCAGTGATGCTTTTATTGCTGTTATTTGAATGATTATTGTTACAAGAACTCATCAGCGAGCTACTTAGGTACCGCTTTCCTCTAGTCTCACTTCTCACATGATATGTTAAACGTCCTGTTGGTGCCTGTCCTTGTTTGGCAATTTTTCCACACTACCCTTTTTTGCTTTATAATAAACTTAATTGGATATAGGAGGAAAAATGGAAAGACAGTCCTAATGCCAACCGTTTTTTTGCTCCCTGTGTTATGTTCTTCGTGAAGTCACCAGTGTAACTATCAACAGAAAACAGCCCGTCTTATGCTAAAGGACAAAATTAAATCAGCAAACAGCAGAGGACAACAGAAAATACTATTTTGGTAATCGAAGGGGTTATGTATAAATTTTCTCTTATAAAGCCATTTGTAAAGGTCATATGTTTAAGTTGGTTCTTTTCAAAAGATAAAACTGTGGGTAAAACATATTTGATACTGGTTTACTAAGATCTTAAAAATTGGCCATGGGTACACAACCGCTCTCTGAATATTGGACTGAACAAACATCCACCATGGGATTTCTATGGAACTTGCCTTGTTTTTCATCTTAGCCATGGATGTGGTTAAAACACCCTACTGTATTCTGCGAGTGCTATACTACTCTTGGTGGGAGATCATAAGATGCTGGGGTTAACTGTCAGATGCTTTACTCTTCTAAAGACCTTTGCCTTTTAACTAAATGCTTGCTTATCTTTCTAATTTAACATAGTCCCACATTCTTTTTGTAGTAATTTTGGACTATCTGATAACATATAATGGAAAACATGTTTATGTCTTCCACTAGTTCTTGTTGCATATTTCAAATGCTTAGAACAACAATTTTCAGAAGCTTTCATTAAGGTTAATTTAAAAACTACATTAAATACAAACAGATTTTCTCACAAACAAAATGCAATGTGTACTTAACAGTCTTCTGTATGTTATATTTGATAAACTACCTCATATAAATGCAAATTCTGACTTTCTGCCAGAACCAGGTGGTACAGAAAATATTTCTATTAAACAAATAATGCTGGGAGAACAAACTTCAAGTTACGGTATGTTACACTGAGAAAGAAGATCTTTTCACTGAGGTCAGATGTATATTTATGTTATTTCTTCTGAGTACTTTGCTTCTTTTGCACTAAAGACGATGTAATGCAGCTCTACAGAAAAGGCAGGTACATGTATACATAGGATAAATATCCATTTTTAACCAATTTTTTTTAATGTTATATATAGCTATTGCTGACTCCTCTTGCTTTACTGAACAGTGGTACAGGAAGATACCATGCTATGAGCTGAACTCTGAAACTAAGCCAGAAGGGTCAAGAGGAAGAGGAGCAACCCTCAAACTTGGAATCATTAGGTATGATCTGAAAACAGAGCTTCGTATGCTTTTTGCTGGGTGCCAACTCATCTTGCTGCAGTTGGATAATGTTCATTTGCAAAAGGAGCATGAAAATTAAAGCCGCCAGAGGCGACTGTGATGGAAACAAATTGAGTCACCACCAATGTGGCTAACATTGTTGGTGGAAACTGGGACACCCGCATGAGCCATTGTTCGCTGTACCTCGTCTGGTTTATGTAGCTCACTGAGTTGAAAGCTGGATCTGCATTAACCTTGTGATTTGAGGGGGATTCAGGCAATGTGGTTTCAATTGTCTATGGGTGCTTTCAGTTTGTACTGCGCACTGCCAGTAACCATCGGTCCTACTGGTCTCCCACATTCATGGTGGTGTCCCAGCTCACCCTGATGAAGCTGTGGTGAGGACCGTTTCCTGATGTGGTCACTTTTAGCGGGCTGCTGCTCTGCAAGTCTGCTAGGAGAGGGGGTTTTTGTTCACTCTTCCCTCTGTCCCGATAACAGATGCTGCATAGAAGTTTTCCCTGAATACATTTTGCTGTGGAAAAGGGCTTTTTCTGTCTTTTTTCAGGCTGGTTTCTGTCCTGACTTGGTCTGAAGCTGCTTTTGGTGCTGTTGTGGAAGTATCTGAGGCCATGATTTGTTCTCTTGAGCTCTGCTCATTTGAAGCTTGCACAGAGTGAGGCTTGCACTGGTTTTACCACCTATTTCCATCCTACTGGTGTACGCACCTCTTGTCTGTGAGCGTTTTTCTGTGGGCATGGGGGTGATGAGACCTACTAAAATAGCGAGCGATCACTTCAGCTACCACCAAATTACAGCCATGCCTGAGGCAAATTACAACAGCTTTCTGACAGTGTCACCATGCTATCTTTGTGACAGAGATGGAGATAATGAGAATTAATTAATCAGTCTTTGATTAGAAAAAAGAGGAGGGGGAAATCCTTCTGCTGTGATTCCCCTACAAAATACATGAAACTGGTGAGGTTTTTATTTGATGTTACTTCTCAAATATAGGGCAGGCATTTGTAATGCAGAGTTCAGAATTGCATGGCCGCTCTCTTGGTTAGCTCTCCAAACCCGCTGCTGATGGACCGAAGGGGTGAGAGGTCCTCATTTTATAGATAAATATATGTTGAACACTAGCACCATGAGGCTGATGCAGATGCTGTTATTCTCACAGTACCAAAGATTATTCTCACAGTGCACTTATTTGAAGGTCTTGCATAAAGTCCCAGGTACGCTCTCCTTGACTAGAGTCAACTCTGCTTTCTTTGCAGTATTGGGGGTGAAATTCTGTGTTGCACTCTTTAGACTGATGGCTAAATGTTAGAAATTGGTCCCTTATGATAAAACATGAACTACATGGTGCCAGTGTCTGACTGGAATTACAATTATCTAAGTAGATTCATTTGTATCCCTTTCATAGCAGCTTTTCTCTGGGCACAAGTTTTTTCTGTGGGGCATGGGAAGAACAAAATTAATCTTATAAAGAGAAAGGGGTTTACACTGAAATCGATAGTTACAGAATTAACTGGGTAAATGACTTTTTCTTAATTCTTTCTCTTCTCAGAAGATGCAGTTTTGATGGGTACACAAATCCAATGGCTGCCAAAAAGCTGCTATTGCATGAAATATTTCATCTCAGCTGTGTTGAGCTAGTCTAGACTTTAGTATTAGTGAAAACTGAGAGTGTAAAAAAATGTCAGTGTTGGAGGTGGAAAAAACCTATCCTGATTATTAAATATGAGTAAGTTAAAGGATAATAATGCAATTATGTTTAAAAAAATGTTATCACTGTTAGAAAGAGTAGCACGGCTCTCCTGGGCAATTTTTAAATATGAGCCAAATATGTAATTTTATAGCTTGGAGTTAGATAATACACAAACACAGGGTGTTTGCATTATTTCAGAGAAAGAGAGCATTGGATTGCAGAGGCACAAGAAGTAGGTCTGCCACATTGCTGAAATTTTTAATGCAGTTGCAGTGGCTGGATTGAAGTGCAAACCCCAGGGCCCAATTCACAGGCCAAGTTCATTTCCCTTTGTGTACCTTCAGTGCTCAGAGCTCTCAGATTTTCACTTTCAGCCAGGCAGAAGCAATCCTATCATTTCTTCTTACCACCAAACTTTCAGCTTAACTTCAGCTGTTCTTCAGCTGCATTTAGGGGATGCAACCCAAAAGATGCTGCGGTGCCAAGGCGGGTGCTCCCAGTCCAGCCATAGCACTTATCTGTAATGACAATGGTAAAACCTTCTCACACGCAGCTCATAGAAATGAATTGTGCCAAGAGCATCTATAAAAGCCGCAGCATCCCTTTAAAGAGAGCATAATGTCATCATTTTTCAGTGGGTGTCTCCTCTAAAGGCAAATAATCACTTTTCCCATTAATGATCTGTGAATGATTGGACTGAATCTTTTTCCTTCATTCAGTTTTCAACAAAAGTTAGGGGCAGAACTTTTAAAATGTGTATGGGGATGCTACAGCTTGAATCACGTGGCGTGTCTTCCCACTGCAAATGTTGGAGGCAATATAGTATCTGACAGAAATCTTTCCTGTGTACCCTGGGGACTATCGACATTTTTACTTTTCCCCTTCACCCATGACTCCAGGAATGTGGCTGGTCCTCTAAAGCTGTTTGGTCTTCTACAGACTTCTCAAACTCTTCTCTGCTGGGCACAAACCCTGGTAGCACCAGCTCCTGGTATATACTAGGTCCAGTGAATAATTTATACACCAAAACCAGTGTCAACACCAGAGAGTCCATCCTCTAAGTCATATTAACCACGTTAATTCAGAGACACGGTAGATGTATGCTGCTTTGATCAAGAAAAGAAATATTTCATCTTTATGTTAATGCAAGACATAGGTTGCCAACTGAGCTGCTATGCATCAGGTGATAGCAGATGGATTTCATTATGCTGCAGATAACATTTGTGGCCTAGAAATTTTGGCAAAGGAGGGAAAGGGGAAGTTTCCTCTGATAAGAGGAACACAGGTAGTGGGAAAGCAAGCCTGCCTTTACAAGCCTAAGCAAACCCTTTAATGCTGTTCTTTCAGTTTAAAATACACGTATTTTGTCAAAGTCCATTTACCCTATGGACTCACGGAATCACAGAAGCTTAAATTATATAAAAAACATATATATGTTCATGCCAGCTATCAGCCTATGCAGTTCTATACCTAGTATGTTTAGCTTCA
Organism: Mycteria americana; assembly: GCF_035582795.1. Classification (NCBI taxonomy): domain Eukaryota; kingdom Metazoa; phylum Chordata; class Aves; order Ciconiiformes; family Ciconiidae; genus Mycteria; species Mycteria americana. The sequence continues at coordinate 40,494,365 of NC_134373.1, forward strand.
TATACTGTATATTAAACCACTGTAGGACTGACGTGCTGCTGAATGGAATACGGCTGCAGTATCAACACCTGGGTTATCACTGACTCCCATGGCAGGTACTTGGACTAACGTCTGAGATACCCGCAACATACGTGTAGGCTGTGTGGTTTTGTTGAACTCCAGCCGTTGCCACCTTCCTTCAGACACTTCTCATTCTGAGTATGTCGTGCCTTTTGCATTTGGGAACTTTTTCCCGGATTTCTTTTACTTGTTGACGTAGGAATTTCAAACCATGGCATCTAAATTCCAGGTTAGTGTTAAGAATTTCATTTCCAAGCAGTTCCTTTGTGCTGTTTATTTGCAAGGACCAGGTCACGGCTATTGTAAATTCTTTTCTCCTTATATGTTTCCAAGCAGTAATCAAAATCAGAGTCTTGAAAACTGGAGATTATTTTATCAGGATGTCGGATGTTTCTCTCTAATTTGTCATTGGCCTCTACCAATTAGCAGCAAGCTCCTGTGTCAGATCCAGCTTGTATCCACCTAGTGATTGTACTGGAGAGCCTTCAGCGTCTTGAAGAGCAAGGGCCAAGTTTTGAGTGTATCATCACTTGCTTTGTGATACCTGATAACAACTTCCAAAAGCTGGGAACGTTTAAACGCATTTAATTATTTTCAGGTTGGTTACTTCGCTATAAAGCTTTACTTTTAATATGTTCTGGCCTGTCCAGTAATTGTATTTGCATACAAGTTCTGATCCCAAACCAAAGTTTTCATTTTAATTGTTTTCTTTTTAAAAATAGGATTCTGCTTTTGATTGCCCTATTCTGTAAAAACTAACTTGTGTGTAGTCCTTGCTACAATTTAGGGTATTTATGAATGGTTCTACATAAAAGGAATGAAAATAACTAATTATAATAATACCACTAAATGCCATGGCTGGCTAGAAAGTGGAAATCCCTTCCCATTACATATTTTCTGTTTTTAGGAAAGAAATTAATCCAACTCTTGGATGAAAATTTAAAACCACAACATTTTTCATATGAAAGGATTTCCAAAAATATCATATTTTTAGAAATTCACAATGATTTTTTAAGTTGCTGATAAAAATGAAATCGATTAAAACTTTTTAACCGATTAACCAGAAAGCTGTACTTTAACAACACAGAAGGAAAACTCTTCAACCAACTCCTGTTTTCCCAACAACGTTTTCCTGGAAAGGATATTTTCTATTAGAAAAGCAATTTCAACAGAAAAGTTCTGATATGGTCTACTAATTAGAGCATCTGGTGCACCCAGCTGGCCTAAGGTAAGATCAACTATGAGTATGTAGCAACAGATATTTGCCCAACCCGTTGTTTCAGATCATACGTAGAAGAGCCATCGATGTCTCCAAGAAGCTACTCCAGTGCCTACCCCGAATGTCCTTGCCATGAGCCAGACCCTGTCCTTGTCCAGTCTGTGGCAAAAAGGAGGACTGGGACCTCACTTTTGGCAGGCAACTATGGATGAGAAAACAGCGCATTTTCCTGTTAACATCTAGCAGAGAGACACCGTATTGTATGTCATTAGGATTTAGCAAGAGGTGAGACCAAGAGCTGTTTAATCACCAGAAACATGAAGGCTAACCCAAGCATGCTCTGGGTTCTCTGGAGGAGGTCAACCAGTGGCAGTGAGGCATAAATGTCTAAGTCCCTTCCAGACATCCTGTCTGCTTCTGCCTTGAGCCTCTAGAAACAAATGCAAGAGAGAGTTTTCTACCGAAAAAATATTTTATAGCAATCAAAATATTTGGGGGGAATATTTTGATGGGAAAATTTTGATTTCATCGCTCTCGCTAAACTTTCTTGCTTTGTTTTTTTTTTTTAAGTGTTAAAAATTTACAGATCTGCACTTTTAAAAAAATATTTTATTTTATGTTAGCAACATGGGACTGGCAGGGGCCCTCTGAGCACTGGGTTTCACGCCCACATCACATAATCCCATATGTGAATTGATCAAGCCCCATCTTAAACGGCCTCTGGGGCTGTTGTTTTCTTCCTTCCCCCGTCCTCGTGCCCTCGCGGGACGGCTGCTGGAGAGCTCACTCTGTCAGGTCCCTTCATCAAGCTTCCCCCGAAGCTCATTAACTGCCAGATGATAACCATTCATACTTGTGTTAATAGCAAATCTTCTCCCCGCTTCTTTTAACCCCATTGGTTTATTTATAGACAGAAATTGCATCTCAGCCTTTGTTTCATTGGGCTGAGCGTGTCTAGCTATTTTAATCTCCTCTGATAATACAGACTCTCCTCTTCTCTGCTCACCTACAAGGCCTTCTTTGCAGATGTTCTCATATGAATTAATCTGAAATGATACCAAGCAAAAAAAGGTTAACCTGACACATGCTACCTTTAAGAAACCCACATGGCAGCGTAGCTCATTTTGTATTTACTTCCACATCGATAGTTATTCCTTCTTTCAGTTCTTATGCCCAAGCTTAAACACTGTTTATCCACCAAATGGGTTTGAACTTGCCTGAATCAATCTTTTCTCTTTCTTATATGTACCTCTGTGAATCCTGATAGGAAATGCCACATGGTGCATTTCAATTTACTCCATTTCCCTTACTCTTAATTTCAGGCAGTTTCTAGTCCAAGAACGAGTTTGTCATAAAGAATTAATCTGTTATAGAGACAAATAGACAAATACTTATGAGAAAACACGTATGTATATACACATAGAAATAAAATACATCTTACGCATGTCAAAATACGTGTGTAATTATAAATACATATATTTATGACAAGGACAGGTTTATAGAAAGAGAAATACATAACAAAAATATGAGTGAATTTTTCAAGGGAGAAAATTGTCATAATGTTGCTGGGTCAACCTTGGGATGTAATACTATCAGAATGGAGGGGTAACTTGTGGGTCAGCGTTCTTATTATCGGTGAATGGGAACAAGAACAAAATGAGAGATAGGGTTAATGATTCTTGGAATTTGTCCTTATCCACTGAAATAAAAATACTGGTTTGAGTCACACTTCTCGCACCTTTGTTTAGTTAAGACTTGCTGCAGTCCGGCAGTAATGGGTTTTACAAAGCCACTTTTTGCATTGTTAAGCAAATATACTGTTAATTTGAGAAAACAGTATTCAAAGCTCAATAAACATTGGTAAGTGTAGCATGTTATTTAGCCAAATAAATTCTTTTTAACATACTACTTTGATTCAACAGATAAAAATAATTCAGAATTAACTTGCTAGGCTCAGACCCTAAATGCATGCACAGTTTCCATGGAAGTCAGCATGTTGTAGGGCAGAATTTAGTCTGTGTGTTTAATTCATCTTAATCACTATTATTAATTCATAAGTACTGTTTCCAGAAATGTATTCAGTTAGTTTTACATTAGTCAAAATCAATTGTATGTGATTTATTTTGATCATTCAAGATTACAATTTTGATGTATTTGCTCTCATCCTGTATGTCAAGCCAGGCAAAGAGGAAAAGCACTGCTAAAGAAGAGTCACCTTCTATCTATTAGTTTTATTCCTTATTTCCCTTTATCAGGAGTTTGCATATTCTTTGGGGCAAAACCAGTTCTCAGGCTGGTGGGCTTTCACCGAGCGGGATGATGCAATGAGTGATGAAATGACATCAAGATGCCCAGCTAGACCTGGAAGTGCCTGTATCCAGCATGACGTGGTGGTCGTGCTGGGCTGGCGGCTGGAGGTGATATGGGTTCTCCATTCACTGTAACGAGACACAAACAGAGGAGAATGGACCCGAAACCTGGCTCAGTACAATCACTCGTTAAAAGTGGTTCAAATTTGGATCTCACTTCATCCAAACCAGCAATTTTCTGGAGACTGGTTTCAAATAAAGGGTTTAGCTTCTTCTGGACCCCCATCAATTTCTGTGCTGCAAGAAACAGGATATCCTTATACAGACTGAGGGTTTTGGGCAGGCCTGTGACACTTCAGACATGGAAATTCGCTCGGGACCTGATCCCAACAAATCTTTGGTGACTCCTGTGATTTCGGAGTGAGCACATGGTGTTGAGCACTTCTCCAAGCAGGGCTGGGCGAAAAGGCGATACATGCCACAAGGGAGGTATCCCTTGTCTTTGGCATGGATGTAACGCTCTGCGTGTCAATTTGCCTTCCGAATTAGATTTGTAGAGTTTTCCCATTCACCAAACCCTGCCCTAGATATTCACCTCGCAACAGCAGCTCGTCCCACAGCACTGGCGGACGCTTGGGTGAGAGCTGAGCGCAGTCAGGAGGGCTGGATGCAGCCCGGGAGCTTGCACCAAAATTCAGTGCTGTCAGGTGCACCCGTTTCACTTGGGAACTGGAAATAGTATAGCCAGAGGCAGCTTCGCCTGGACCTTCCCCCAGTTTTGGACACGTAAGGGGAGGGCTTAAATAGATCTATGCCTGTTGCTTGCTTCCAGCTTGCAGGAGCAGTAACCATAACCGTGTTTTACTTTTACAGGCAGCTTTGCTGGAGATTTGTGTCGGAATAACTTGCAGAATCTGGCCCTCGGTTTACAGATGTAAGTGGCAACTTCAGGTCAGCACAGTGAACGAGGGTTTTGTTTGGCTGTTTTTCTTTATCATTATGTTGAGCCCCACTCACGCTGTGTCTCCAGTTTGCGCTTACTTGTGCTTGTTGCCAGCTGGAAATGCCACTAACGAATAACACTGGATGTTAAAGTCCATTCAAATTCCTACCATGATTATATGTCTTCTGAAGATGCTCATTAGCTTCCCCGCATACGTTTGTCTTTCTCCCAGTCTTTCCAGTTAAGTATTACCACTTTGAAAAAACCACTCCCACTTTTGTCTCTTTAATGGCATCTCCAGCTAGAGACAACTCTACATGGTGGAGAGAGAAAAAAAAAAATAAAAAACACGGTCACAACACCCCGGTCATTAAACCTGGGATCCGCTCGAGAGGAACCTCCCTCGCTTTGCATGGTGCAGGGCTGTTGTACAGTGAGCTCGGTTAAGCTGAATTCATAAAGCTTTTGTGGAATTAAAACAGCATGCTCCGTACCAAGATGCCTTCACTTCCTGTGCCTTAATGTTAAATCCTATAGTACTGTGGATCTTATAAATGATTGAGTTATTTTTAAACCACTGGATGTCTTCCAGTCACTCTATTTCACACTGGATTAATTATGTAAGAACACTGACTTGTTCGTCACTAATGTTACAACTTTTAAAAACAACATGCTGTTTAAATTCAAGCTTGGCAACTCTTGCCCGAATCCCCTCAAATTTATGGCACCACACCCATAGCATAATAAAATCTTTAGTGGTCCTTTGTCTTTTAGCTTGCCTTCTATTTTTTCTCAAGGGTGTTTTATGCTGGAAGATGCATACAAAAGTTGTCCAGATGTTATTTGTATCAGAGCAGGGATTTCAGTCCAGCTATCTGTGGTTGCAAATGTTTATTTTAATGGGTTATTGTGCAATCCTTGCTGTGTGGACCTCAGTGGCCTTATATGTATGTTCTCAGCGATGCCAGCACATTGTTTTTAGATATATTATTTTAGTCCAATAGCACTGTTACTGGTCACTGGGGGAGCAAAAAATGTAACACCTGTAGGAGCACAGACGGTATTTTTGCCAAGCTCCGCGCGGCGGCTGGGTGCGAAGAGCCGGCAGAGGCGGCGGGGCCGGTGGGCGGTGGGTGGGAGCAGGACGCATTTCCACGCGCTGAGACAAAGAGCTCGGCTTGGTCACCGCAGTATGCGCTGGGAGTTTATTGTATCATAGCTGTTGCAACAAACAGAGGGGTGGGTTTATCGTACTTATTTGGGAGTCTAATAAAATCTTAACCGATGTTTCCTTGATACTGGAATAAATTGTTTATCTCGTAACTAAAAACACGCTATGTGTACACCAATTAGGACGGCGGATTTCAGCTCATTAAAATAAATTTAAAATGTAAGTTTCATTATGTGCTGTAAAGACTTTGAACAATTGCTGGAGGAAAATATCTGCGGAGCTCGGAGCCTTCCACCGAGCCTGTAAGCTGAGCCAGGCGGTGTGTACTACTGAAGGTCCGCCTGCAGGCTCTGCTCTACCTGTGCGGGTCGTGTCACGACCCAGGTCTTTCATGGCGAGGAGCTTAAAGCTAAATTTGCATGCTAAAAGTGCCCAGACTTGCATTTTCAAGAAATGTGGGCAAACAAGATGATGACAATTAATGCAACGGAATGACACTCATTTGCACTAGCAAAGAATCAAGCCCATTTAACCTTTAAGAGAAAACAGTTATTATTTTTTAATGTTGTTTTATGTATTAACAGTCACATATTACTTTAATGTGCTTAATTAATATAGATAAGCTTAAGCCGTCACAAGGTAGTTTAAACACACATAATTTCCTTTTTGCAGGAATTTGTGTGTAATTTACACTGCTGTGTTCAGCTTCCAGTGTTCCAAAATCATGCTTAAAATAATTAGATTTAAAAAATACAATTGGAATTGTTCTTTGTCTTTTTATTTTTCAGCCTTAAACCTCCTATTTTGAACTTCTCAATAATAAGGACCAGGGGCCGGTTTTTAAAAGCAAAAGTTGATGGTTTTAAGCATCATATGATTCCCGGAGCTTGTGCTTTAGTTAGATGGCTCTAGTGAAATGGGTACCATCGGCAATGCAGACCCTGTTTGTAATTCTGCCCAGCCCCACTTGTTTTCAACACTGTTCAATTACACAGGGCTTTTCCACAAGGAAATTAGGCTAAATAACTATCTTATCCTCAAATTGAAGGTATCATGTCAGTTGTGAGTGGCATCAATCCCGCCGTGGAGATAGCTTAATTGGGAACCAGTGAAAGCAGTTAACAGATGGCCTTTTATAAATCTGGGGCTGGGATGGACGTTAAATATTTGTGTTCATGAGATTATAGAGTTGGAAGAATATGCGATGTGGGCTTTTTGACGAGACCCCATGTGCCCTGCGCATGATGCATCTCCTGCAGTTGGTCCCAGTGAATCCTCCCCTGTGCCAGTCCCCAGTACAAAAGGGCCAAATATTTAATCTTGGAGCTCCTCCATGCCGGGGAAATCCTGGGCGTGATAAAGACCAAATCCTTCCCACAGAGCCTGGGGCAATGCACATCAATGAGATCCAGCTCTCCTTCGGCAATGGGGTGAGAGCAGCAGACGCTGGTGCTCCACCGGTCGCTCCACCTGCGGGTCATGGCGCTTGAAACCCTACAGCAATGCCTGGGAAAAAACAAATCCCCATCTCAAGCCTTGGCAGCTGGCTAGGAAATCCATTGCTTCTCATTTATGTTCTGTAGAACGTAAATGTATTTGTAAATTTGAAAGCAGCTGCTGATGCTCAGCAGTAAACTGGTTTTGTTTTACAAAACCTTTGCTGTTTGGTCTTAAACTAGCGAAGTTTCACATGTATCCAGCACTCCGCATTTCAGGGAAGATTTTGTCTAGCTGCCTCTGTGACATATGGTAATGCTTAGTGTGTGCTGTATGGCCTGGAGCCATACCACTGCAGCCTGTATGCTCCTCAGATCTCCCAGGCTAAGGGAATCGGGACGAGTCGGTATTTGAATGCAAGGGACCTCCTAGAAAAAGTCAGAGTACAGCGTATTGTGCCGGTATGAGGACAAGATGTTCCTCCCTCCGGGCTGAAGCAATTCCCCACGCGGGGCTAAGGTGACTGCTCTCCCAGCATTAGCCTTTTGGATGACACGGATTATAAAATAGACCACTAATACACCATAAAAGACCTCGCAGATCTTAGCCATGGGAAAACAGCAAACAATTCCACTTCCCTAGGTAACCCAGAGGAAGTGGTGGTGTGGAGGACAGCACCATGAGACCTTTTCTCGTCTTGTTTTTCAAGGGAGGACGTTCCCATTACCACCGTTCTTTACAGGGTGCAGCTAATCCTGCTGAGAAATCGCTGCTTGTTTTTCACACAGACAGTTCCCAGCCTCCCTGGGAAGCTGAGAGAGGTCTAGAGGCATCCTCAGCACAGCCCAGAGGGCACAGAAACCCACCCGTGTCTGTGTGTCAGGGTGGGAGAGGAAGGAAGGAGCGTGGCTTGTGGTGGAGGAGAGGGCTACGGGTCTGGCTTTGCAGCCTCTTCTTGGCGATGTTATTAATTCGTTCTGGGACCTTGGGAGACTCATTTAACCTCTCTTTGTCTCAGATTCAAACCTCCACAAGCAGTTATTATAACATTTGGCTGCATTATGGCATTGTTGAAAGGCTTAATTAAATTAAGTGTTCTGAGATCTTTGAATGAAAGGTGCTATCCAAGTGAAAGCCTGTTGATGATGATGACTCTAAATTACGAGGCCAAATCCTTAACAAGTTTTACTCAGCCCTTGGTTAGACAAAGTTGTTTTTAAACACTGTATTTGATGTAGCATTAAAAGTGTTTTGGGAGTGCCATGTGTATAGACATGACATCTGACCCACAGTGGGAGGGATTCGTCAATGGAGGGGTTTAATGGTAGGAATCAACCACACTTCAGTCACATTCACATCAAACATGTGCTGCTCACAAACAAATTTTTTTTTTTTTTTTTAAGTTTATTTGAAAACCCTTAATTGGGAAGAGTGGCTAGGACTTTTAGTTATTTCACAAGAAATGCTGTCTCAGGTGGGAAATGAGAAGGAACTACTCGATGAAAGTAGTTTGGAGGCATCATGGCCAAAAGATGCATAAACAGGTGCCTTCTGTCTTCAAACCTGTGAGTACATCGCTGGAAGGACAGCATGCAAAGTATGGGGCTTTCACTAGTTGGTATCTTACCAACAGCAGGGAGGCAAAATTCCAAAATCCTCTTTTAATTTGTATTCCTTTGCTACTTACGCAAAACCCGTGCTTTGGCAGGAGGGCTGTAGCCCTAAAACTCCTCTCCTTTCTTCTACCAAGCTTCTTTTCACCTGTTTCTTCAGCTCACGTTTTCCTCTACCAGAAACCCTGACACATTCATCCTCAGCACTTTTTTCTCATTTGGCATCTTTTATTCTGAATTTGAAAGACATAGTTTTCCTAACTGCTTCTATTGGGAAGCGTTAACTCCCAATCTCACCTTACCAGTAACCCCAACAGGCCGTTTTCCCCCTATCTCTGTTGCCATCTTGAGCAAGCCGTTATTCCCACCAACGTGTTTTCCTTTTTCAGAGTTTCCCCCTATTACAGAAAAACCCACCTTATCAAAGTCACGAGAAAAACACGTGTAAAGACTTCATCAGGATATTTTAAATAGGATAATTTTTTTTTTTTTGTGGGTACAATAGACAGAGGACCACATCTAGTTTCGGAGTCTGGGCTCGTTAAAGGTCTGCTTCACAGCCTATTATATAATAAGTGGGAGTCTTTCAATAGACAGGAAGGATGGTATTTTGGTTAAAGCCTTCAGGAGATCAGGATTCAGCTTCTAGCTCTGCACGCTTCCTGTGTGGTTTTGGGAAAGACACTTTGTGCCATAATTCCCCATCTGCAAACCAAAGATGATATTACATCCTGTTTCTCACCTTCTCCCTGCAAGCTCTGTAAAGCTGCAGAGGCTGTAAGCACTGTAGAGCAAATACTGTCACTTTTATATGCAGCGCTTTCCACAACAGCGTTTTGCTCTCAGCTGAAGTCTAATGACTATTGTAGTGCTAATAATAAATAATAATTGTAATCGTACATAATACTTTTAGCCTTACTTGCACTTAAGGTTGATTCTTCCAGACTTCCTGGAAGTTTATCTTGGGACCAGCCTAAGCAAAGAATAATCATATCAAACTGTGCTAAATAAGGTGGATTTCTTTTCTCGTATATTTTCTCTCTATTTACTGAAGGAGAATGAACAGTAGACAAGACCATCAAACTAATTTCACCTTTGTTATATTTAAACTAATTAGTCTCAGAGATGAAAAACACATTTCTCAGATTCCAGATAATCTTAAACAAAACACTTCATGCTGGTTTTATTCTGCTTCTATCTGTGCAAAGATTAAACAAACCCCACAGTTGGTTTCGTCTGCCAGCCTCTAAAAAAAATCATGCCACAGAAAGAGAGGGGGAAAATAAATCCAAGGCAAGGTTTGCAGTGCTATGAGTTTGCTCATCCTTAGTTTATCTTCTGCAAATGAGCATGTATAAAACAGTCCACCTACTGTTCTAGTTGCTACGATATAATGCAGTTCCACTGAATGATCCTGTTAACCTAACCTTCAATTTGCTGGGATTTGAACTCTGAATTACAGCTTACTAACATAGTTTAACAGCTGGTACAAGGGCTTCTTTTGAATTTTTAATCACATGAATTAAAGATTGCTGGAGATGCTTTTCAGACCTCCACTAGCAGTGATCCAATGTACAGAAAGACAAGTATAGGTAGCCCCTGGAGGATTAAGAGCACAAAGGTACTATGGCTCGTGAAGCTATGCTGCACTCCTTGCTTGCCAAATTAGGCATACTAGTGCAAATTATTCGTATGAAGATAAATTCACATTATGGCTCCAAACGGACGCCGAGACGTTCAGCTTGTTTTTAAAATCCCTTTTTTAGCTTGTATTTTTATACACAATGTGCATCGCACAGAGCGCAGGTTTTGAAGATAAAGCTCAGTTTCGCAAAATGTTTCTTTTGTTCCATATGTAAAAGGAACACACACACGCAAGAGAGAGAAAGAAATATATATAGCCTGATTGCAACTGATATCTGGAATGCAATGAAAACAAACATGACCGTCTGTGGATGTTTCGGGGTGGATGTAATCATTTGTTGCCATCGTACAGTGTGCAGAATGCATGTGTTTAGATTCTGCACTCTTTGTGACTCCTGTTATTTATTCCAAGAAGATCTTTCTTATTGAGGATATTTCTCAGGGAAGGGGAAAAAAAAAAAAAGAAAGAAAAAAAAGACAAAAATGTAGTTCAACTGGAAGCTTCTCTACCCTGACACGCCAGCTGATGAGTGCTGTGAGAACTTGGGAAAACAGACCCTGCCTCCCAAGTTCAGTAGCCCTGCAAGCCTGAAGATCAGCATAATAAAGTTGATGGAGTTGTTTAAACCAAGTAAGTAGGGAGGGGGGAGAATTAAAAAAATTAGGGCAGCAGGAACAAGAAAGCATGTTGCTTCTTAATTATGCTGTGTTCTCTCTCTAATGGATTGGCCTCCCCACACGCTCTCAGTAAAGCAACTGGCATGTGGCATCCTCTGCAGATAGAGGAGCAGTGGCAAGTGTACAGCTGTTCGTGCTGACACACAGGTGTTTGATTTTTGGATTCGTTAGCTAGACAGATTTTTAAGGGTGTACAGGGGAATCATCTGCAGTTTTTACACAGAAAGTGAGTTGTCCAAGAATGCTGGAGTTAATTATTATGTAAATCCCACTCCACAGCCAAGGCTCGGAGCTGGAATCGGAACCGCGTCTCGCCCGCTCCCTGCCAGCTCTGGGTCACTGTCTGATTTCCTTGCTCTACCCTTTTCATTAAGTGCTGTGTGTGAGCTGGCAGTGGATGTACAACCGCGACAGCAAAGAGGCAGGAAGGTCAAGTGGCGATGAGAGGCAGTGGCAGCCGGGGTGATCGCCGCCCTCTCAGCGGGCACGGGATCTCTGGGAAGATAGAGGTGGCCACGCCGAGTCACCAAAGAGGTGATGCTGAAGCTACGAGGCTGCTTTTCGCAGTCCTGAGGGAAAGCCTTAAGATCAGCAGGTGGGCAGAAAGTTCAGAGCGAGCTTTGGCAGCTTGCTGTGCTCGTATGAGCAGTACTTGCTCCTGCACTGAGAGCTCGTGCCTGCATAACCAGCACTGGGCAATGTGGTGGCTTTGGGCAGTGCGTGGTGGGGGTAGAGTGCATTTGAGTGGAAAGCGGGATTATCACCACCCCCTACCAAATTGCCCCTATGGATAACCAGTGATTCATCCTTTTTTTGCAAGCCTCTTAATGTAACTGCGCCTCAGTTTCCCCAACTAACAAATTACTTGATTTCATCAAATGACAAATGTTACAGAAATACAGGGCAGGGTGCTGTATTTCCTGTAAACTACTAATAGGTAAAAGGATTTATATTTTTAATGATCCATTCAGAGCTGTCAAATGAAGCAGAGGTGTCAAGAGTGACCAGGGGAACCTCAACATGAAAGTTTGACATGAAAGTTTGACTCAACATTGAGTCCATAGGCTGCCATGGACTGGCCAAATTCTCCTCCCCATTGCTTCGGGGCCCCTGGGGTGGATCAGAGGGCTGGTGATGGGTCCGCCCTCCACCTGCACCCTACGGAGCAAGGGAGGAAAACCGCTAAAACTTCCTATTTGTCCATTTTTGGACACAATTTCATCTTGCAAGAAATCAAATTTTTTTGTGTGTGCTCTGGGACCCCTGGGTTTTGGACTTCTGTCGGTAGCCCCGCCGGGTGTCCGTGCCTCTCCGTCTGCTGCTGCTGTGGTAGGCACTGACCTCTCAAGGTTGCATCGCTCTGGTGATGGCTGAGCATCGCTTTGACGGGCAGCACCAGAAGAGCAGCAGGAGCAACATGGCCAGCGTTAACGCTCTCCTGTAATTCAGATTTGAGTGATGAAACTGAAGAATGCGGAGCAGCTGGGAGTGGGTCTCAGAGTGCTGATAGTGGGCAAGCTGGGGAGTATCACATTTCTCTCCTGGGAATAGACATTTTTCCTCCTAGAGTTAAGTCTTTTGTTTGTGTATTCTGCTCTTAGTTTTGCTCCTTTCCCCATAGCTCTCAATGGGAAATAAATCAAATTCATCTCTTCTTGCTTGCAGTTTCCCAGGGAGGAGGAGAGGAGGAACACCTCAGCCCGTTCTCCCGTGACTCCCAGCCTTGCTCACCGATCTCGAAAGCGATGCGCTCCCTTGCCGTGACAGCCCGCCCGCCCCGCGCCCGGCCCGGCATCAGTTCCCGTGGTCTGGATATTACCATCCATCACAGCAGCTCTGGTTCCAGCGCTTGCTAAACGTCTGAATTTCCTGCTGGCTCAATGAACAGTTTTCAGCTTGTGGTACATTATATAGCTACCGGGTGAATGGGACTGAGCGTTCCCGTTTGGCTCCGAGTGCCGTGTTCACCTGAACTCGCTGGCAGGATGAATGGTTCACCGCGGTTCTAGTGCTAACCCCCTTTGTGAACTAGCAGTGAGCCATGTACCTTATTACAAAGGCCGACAGCTCCCTGGAAACTTAAATCCACTCTTTCTCCTTTCCCTACCATAGGGAGCTATAAAAGAAAAGGACTTGGTTGGTAGGCATGTAATATAACAAAAAAACCTCTGTTGTGGCAAGATCCAGACTCCACAGTAACAATGAGGATTATGCTCTCGCATCGAAAATGCAGTTGCTAGTTTTAACTGCGGTACCTTATTATGGATTCCTACAGTGTACATTTATGTCAGGGGCTCGGATGTTTGACTTAAGTCAAGTCCGGGTAGAAAAGAGAGCTCGGCATCTTCTGGTTTTTTTGATATGGAGGGAAAAGATGCAGCTCGATATGCTGTTTTGATGCTACCTTCCCCGAAACCACTTCTCAGAGAGCTTTAAATAGCCCGACACTGGCACTGGGCAGGAGCTGGCAGAAGAATAGATTTTTTTCATCTGATGGCTCGCCAAGGTTGTTTTCAAGAAGGAGAAGTAGAAGAAGAAGGGGGAAAAAAAAAAACCCAAAAAACCCTTTTGCATGCCAGTCATTCATTGCCTGCCAGTTCCCATGGTTCTCCTATGGATGGTAGCCACATAACTATTCAAAGTACAGTAAACACTGAGGAAAGTGAAAAGAAACTCATGAAGAAGAGAACAGTGAAGGCAGAGTAGTTGGATATGGGATATGTGGTAGTAAGAGTCACTTAGGGATCGTTTTAGGATGTACCATAAATGCTTACCTCATCCCCTGCAGCAGCTGGACCGGTGTGCTGTAGGGAGGACCTCATGTCTGCTGGACGCAGAAACCAACTGATGATACAGCAGCACGCGTTGTGGGGATAGTGGGGAGGCAGCAACACTTTTCTGGGGTATGAAATAAGGAAAAGAAGGGTGTCTACAAATGTCATTCAGCCACACTTGGGAAGAGTACGTATTGTCCTTTGCACGGACTGGTAGTCCCAGGGGACCTGTGCCACCACACCGCTATCTTCTTTTCTGCTCTTTCAGCCTCTGGAGCGGAGTAGGTGGTTTTTTTTTAATTATTTTTATTTTTTATTATGATTTTTTGTTTGTTTGTTTCATAAGTCAGGGAAGGAACAGAAAAGAGTGGAGGTGAAGCGTTATAGTTTCCCTCCCACATACCTAATCCACTGACGTGAAATCATTTTTATTACCACCAGGGTAAGGGAGCAGTAGGCAGAGATGCTCTTTTATGAGACCGCTTGTTGGAAGGGAGACGTGTATTGCCTTCGCTGTACGTAACATATTTAGCCTCTGTGGGACAAGGGAGGTGGTGTACCAGCGAAAACATATTTGTCTCATTCAGAACAAACTCTTTATAGAGAGAGAGGTATTATCGCTACGGATTTCTCTGATACAGATGGGTCAAAAACTTCCCTCCCTGTGAGCGGTACAATGTGTTTTCCATATCAGTTCCCCTTTAATACTTTCTTTAACAAAAATATATCTTCTTTGACAGGTTGGCTGAAACCCTACAGATTTATTTGCCATTTACGTTATGAATTACACAAATAAAACCGTACTGGGTTGGATCTGAGGATAGCTTTTCACTGACTCTGAAATAAAGTATTCTGATTACAAGATGTGAAGTCTCACTGCCCTGGGACAGTTCTGGGCTGGCTCATTTCTGTCTTGAGCTCCTTGTGCCTGAGGTTGGTACCTAAGCAGGACCCCTGGCTCCTTGCCATCGCCATGACTTTTGCTATTCTAATTACTCTCCCTGGTGCCATGTGAGGGTCTCCCCTGCATGCCTATGCATGACTGGTTGTCCCCTGTTTTTTGCACTCTTGTGTAAAACGAAAATTCAGAAAGGAGTTATTTATTTATTTATTTATTTATTTATTGTCTCAAATTAAGTACTTATGTATTTGTTTAGAAAAAAAAAAATCAACAAAACCAAACCAGCCTGAAGGAAGAGAAAGGTGCACTTGGAGAACAGGAGTGTGAAGATGAGCAACAGGAGCCTTTAGGTGGCTGGAGGGATTGGCTTTTTTGCGAAGATTAGAGGAACTGAAATCCATAGCGAAATGTTATACTGCCCTACAGCCACAGAAAGTCTTCTTACTTGAGCAGAGCAGCTTTACAAGCAACGTGTAAAAGACGGGGATAAGCATCTGCGTGTATCTGAGGACCGTTAGACTGCGAGGATCGTGGCGTTCCCCAGGAAGGTAAGACCCTTGGTGCCGAGCGATGTTAGTCTGTGTGGTCAGAAGGCGGATGCCGGGATGGCCGGGGGTCCACTTGGGTTTGCTCGGCACGTGCTCTGTATTTGTGTAAACAGGAGAAGAGGGTCCCAGGGAGATCGCGATTGTCTCACCAGCTCCCTCACCAGCTTCCAGACCCCTCTCTCGTGCAGCTGCAGCCATGATTCATCTCTGTTCCCATGCTCTTCTCGCCACTGAGAGTGCAGCAGGCACCTGGTGTGCTAAATAATCCTCAAGCAGTAGGCTCAGAGATCATTAACTCTTCAGTCCCCATATTAGGGTATTTTGCACAGCACATGCCTGGCAGTGGGATAGGATCCCCCAGGAAAGCAGAGGAAGCCCCGTTTCTTATTGAAGCAGTGTAACGGAGGAGCATAATGTTGCAGATCTAATGTCCGGGGCAGCCTATTTCAGAGAAATGGAAGGGAAAAAAAAAAAAAAGGTGGTCTTAAGTGTGTATGGGTCTTCTCAGCACACCTGCAAGTAATACTGGAGAGGACAGATGTCAGATAGAGATATTAAAGGCTGAAAGTCTCTCAGTCCCCATCTCAGCTGTAGGAAGGTAGGGAGCACTGCAGTATCAGGGGAGTGTTTAAGGGAGCTCAGGCTGAACGCCGATAAGCAAAAGGAGGCCGAGGGCTCCCTTTAAATCTCTAAAACCAGAGATTAGTGCCAGCCTGGTTGCTCCTCGTGTTGCTTCTAACATTGCACATCAAAAGGCTGGGATGGGAAGTGACTGGCTGAGGAGACAGGGAGCCCTGTCCGCTGTGCACGTCCTAGCACCCCTGCAACCATTCTCTCCATCACAAGGTTTCTGATGGTTTCAGAGGTTCCTGCCCTTTTCTGCACTCATTTTGAGGAATGATGTGGCCTTGTACCACTAAAAAAAGCTACACGAGGAGAAGGAGTGTTGGCAACGGCTCTCTTTTGGACTTTCTCTGACTCTTTACGCTCCAGCAAATGAGGGAGTGGGAGGAACGCGCTCGACGCGAGCGTGTGCCCCTGTGACTCCATGCTTGTGCAGCAGGTTGTGCACTGGCCCTGCAGCGTGGAGCTTCCTTCGCTCTCCTGATCATTCCCGGGGGAATTTGCAGCAGGGAATGCAGCTGAAGAAAATTTCCTATCCTGCAAAAGTAAATGCTGCGTGTGTCTAAGGGGACAGGCCTAGTGTCCACAATACACATTAAAAAAAAAAAAAAAAAAAGGTTGTACATGCTGAGAAAAGAGACGTCTGGTCATCTGGAACCAAATTCTGACTTTGTTCCTGAGCTGGTGAATAATTCAGAGGGCCGAACGGATATCCAAGCAGCAGAGCATGGGAGTAGACCTCTCGCTTTGCAATGCACCTACTGTGGATAAGTCATTGCACTGGATGACCGTTGCAATTGCAGGGGCACAAAGTGCTGGAGGAAAGACAGGAAATCTGTTTAAATTAAAAAAAAAAAGATGAGTTAGAGAAAGGTTATTTAAAGCTTAAAAGAATTTGGCAGAGTGTCTATTGCTGTCATCCGCTTCTCCTTCCTTCCCCTTCCCTGGTCCCAGTTTTCTGCCATGTTAACGTGTGCAGAAGAGGTGGCCTTGTCAAGCTTTCAAAAGGCAGCATACTGAAAAGGTCAGAGTAGTATAGTATGACAGAGCATGTAAGTCATTATCATTCTAATATTGCCTTTGTAATGAGAACGAGAGCAGAGCAAATTATTGTGAAATATGCTGTAAAACTTGGGAAAACATCATAGTTATATTGCTGCCTAAGTTCTCATCGCTAGCTTTAATGACGAGTGGATTCTCTGTGTGTCTTCATAAACGTGCTCTGTAGCTTGGAGGAGGCTGAAATAAAAAGATTTGTGGCAATTTCCATGGTAACTATTCATTTTTCCCCCCAACCGCATAAAGAAAACTCACATTACTGCAAGGTTGGGAGAAACTGAAGCTAACTAAAGAGCTTAGGGATTTTGTTTGATTTTTTTGTTTGTTTTGTTTGTCTGTTTGTTTGTTTGCTTTAATTTAAGGTCTGTCAAAACTTTGGCACTATTTCCTGTCGTCTGAGTAACATGAAACTGAGAGTAAGGTATTTTTATTATATCTAGATGCATTTAACTCATAAAAGTCCCACACAGTATAATTTTATTGCTAGCGATGCCAGGCTATTTACCTGGACTATTTGCTAGAGATGCTCCTTTCGCAAAGATTTGGGTAACTGATAACTCACAATCCCTTCTAGATCCCTGAAGGTAAAACAGTCCAAAAATTGTGATGTTCCCAGTTTGGAGCACTAGCTGGTAGAAGAGCATATAGAAAAATAATGACCAGATTGGAGAAACACCTGTCCTGTGGAGGTAAGTTCCAATTAATTCTGGGTGCTTGTTTGTGAGTGATTGCTGTGCTGAAATAAGTCCTTCAGACCAGCTCTCCACCCCTGCAGTGGACAGCTAGACCAAGAGGGTTCACCACGACTGATGGCAACTAACAGACACAAGTCTATTTACGTCCTACTGCTGTGTACTGTTTAATGTTGCTTCATGTTACTCCTCTGTGTTCTCATTAATATATGCATTTTATCTTACTCTGACAAACCGCGGCTTTTTACACACTCAGATTTAAATAAAGTAGATTATGGGTTGATTTATGTAAACCATTGAAAACTCCACTTGAATGGGTTTACAAGCTGGCTTTTGTCAGTTTGGCTTTCTTTGATATCTGAGATTGCAAATTAAAATACGCAATGAAATGAAAGTTATACCAAATGTGCAATATGTCATTTATACCAAGAAAGCTGGCATTTCACAGGAGTGAACTGTACGCAATTTAGGGCTTTGATCTTCAGGTGGAAGAAGCTGCAGGCAGAAAGCGCGCATGGTTTTTCAAAAACAGGTTGTGATCACAGGAAACCACCTGTGATACGTTCCAGCTCAGGTAACTCAGAGAGACAGAGGGAAATAGGGTCCTTGCCAGGCCATGAGTATGATCCAGGTCAGGTAATAATGCTACCACGGTACTATTACTCATGGAGCTTTGTGTCTTTGGGAAGTGTTTTGGGGGTTTTTTTGGAGTCTTCAGTGGACCCTATAGAGCATATGAACCCTCCACGCGTGTATAGGCGTACAAGAGCGGCTGTCCTGAGTTGGACTAAAGGTCTATGGTGGGTTGGACTGAGGGTCCCTCAATGCCACTGCAGCCCCTGGCAGTATCCATGAAATCAGGACAAGGGACGTCTCCTTGGATTTCTTGTGAAACACTTCTCTGGAAGACAGTGATTCAAGACGGCTTTTGAACTTAAGTTGGGAACATCTGAGATTTTGTTTCAGGCTCAGCTGTAGTGAATGTGAGAAAAAGTGTGTCTTCAGGGTTAATTTTTAGCTTATGCAATAACATTTAATGGGGCTATTAAAATGTTTAAAAGATGGCACATACATAAGCATTTGTGACTCCTCATCTGGTGAATGATATGCTCTGATCAGTGAATGCACTTGCTTTGTATGAAAGGACTGGAGTCCCGCAGGACAGCAGAAATCCCTTGATCTCAAGGTTTTGATCCATTTGGTTTTGGCAGAGTTGCACCGTTATAGAGATGGTGTGAGAGTCTGTGGGCTCCTTGGCTTTTGGAGGGGAGGCTGGGGGTCCTGGGAAACCCACCCTCACCCTCCACCTCACCTTGGCAGGTAGCTGAACTCCTCCAGAAAGTCTTTATTCAAAGAACATGAAGCACAGGACTTGTCTCATAACCAGGTCACGGCCTTCAGAGGCGAATTTTGAACTGAAGAGTCTGCCATACCAGATAACTATTTCCCCTCATATAAATTTGACTAAGTAAGTTCTCAGTACTTCAAAATATCAGGCTAGCAGTGCATCAAATGTCCAATGAAAAGTGTGTGGTGGTGAAAGAGTTAACTGTAGCATCATTAGTTTTCTGAGAAAGCAGTGGGGGGAAGAAATCTGGACCCAAATTCGAAATTCTGGTTCCAGCTAAGCTTCACAGGGTGAGTTTGAATATTCTTTTTAAAAGGCAAAAACAATACGGTGCCCCAATTATTCTTTTATTTTGCAAAATGTCAAACTGCATGTGATCCATTTAATTTCTACAAGTGTTCCAAATGGGAGAGCTGTCTAGATGTTCCTTTAATTGAGCAATACCCTGCATAGCAAATATAGATTCAAATGTCCCTAAAAAAGCTGCCGTAGACCTAATACACGCATGCAGAGCTTCACTTCGAAACCTGCTCTAAACTCATTTTTGGAGTTAAAACTCTATTTAACCCGTAGTCGTAACTCCTTATTGAACTCTCCTCATCTATTTTTCCTTCAATCTGGCTTAGGAAAATGGTGGCTTTTTTTTTTTTTTTTTTTTAAAGTTGTCTATAAGATCTTCATGTCATGATGGATCTGTGCTACACGTTCACCTCCCAGAGCTGAGAAAAGGTCACTGGCAGTTCACTCCTTAAAATTTCAGAGACTGAGTTGCTCTTTAGTACTAAAGTTACATATAGAAGCTGTGAGACATAAAACCAATATTATGCCAGCTTGTCAGAAATTTGCCAAGCAGCTGTCCCTCAGGTTTCTCGTATATGTGTATACGCTTATATATATGGTGTTTTCCAAACTAAAAAAGGTCTGAAGTGCAACTAAAACAACTAATAGCAATTTACTCACTGAACAGAGGACGTGGCTAAAAGAGTGAAAACCTTGGGGTTTTTTTTTTTTCCCCTTCTTTTTTTTTTTTCTCATCGGCAAGAATGTGGACTTTGTTTGTCATCCTGTGGATCTACCTATAACAGTCAAAAGGTGAAATGCCTGAATATTAAGCCATAATCCATCATTGTACATACACTAATTACTTTCTGTCCTCCCCTTCTCTTGTCACCGTGGTCCAAAGCAGGTTTTCTGAGAGTGAGTACATTCATCTGAGCTGTTAGCTGCTACGCTCCACCGCATCCTTGTATGATCTGCCTAGTCTCAGTCCCCCAGAGGAAATTTGTGCATGCATACTGTATGTGAACTTTAGATAAATAAATAAACACGAGAAACGGCTTCCAGATAATTGAAAGCGAGTGAAGGAGGGAGCAAAAAGAAAACAATTTCTCAGGGGAGAAGCAGGCGGAGGTGGCAGGTATGATTAAAATCCATATGATTTATGAGTAGGTGCATTACTAACATGACAACCCCTTAGCGTGTGTTTGTTTTGTTGCATTTGGCAATAAAGTTTCTTTTTTCCCCCACTTCTCCTTTTTTTCCCTTCCTTTCCCCCCTCCTTTCCCCTTTCTTCCTGTCTTTTTTTTTCCCCCTCGTCTCCTTGCTGCAGGTTTTGCTCAGGAGTTAGCCACTCAGGAATTCCTAGTGCCTGACTGAGCAGTAATTTAGCAAGCTCTCTTGTGCTCTTTTCCTGTCAGCATTAACATGTCAATTCATTTTAATAGTCTGGGCATGCGCAGCGGGGACGCCTTTTCTCAGTAGGTATCCCATGAGCCCACCCCGCGGTGCAGAAATGTGTTATAGCTTGTCTCAGGCCACAGAGACTTCAGCAGGTTTATTTTCATTATGGCCAAGTATATTTGTTAAGACAAAGCATGAACAAGGAAAAAAGAATATATAAACCGAGACTTTAAAATATTAAATGGGATCTACGTGTCCGATTGGTAATTTATGACCTAGGCACAGAAGAGGTTATAAAGGCTTTCTTTGCGTGGTATTATTACATGGCGTGGTTTCAAAAAAATGTGTGCTGTCACTTCCTCTGGTTTTTTGGAAATTAAATGATATCATGCCACATTGGGAATTATCTGTAATCATGATTAATAGTTGAATTGGCTTTTATATTAAACCAGAATTTACTTGCCATCTTTCTTATTAAAGAGCCTTCAGATAGATTTGTATCTAATGTTTTGCCTCAAGTATATAAAACCAGGGACTATGCAGTCCAAGAGCCAATCCTTTGATTACAATATTATCTTTCTATCTAAAAAGAAATTTGAATTTTTATATGCTTTAAAACTTATGAGTAAGAATTGTAGTTTTATGAGAAGAGAGAAGGAAAAAAATAGAAAGCTACCTCTTGGCATCTTAAATGACATCTTTTCAGATGCAACCTAAATTAAGTCAAGGTATTTTGGTTGTACAGTACCTTAGCGTAATTAAATATTTAAGCACACTGAGCTGTGGTATCAACATCCGTATGGTACAAACACTTTTTCAGCCCAGCTGGACTCAGCTACATTATCCAAGTGACCTGAAAAAGGTAAGATCATAGTTTCTTTTTAAAGGATCTTCTTCATCTAAGGAAATATGCTTTTGTGGTACGTTCTGCCTTTCCTACTCTCTGGGGGGTGCCGCTCTCTGCGGGCCCATGGAAGCTGCAACGTCCTCGAACCGTGTGGGAACGTGCTTGTGCTGGGGCACAATTGCTGTTGAGTAGGTGGAGAATTATGTCAGGAATCTGAAATTTGGCCTGGGGATTCCCTCTCCTTTCACCATAAAAGGAACAAACTTATTTCCTCAAAAAAGGAATCCACGAAGTACCTTTTTAAGGAACAGGCTCTGCTCAATGCTGGTCAGCAGCGCATTTCCCAAAAGCAGTTGGCACGAGACCTTGCGTGACAAAACATTATGGCCCAGCGCTATAGAAAAGCAAAACAAAACCATGCTTTGAAGCTGAGTTATGTATGTCCGCTGGTCAGACAGTTGCTCTTTATAGCCTGAATAAGCGAGTACAGCGACAGAGGAAATACTGAGTCTAAAGGAGCACCGCAGCTACCGAGCAACAGCACATCTGTTAAAAGTACGAGTGGTGACGTGGTTCATGCTCAACGTCTGGAGGATAATACAGGAAACCTAAAATTGGTTTCTGGTGAGCCATTCTTACGGCAGCGAAAACGTAGTTCAGATTAAGTAAACTCCGAGACTGTGCCGACCGCCATGAGAAAAAAATGGTGTCGGTAAGGAAATGTCAAAAGCTATCCCCTTGGTGAGAGCCTACGACTCTGTCAGTGGCACGATAAAAATGTCCTGGATAGTTGTGTACGTGTGTCACCAAACCACCCGTGGCCACAGCCCACAGACCCTACCCAGCTGGGGAGGGTTCTTTTGTCACCAGAACATTTGCGGCTGGTGGGTCTCAAAGAGGTCCATCTCCGGTGCTTTTAGGCATTTGCGTACCCATGGTGCCCAGCTGAGAGCTTGTTGTCACTGATGCTTAAGGGTAAACTTACGGAGAGTTTCAAGCCCATCCATATTACTTTTCTGAGTCCCTACCCTTAAAAGCCCTGTTACTGCAGTAAAAAAAGTGATACCGACAGCTTTGGAGAAGCTATTTTACTTTCCAAGGTAAAATATTTTACTTTCCAAGGTAAAATATAGATAGGCCAAGAGGAGATCAACCTAAGGTGTCTGTTGGCATATATTAGTGGCATTAAAATATTTTCAGGTGTGTTTTCTAGGTGGTGATGCGCATGAAGTGAGGTTGTCTATGGACGTGTGCGGTTATATGATCCAGCAATTGAACTCATTGGCAAACTTGGCTCAAAACTTGACCCATGACTAGCAGACACAACCAGTTTTAGTAAATAATAAATTAGGTAGAGAAGAGAGATTTGAATTAACAGCCTCACGCAGCAGCATTGTGAGCTTCTTATTAGGTACCTGAGAGTCTGTTTCTGGAAGCAGAAGGAAAGACAGAGGGGTGTTAGAAATTGCCCAACATTCATAAAATCCTTAATTCAAGTGTCTGCGTAGCTTCTCTTAAGTCTAATAAGTTATAGGGCCAAACTTTGCTCAATGTGGGAGTTTTCTACTAATCACAGTCCAGGGAAGGATGCACAGCCAGCTCTAGATAAGAGTGATAAGCAGAGGATTAGGTTTGAGAGCTAATTCCCATGTACTCTTTTCCCATAGAGGCTAAGGGTTCATGCAAGGAGGTGCATCCCTCTGTGCCAGACTTCACAAACGCACATTCTCTTCCTGCAAGTTTTACTGCCAAGTTGCTCTACCTTAAATCACTTGCAAGTAGGGTTTGAACTGTAATTCCTGTTGGATTCTGGCAAAACCAGGAATAAAGATGTAAGAAGTGTAATGATTTGGTTCCTGAGAGAAAAGGCAGGGGAAGGCGGCGGGGGGGGACGACACACACACACTTTACAGCCACATGACAGTTTCAGCATGTGGGAAAAATGTCTTCCTAACTCTAAATAGCAAAATTGCAAAATCCCTGAGCATTTCAGGAAGATCAGTCATAGGAAAAAGCAACACAGGAGGCGGGGAAGGAAAGTCTGAGGCTTTAGGAGCAAAAGACAGGCAAAGCAGGGGAGATGCTCGAGGGAAGGGGTACACAGGCAGGCACGACCCCCCAGATTTCCTGATCAGCAATAAGAGGCTAAAAGCTGCAAGGTAATCTCCCAGCCCAAGTGGGCAGGAAGAACCCGACAGCATTTCCCATCCACTACACAGCCAAGTGAGGAGAACAGTAATTTCTTTGGGTAGGAGGCACAATAAGACATGAAATACAAGCACGTCTTTCGTAGAATTTGTAGGCCATAAAAAGTATTTTAATAACATCTGGTGCTGGGGCATGTTGAAGCTTAATTAATTAATCCTTGCAAAGGACTCAGAAATTCTGGGATCAAAGGTGTTGCAGAAGTGCAAAATGCCATTATTATACCTATAAACGTGTGCTTGTTAACTTAAATGCTGTTTATTTATTGCCACTATATACTTGTATAGCAGTATATATCAAGTATATTACGAACATTTTAAAAGTACACTTTTTCATCACATAAAGCTGTCCCCGTCTCAGTCCCCCTGCGCACGCCGGCGGTTGCAGCGCGGCCGTGGTTAGCAGGTGCTGCTGATAACGCATCTCAGAAACACGTAATTGACTCCGATAACGCCTCTGGTTTTTTGGGTGGGGTTTTTTTGGTGTCCGTGGTGTTTCCCACTCTGTAATATTTACACGGCTGCTGCTACAAGAAGCAGAGATTATGCACAGCGGCCCATAGCCATGACTGAAGGCTAAAAAATTAACTTCAGCGTTCCTTTCAGCTTGGTATGTGGTTGCAGTTTTCTGTTTCCTCTCTCTTCCTTTCCGTTCTAACATCTGTCCTACACAATAAAAAATATTAAGGTTAGGTGGGTCTGTTCCATGCATATTTTGACGAGATTCATTGAATTGAGGTCTCCTGTCCGTCTGGAGGTTGGTTTGTTTGTTTGTTTGTTCCTTGTTTTGCAGCCATTTATAAATAATAGAAATCATAAGCAATGCTGTGTTCCCACTAATTCAAAATTTAGCGTCAGGGGTTGTTTACAAATCAGAGGAGCAAAACGCATGCATCTTCAGCAGTCAGTTAGAATGCAGGGTCTTTTTTTCCTCCTCTATTGGAGTATATAGTAAAATTATTCTTTCCCTAAGATTTATTTCAGCTTTTGTTAAATGTTGGGCTTTACGGCTTCCCATAGTTATTTGGAATCTTCTTCTGACTTACACTGGAAAAAAAGTTTAGAAATGTGCTCTCTGTGATTCACAGCAGCATTATTTAGACTAAATTTGTAAATTCTGTGCAGATGACAATAGCATCTTTGTAGGTCTTTTTAAATATAGATGAAATATGAGTTTTCTTTCAAGGTACAAAATGTCATTAAGGGCTCAGGTGGTTAAAATCAACATGAAAAATACATGCTGCATTTTCCCTCCTTAAATGCAATAATGTAATCAGATTTCAAGTCATCTTACCTACCTCACTTACAGCTTTATGGAGATTAATTAGTTTTTAGCCCCCAGTCACATGATCTTTTCTGACTGCCATTTAGCTACATTTGCTATCTGACTTGAACCTGTAAGCTGTCTCCAGTCCCAGAGGACAGATTAAATTTTAGTATTGGTTGCCTTCTTCCTTTGATTTAAAGGTAGATAGTTATAGCCATAGTTCAATTATTCTTTGTTGTTAATTAGCCGTGTGTTGTCATCATTTCTTTGGAAAAGACACGTGTTTGAAGGAGGAGAAGAAAAATGGCTCAGAAGTAAGAGACAACTTCTTTCACGCGGCTGAGCTAAAAAGGTTTTTCCTGATCAGGTGCAGAGCCATAAAACTGCTTTTAATTCACATCTACCTCACCTCTTGCTGCTTTGGTATGCCTGGCTTTTACGCCCTGCTAATCGATAAGGTTACCTGCCCACTTCAGTAAAACAAGCTGATCAGAAAGGAGGAGAGGAAATATTTCAGCTTCTCTTCCTCAAGCAGGAGAGGGGTGAGTTTGCGTCTAGCCGTCCCTGCATCTGCGACTTGGCTTTTGTTTTCTACATTTTCTCCTTAAATTAACTTAAACACTTATTCTATAATGCGGTCTTATGTAAAGGGAATGTTTTATTCGTTGCTGAGAATGATTTCCAAGGCCATTTAATATCTAAATAAATTCCCTTCTCCTCTCCTAAGTGTGTTAGATACAATAAATGTACATTGGATAAAACAGTGTGTAGACAAAATCCTGCCCTTAATTCTGGGTATCCTGTTTACTTCAGTGAAATCCTCTTTTCTCAAGTAAGAAGAGTACATTTTGGCCTGTACTGTGAAAAGACAAGAAACAGATAAGCTCCAGGGGAAAAATAAAGGGATTTTTTTTTTTTTTTCTGTTTGTGATTAAAAATAAAGTAGTAAATAATAAAGGGATTTGACTAGTATTGTTGCTTAGGATGGTGTATAACTGGGCTCCTCAGCAGCATATAACAAAAGATCAAAGGGATCTCTGCTTCACATAAGTAAACCAGTTCTTGGAGTAACGGCACGGGCTGCGTGGTTTTTCCTTAGGTGAGAGCTGGGAGTGAGTTAAGATAATGAAAGTGTTATCTATTACATGTCGAGAAAGCGTCAGAGCCAAAGCCGTTGAAGCCTTTATACGGACATTACATGTGGCTGCCTATTTGCCATTTGTTTCCTAAATTTTCTGTAATTTGCTCTGCAGCAAACATTCACCTTGGTTAAATAGGACTCCGCTCAGCAATATTCAGCAGAACCGCGGCGTTTCCTGGCTCCGGCCATGAAGGCTCCGCAGGATTTTCACTGCTCAGGTGTTGCAAAGCCTAATCCTTATTCAGGAACCAAAACGATCCACTTTCCTTGCCCGCGGTGCTTGGATCCCTGCCTTTGGCAGTAGCCCCAGACTCCTGCAGAAGATGAAGACATCCCTCCATGCCTATAGATGGAAAGGCGCCAACATGGATGCCATCAGAAGGACGCAGCTGAGCATATGCTGAGAAAATTGTGGCATCCATACTGTACATGGGGAAGGGCTGACTGAACACACCAGTTTGTTGAAGCTTATGGCCCTGAAAAGGAAACATAGGTTTCCTGTAAATGTCATTCAGGGATATGCTAACTGTTATTTCCTGGCGCTGGATCATGATGCTTTCAACACATTCTGTTCATCTACCTCTGCTGCCTGCCTGCCTGGCTGTGCACAGCGATAGCTCTCCTGTCTTCTCACCTTTCCCTCCTCCCTGCGTGAGGCTAAGGTAAGAGAAACTCAGGCAAAGTGAAAAAAAATGGCTTGGGGATGGAGCACTAAGGGAAAAAAAATTTAAAAAGGGATGGTTCGGTGTTGTGTGCCTTCCGGTAGCTGCCACCGTTGCAGGACAAGTGCGTAACCGGTGTGTTTGGGCTCCATTACTTTGACTCCATTATGAGCGAACTGGTCCCCTGGTGCCATTCTGCCATGGCATTTCATTTGTACAGATTGCTTTCAGCCTTAGTGCCTACACTATGGCTGCTCCGCTCCATAGTCTTAAAAGGTTTCCCTAAGTACCTTCTGCAATATGAGTTGTCTCTTCGGCTGTCTGCATTCCTCATCTCCCTCCCTTCCTCCGTCTTTCAGGTATTGTGTTTTGGACTGGAAGTGTCAGCAAGCAGGGTGGCGTATCAAGAAGAACCGGAGCCGGGCATGGCTGCCGTATCTCCGCGGAGCGACGGTGGCTCAGTGTCACACCGTCCATCTTTGGTTAGTACCTGGGCCTCGCTGCACCACCCCTCCAGTGCAAAGCAATTAAAGGAAAAGAGGTAAACACTTACAAATGCATCGGTTTAGGCTGCTGAGGGCATTATTCCCAGCCAGGAGCATAGACCCTGAGCTTTTGTTCTGGTGATAAAGGGGATATGTTATCTCTATTCCAGCTCCGAGCTGTATAATGCTCCAATGAAAAGCAAGTTTCTTTGCCTAGTGAATAAGGATCATTGTTTCAGGGATAATGAGGCTCCACTCCCTTTTGGCTCTCTCTGAAAGACCACAGCACTGGCGAAGAAACAGTGCCGCGGGTCCGCCAAATGTCTGCTGAATGCAGTGGTGACAGGCGCGATTTTCACAGTTATCATTAAATGGCATGTGAGTGGTTTTGTGCGCCATGTTATACTGTATCAACCCACGATAAACAAGCAACTGGCTACAGGACTGCAACCTCCTACCATCCGCCCTTTGCCATAATGTTATTGTGTTTGCTTGATTAGATTTTTTCCCCCCTCCCTGCACAAGTCAAGAAAAGAAAGAAAATGAAAATGGTATATTATACATACAAATAAAAACAGAGCAAAAAAGTAGATTACAGTTGGGTACCGGTATGCCAATTTATTTTGCACAATTGCGATAAGTAAGGCTTTTATTAACACAATAAGGAAGGCATGATAGCACAAAACTAAGCAGATGCTCAAATCGCATCTGGACGGCTGGAAAACTCTGGTCAAAGCTCCAGGTGAAATCCGATGAAGTTGTAGTGTCTTTGAAAATTTGGCATCTCTTTTTACCTGCCTAAGTATGAATCTAAGTAGGTTTTTTTTAGTGCTATCTGTGTTTGGGAAGCTCAGACCTAATTGCTGACACGTTACATTCAGTAAAAATAAGGACACAATAAAGGTCTTTTTGTCACGATTACTTTCAAGAGGTATTTTCATGAGCAAAAAAAATCATGGGTTTTAGGAGAGAAAACCACTCAGATTTGCAATGGGAAGTGTGACCTGAAAGGCTGCTGTAAGACCCCCACGGTGCTGGGCAGGAGGCGGGGAGCAAGGTGAACCTCTCATTTCGGATGGTGGTTCTCTGGACCAGCCAAACAGAGAAAATATTGGAAATGCATGCAAAAGTTACGGTCAAAGAAAGCAATAGGAGTACTGATTTCTGTAGGGACCATAAGCCCAGGAGATGCCAGGTTTTTGCTGGGGGCCAGTGGTCCGCGGGGGCTCATCGGTGGCCATCCCCAGGGGGGCACAACCTGCTGGGGACAAAGTGCACTACGTGCATTCCCTGACTTACTGTGGAGCTTGGCATGACCACTTTTGGGTTACCTTATCCACCCTCCTATTTCTCCTTTGAGGCTAGATGCTCAACATTTTTTGCAAATTGGGCCGCTTTGAAGTATCATCTTTCTCCCCTTGTCAGGAATATAAACAAATAGCAACAAATAGGCAAAAAGCCAAAGAAAGCAAGGTTTAAACCAAATGGGTCTACTTTACAACTGGCTCTGAGTGTGACCAGGTTTACTTGGGGTGGAAACATCTCTGAGGCAAACGGCAATGCTTAATTCAAGGAGCTAAAAGAATCGGTGCTGTAAGGATGCCTCTTCCAGCCATTTCTAGATGCAGAAAAAAGCACAATATTCCCTGTGTCGCCCACTAGGAATAATTGTTCGTGTAGGATGCATTATTTGATACCTGCTATTTACTAACGTAGTTGAACTAAAGACCTGGGCACTACTGGACCCAGTTCACGAATATTTATTGCACCAAATCCAACCTATAATATAGTGTCAGCCTTGTACCAAAGCAGGAGACAGTAGTATTTATGATTATTAGTACAATATTGAATCATCCTGAACCAATTACTGGTCCAATTACTGTGTCATTATTATCTTCTGAATAGGGCTTGATTTGTCTGTGATAAATATGATGCAATTAAACTACCTTTTTACATAATAAAACACTGCAGGTGTTTATTCTTAAGGGTTTACGGATACCAACAACCAATAGATTTAATTAAAAAAATCCTTGAAATAAATGTGAATTTCATTAAATTGTTCTAGCACTGGTGAATATTTTAAGACTATCTACCGAAAGATTCTCTCTTTATAATCTGTCTTAAAAGCTATGCTAAGTGCACAAAAACAATGACTTCAGCTTCTTAATGTTTCAATAATTAATAACATTTCTTTAAAGAATGTGTAATTGGTCTGTAATAGTATAACTTAAGAAACAAAAAAGTTATGTGGGTCAAATTGCTATTACTGTTGTGTCAGTGTGAGCGATAAATGTATGCTGGTTTAACGAGAAATCTTACTAAATTCAAATTTTCTGCTCAATAATTTTAAATTTAATCTTACATTTTTAGCACTACAGCCATAAACATAACATTGACTTAACTCCAGTTTGGTACTAGCAATAGATACAGAACTACGGTGTGCGGGCTTTATCTTATAAAAACAAGAGATCATCAGTGTGAAACCCTACCTGGAATTATTTTGTCTCTCAATACTGTAGATAAATAGCTATAGCTTTAGCTATAAACCAACCTAGCTCAATATAGTATAAATGTGTATGAAACCCATTGCTGGGCTATTTTATGCTGGTTTTCATAGAGGCGAATTCCCTTCCCCAGCTTTGCTGCTGGACTGCCCTGTTGTGCAGGGTTCAAACGAATGGTGACGCCAGTATTGCCTTTCTCCATCCGCCCTCCCACGGCTGCATTCAGTCCTCTCATCAGTGTTGGCTATATGTGGTATATGTTGGCTTTATGGGAAAGTGCAGGAGCATATATGGGAAGTGCAGGAGCATACAATGTCGGGAGAAATAGTAGGGCTTCTGGAAACAGGCCAGATGTTTGGTACTGGAGGTTTGTCTTGTGTTGGGGCAGAAAAGGCTCAAGGTTTCTTTTAACAGCACATCCAGCTAAGTCCAGGACAGGCGGGAGCTCGTAATCCAGTTTCACAAACGCAGCTAGGGAGAGATGAAGCAGAGTTGGGCGGGAGCTCCAGAGTCATGGTGATGCTGACCCCCACCGAACTGGGGTCATGGACCCATGGCTCCGCGGTGGCGAAGCTCCCAGAGCTCCGGGCTCACGTACTGCTCCAAAATAACGCAGGCATTTGCAGAGGATTTACTTTTATATCTAAATCGTATTTGATCATTATCAGCTAGACACCTCTACATCCATTTTCAGTTATCTGCATTCTTTCAGCTTATAAGGAGTAGCTGTGAGACGCTTTAGGCCACAGGATCTCTCTTGACCGTCTAATACTTAACAGGAGCGCTTATGCCTGTGTCTGTTGAATCCCTACAGCTCCCGTCGGTGGCCGGGCTGTGTCAGCAGGGCAGGACGCGGACCCCGGCCACCCACCCCGCACCCGTGGGACGTGCCTCAGTGCCTCCGCACCGCAGCTTCTCCGATTCCCTCCCATCCATCTTCCCTACAGCACGGGGCAGGCTGAATAATAAAATAAAGCTTTTGCAAAAGGTTTCTTAAGCAAGAGGTAAGGTCAGGCTTTTAGTTGCGAGGCTGGAAATGAAAGGTTACAAGCAAAACAAATATAAACACAATCCCAGCCTAAGCTTAAACAACTGGATTCCTTTTCAGTTGCTTAGTCTGGTTTCTCAGATCCTGAAGGCATACTACAGCTGTCGGCATTTGCAGCATCCTAACTTCTGCCTTAAATCCTGATCCTATGGTCGGGCACAGGAGCTGGCAGCTTGGCTTCCCTCTTCTTCCTCCTCTGGCTGTAGCTCTCAGGGCACGTTCACACTCTTTTGGTCGGTGGTGAGACCTATTTTTTGTGAAGTGACGTTGCTGTAGACACGTCACTTAGGCAGCGTGCCTTTCCTCCTCCTCCCCCTCACCTCTTTGGTCTGCTTTGCTGCTTTTCCCCAGTGCCAGAGCAGATCTGGCTGCTCCCACCCTTGGTGTGCAGCGTGGGAGCACATAAAGGTGTTGCTCATAAAGGTGTTGCGGGATGCTGATGCCTTCAGTCCCCCTTCTATTCCTCGTTCCCGTCTCGCAGGTCGCTCACTGACCATCCTCACCCATCCTTGCTTCCTAACATCCAGGTATGGAGTAACTCCTACAGCATCGCTCTTGCTTACCGTGTAGGACCTACCCACGGCACTGCCATCCCCCTTAGGGGTTTTGGCACCAAAACCCGGAGAAGGGATGAAGTCTAATAACATTTTCGACTTGTTTGTAAACTAAAATCAAGACTGATTAGGCCAGAAACTTCTGATGATAAGAGCGATTAAATAGCCAAGGTCAGCTTTGTGCCTAGTGCAAATCGGGGCTGTTGTACTCTCTTTGACGATGGTGCTCTGATTTATATTAGTCGCGGCCCTACACTGGAGCATGGATCAATAAACACTGAAGCAGAAACACATTGAGAAGGAGAGCTAAATTATGGGGACAAAAGTAAATAAACCCCCAATGAAATGACAACGTAATGGAAGCATCCTGGCTAGCTAATTCTGATAATTATTTCAAAGCAGCCAACACATATGGGTTTCTACCGCAGCCTCTCTGCCTTCAGGAGTGGGGACCTGTATCGGCACTCAGCATCAGTGTCTGAGGACTTTATCCCTGCGATGCCTTGTGTCTGCCGTACAGCACTGGGTAGCATAGCAGGTCTCAAAGAAAAAAGTATTAATGCACGGATAATTGCCCACGTCGTAAAAATTTACTAGGAACTTGATACTTTTATCATTTGTCACAAACAACTCCACGGTATAATAATGTAGGAAGTACCATTGGTGCTATAAAAAAAGTGATGGTGCAAATTACACTTCTCTTTTGCTGAATGGTGCTAAATTGCAGGGAGTTCCCATTTTTTTATTGCCAGAATTTCAATAATTGTAGATGTACATTTGCAGGGATCAATTGATAATTTGGAACACGTCATCAATATTTCATTTTCTCTATATTTTTAAACGAAAGAAAGAAGCCCAATTTCACAGTGGTAAGATTAAAAAAAGATCTCATTTTGTTTTCCTGTCTACTGTTAAGGAAGAAAGCTCATTTCTTGCAGCATAAAGGGATATTAATGAATGCAAAGAGCATTTTCCATATTGCAGAATAAAATTTACTGTTCTAACCAAAGATATTTTATATAAATTAAGAGTTTGTTTAAAAAAATCGAAAACGGGAACTCAATTCTAGACAATGCTTAATTTAAACTAAGTGTTAAAATAAAAGCAATAACACTGAGAATAAATTAATGAACTACAATTAACTATATTTACAATAAGTGGTTTGGTTGGAAACACCTATTCCCTACACTGATAAAATAAAACCTGTATTCTGCAAAAGCTGAAATAAGTTAAATGAAGATGCTTTTAACAAGGTTATTACTTAAGCAGTGACAGGTTTACAGATTTTAGCACCATTGGGTTTTCACAGGAGCTACAGCAAGTGCTAAAATAACACACACCTTCAGGTTCATTAAATTCACCAGTGTGATGAAATAACTGATATTTTTCTGTATTACTATAGTGCCTCAAAGAACTGACTATAAATAAGATACACTAATAACAACTGTTTGCAGTGCTAAAACAATAAAATAATTCTTCCAGGCTTATATGCAAAGGAAGAAATAAGTGTAAGGCAGGCTGTTAGCACAGTTATAACTGGTGGCTTTTATTCTACCAGTACCATGCCTTCAGTCATTTATTTATCATAGAAATGCCCTATAAAATGTTTTATCATTCACTGTGGCAGCAAGAAACTTGTTAAAAGGGTACATGAAGAGGGGGCTCCAGTCCCGAAATATTTACTTTCTAATCTGGTGTTTATTGAAGCATTTCTGAAGACTAGCTTATGCGAAGAACTGATTTTTAAAAAGGAGCATTTCAGATGATAGTAAATCCCACATTATACTCTGTTTTGGAAAGAACCAACGCTGAAAAAAGCAGATTTCTAATAAATCAATGGAGTATGGCCTTTGGAGACCTGGGAGACATATGGACAGTAATAGAGTATCTCAGGTTGTTTCGTGAACGATTCCATCTGGATGAGGGCTCGGCGTTATTCGCAGCCTCCTTCTCCCCTAAAACACCTTCAATCTTACCCGCAGCCCCTATCTCAAATGTCAGACCACCTGGGATCCGCAGCTGTCGGGCTGAAAGCAGAGCTGCCAGGGCGGCCCCGCACCGTTAGCCGCCAGCAGCCACAGCCCCGCTGCTGCTGGGTGAAAATCAAGGGATTTTGGGCTGCGGGGTTTGCACCGGGTGTGATATTTAATGCTTCAGCCCCTTGCATGTAAATATATATTTTTAATATATATATTTTAATTTTTTATATATCTGTGTATATATTTATATATATATATATTTTTATATATATATATGCACACCTGTGCATGCAAACATATCTGTGCACACCTAGAGGGTTGGAATAACGATTTCCAGTGCCAGGTTTTGGTCCCCATAGGGCCGCTCGGGTCTCCCCATGTTGATGCAGGGGTAAAGCAGGAGTGGCTTTGCAGCAGCTACAGGGTGCAAACCCCATGTAAATGGGGAGAATCGACCCCGGGATGTTATAAGCTTGCCTAAATTTTGCAATGTTATATTCTTCCTCTGGACGATTTGCAGTTTTGCTCTCCGGAAGGAGTAAATTCTATTTCAGCAATATGCATGGTACCGAAGCATGTTTACACTGACTGAAAGATTTCCTTTCGGGGGTTGTAAGCGAGGTTTGGGTGATAGTAATTGTGCTGCAAGGTGTGAAACCCAGCCACAGGGTTTGATCTATCCCACTGCAAAGCTGGTGCATTGTGCGGGGAGTCTGGGAGCATGGGGCAGGAAAGCAGCAAAGTTGCCAACCGTTTGCTCCCTCGTGTGATGGGGATTTTGGAAGATGAGTCCCATCCATCCCTATTTCCCAGAGCTTTAACAGTGCATGCACAGGACGTGTGTTAAGCTTCTCTCAGTTGCCATCTGAGCTCCCCACAGCCCCCAGTACCTAAAATTACGAGGAGAAAAAAAATCCTGTGTAACCCCAGCTTGAGGATTTTCCATCCATTCTTGCCAACCCAAGCTGATTCCTTGTGTTTGAAGACCGCCTGCTCTCATCGAAAGAAAACCCCCCAAAATCTCAGCCACTGTTTTGCTCGTACAACAAGGATGAGCGTGCAGCCTGCCATGCTCCGGAGGCAGCTGAGCAAAGGGACTGCTGGACGCACGTTTCAGATGGTGGGATGTGAACAGCACTTTTCACCTGGGCAAAAACCTTTTAATTTCTCCACATACTTCATAAACCCCTTGTAACATCTCTCTGAGAAGAGCAGTATGACCATTTTATTGGTGAATAAACAGAGTCGCAGTGAAATTAAATGACTTCTTTGGCCTTAGGCACAAAATAGCTGCAACCGGCCCGTAAATGAAAAAAATGTTTTTCATTAGAAGTTCTTTATCTCAGGAGTTCCACTCCCACCTTGATTTTACACAGTCTGCACTTACCGATCCTTTGAGGAAAATGTTTGAGTTATTAATTTATTTAGATTTTTGTAAACTGTGGGAAACTTGGGGAGTGAGTTGGTTGTGAGTGCCTGGTGGTTGTTAATAATTCATGCTTCATGTGAAAAGAAAATTGATCAGAAGCATCCTGGAGAGACCAATCCATGCTGCCTCTGCGATCAGCTGAGACACAAACTAAATACGAGGCATGAACTGAAAGATATTGCTGAGAAAAACTGCACAGACCCATCACGAGCCAAGCGGCGTGGCTGGCGAGGGGTGTCAAAGGGAGGAGCGGCACAGTGTCCTTTGAAGCCCAGTCATGGAGACAAGGATGTGGGAAAAGACCCTGCAGCGAAAAGTGGTCAAAAGTTCTTAGGAGGAGGACGAGAGCAGCTCCATTTCCTGAAGGCAGCAGTCCAGATCAAACAGTCCTTTGTGGAAATGTTCAAAAAAACCCCAACCTCACCCTGGGATGACGATGAGCTCCAACACCTGGGGCTGGATAGGAGGTCAAAGGAGGAGCACTGGGGGACGTCTGTAGATGCTGAGGCTGAGGCTGTGCCAGAGCTGATGAGATGGACCTGTTCTGTCAAATGTAAGGGTTTTTATTTTCTGCTAAAAAAAATGTTCAGAAATGATTCCCACATGGAATTTGGGAAGTGTTTGCTGAGCTTTAATTTCACCCTGGATCCATTGATTCATCAAGCCTAGGTTGGATGGGGCTTTGAGCAACCTGGTCTAGTGGAAGGTGTCCCTCCCTGCCCATCCCCCACTAGGCAGGGGCGTTGGAACTAGATGCTCTTTAAGGTCCCTTCCAACCCAAACCATTCTATGAGTCTATGATTCTATCCTTTGTTTCTCTATGCTGTTTTTCTATTTAAAGTAACTTCTGTTACATTAGAAATCACACATATCTGACCCAGAAAGACAAGAATTTCACAGTCTCTAAGGAAATGTGGTGAAGGAAGGTTTTCTGGAGCCTAAGCTTTCACTCAGCTTTTCAGCTGGGAATGGAGCCTCCTGTCCATGTGCTCACCACAGAGGGACCCCAGGACAAGGATGAAGGACCGGAGTGAAGGAGGGTGCGCAGAGGTTGCCACAGGCACCTGCCATTTCTGGAAGAGTTTCTGTTTTGAGGCACGTGCTCAGTTTGGATAGGTAAGTCATCATGTACCGGTAGAATTTTTTTCTCAGATTTCCACATATTTTAATTGCTACACATGAATAAGCACATAAATTAATGCTAGATGTACTTCCTGTCTGTGTAGTGTGAGCTATATAGATATATGCATGTACAAATTTATGTGTAGTTATCAGTCTTGGTATCCTACTTCTTAAGGTAATTGTGTCATCTAAATTCTGTCATACTTGGTTCAGGACAGATTCATTAACTGTTCCTATTACCCTGGCATCAGAGCACCTACTTCATTGAGGTAAGGCCAGAATAAATCCCTTAATTTCTCAGGTTCTTTCACCATTCTTGCTTGGAAATAATGAGAGATGCTTATACTCAAAGAAAAATTACATATCTGACACTGAAAAATACAGTAGGGCTAATTATTATGGTATACTGAGGCAGAATAATTGAATTAGTATGCTTGTACAAATTATTTTCTATGTGTTGGCATAAGAACTGATGTTGACAATATTCCATGAATATTGCTATTATAATCTTTAGTATTATAATCTTTAGTATTATATAAATACACATATATGCATATTCTATATGCATATATGCTTCCAATATATGAGTATATCTGAGGGAGGACCTCCCTAGAGGCAGTATCAGGTTGCACATTGCTCTCCTCCAGTGCCAGGTAGAGTGGGAGGAGGAGAGGAAGGAAATATGGATGCTCCAAGTAACAATCTCTCTTTCTTTACCTATTAATTTGTGCATCCAAGTTAACAAAAAGAAAAAGCCCTTTGTGGTAATGTTCCTCTATACATTACTGAGTAGATGAACTTCATGAGATGTTGGACA
Source organism: Mycteria americana (assembly GCF_035582795.1). Classification (NCBI taxonomy): domain Eukaryota; kingdom Metazoa; phylum Chordata; class Aves; order Ciconiiformes; family Ciconiidae; genus Mycteria; species Mycteria americana. The sequence continues at coordinate 40,531,124 of NC_134373.1, forward strand.
GCCTTCATGATAGATGTAAGGGAGATATCATTTTGTTACCTAGGCAAACAGACTACATTATCTATAGTTAGTCTGTTTCTTAATACTGCTCTTACCTTTGCGATATCTGGGTACTGTAATTTATACAACCTAATTTTTCTTAGCCTACCATGTGACTGTTTTTAAATAGTGGACTATGATACACAAAAACTAGGCCAAAAATGGATTTTAAATTTCCTTGTCTCAAGAGAGAAGTCCACTGGCATCCTGAATCAAATATTCCCCAGTATTATTGGGTAGTCTTCACCTATTTGGGGAGATCACTTTCCCTCTGACTATGTACTGGATTCATTCCAGAGACTAATTTTCCTCTGCACTGAGCTGGAGCACATCTTTTAGGGCACACACCGATGCCGAGCGAACCACTGTCTGTGTGATCAGGGCGAGTCCCATGGTGGCACGTTGTGGTCCAAAAACTTTACTGCTCTGGTCCATAATACACAATGGCTTGGCATAAAGTAAGTCGGTTGTTTACGCCCTACAAGCACTATATGCTAACCACGAAAAATTGTTTTGCTCTTAACCCACCTGCATGAAGCACTGATGCGGGTCACTGCATCCCGTGTTTATCTCTCCGTCCGCAAGATGTTGGACCACGAGGAGCAAACACAGCCTGGGCACAAGTGACTTGTCAGAGCGATAAGCTGCCGCCATGCTTTGTCGATGGCCGATCTGTTGAGATGTTAGACAGGGTGCCGAGTTTAAAGCTGTTTCTAATGATTTGCCACTTTGCTGCTGAAAACTGAAGCAAGGGTGGGAACACGTCTGCTTTGGCCAACCAGTAATCAGTGCTTGAAGGCTATAAGCACCAAAGTACTTTTTGGCCACTGTTGATGCATTTTCTGTAAATTCCAAGGGGGTTTTATTACTTTTTTCACCTTTTCCTTGCAGATGCAGTGCTTTCTGCAGCTTTTGCAGAGTGCCGTGTCCACAGGCTGGTTTAGCAAAGGCCACTGCTCTGCGTCACTCTCCCATGGAGCCTACACAGAAGACAGGAGTTCGGGCAGAATCAAAGCCAAGGTTTGTAATGTATTGGCCCTTTACAACATCGGGGTGCTAGGGCTGCTCACGTTTTCAGACACCTTTAAATTGTGCATCATTGAATCCCGGAAAAGCGTGCAGAGGTCTCCATTCCCAGGTTTGAATTGTGTCCGTGAAGGTTTATCCTATCTCTGTACACCCAACGTTCAAATATCCTTCAGGAAGGGCTCCCTGGCCCCTGGCTGAGAGCGCGGTGGTCTCTGCGGTGGTTTTGCACAAGTTGTCTAGAAAAGGGACGAAGTTTCACGGGCGAGCATTTGTGGGATGAAGGTCTGAGTAAGAGGAACCATACTTTCGGTTACATTACTCTGCCTTGCAGTTCAGCTGGGAGCTTTCCCACATCTCATCGGCTGCTCCGAGCCTGTGCAGTTTGCAAAGTGGAAAAAGGAATTGAAGAAGGAAAAATAAATAATGAAGCACGTAAGAATTAAATATCACCTATTCAAATAGCAATTATGCCGTTGAAAACAAGATCACCACACCTGTACAAGAAAAGACAAGCAAGCCCAAAACATCTGTTTGGATCCACCTGCCAAGCACCTGTTTCGCTGTTTCAATGCCATTTGATTGCTGGAGATGTAGAGGCTCTTGTGAGGTAATGAGTGATTTTACATTATGCATGATTGAAAACAGGTGTTCTAATGCTGTACAATTCTATGCATGAATAATTCAGTTTGTTTAGAGCAAGATCTTTAAAAGAAGTATGGTCTTTATTTTTTCGTAAATATTAAGGTTATTCTCTGCAATGTATGGTGGCTGGTCTTTTCAGCAGGCTCACTGATGACCATTTTTGTATAATTTTATGGGTAGGAAATAACACTGTGAAAGGTAAAAAAAATAATTATACCTAAAGCACATAAGCAATGAAATTGAAAGGTTTCTTTAGCAAGGAGGGGGAAAAAAACCTGTCACTGTTTTAAGGGAGAAAGCCAGATGACTTTTGGCAAAGCCTGCTTCTCAACACTAACAAAACAACCCAAGAGCTTAATTATATAGAGAGGTGAATGTGCCTCAGGGATAAGTAAGAGCTAGTCCATCTCTTGGTCCGAATTCCAGCTGAGTCTGAATATGTTTAAGAATTTGGGTTGTTTTTTTTCTCTCTCTTTTTCCTCATGATTATGAAAAGGTTTCTCGCACAGTTGTATGCTTTGTGTTGGTGGAAGATGCTGCAGACTCAGGTCTTTATCTGCAGACCAGTTTCCATGTTGGCAACTGCAGTATAAATCAGCCCGTGCTCCTCACCATGGGGAATTCAGTGGCTGCTTGGGATCACCTCCCAAAGATGAGGAAGACGTGGTAGTCCAAACTGAGAGATGCAGCTAAGCTTGTAGCACCCCGTCTGCTTCTTCCCAAGGTAAGCAATGCAGCTGACACGACCTCGTGGCTTCAGCCAGGAGAGTTTTGAGTCGGGATGAGAAGAACTAAGCAGCCAAAGGTTTTCCTGTCACAGTGTATGTCTTGTATCAAAAATAGCGTGGCCAGCAGGAGTAGGGCAGTGATGGTGCCCCTGTACTGGGCACTGGTGAGGCCGCACCTCGAATGCTGTGTTCAGTGTTGGGCCCCTCACTACAAGAGAGACATTGAGGGGCTGGAGCGTGTGCAGAGAAGGGCAACGAAGCTGGGGAAGGGTCTGGAGCACAAGGCTGATGGGGAGCGGCTGAGGGACCTGGGGCTGTTCAGCCTGGAGAAAAGGAGGCTGAGGGGAGACCTCATCGCTCTCTACAACTGCCTGAAAGGAGGCTGTAGAGAGGTGGGGTCGGTCTCTTCTCCCAGGTAACAAGTGATAGGACGAGAGGAAATGGCCTCCAGTTGCGCCAGGGGAGGTTTAGACTGGATATTAGGAAATTTTTCTTCACTGAAAGGGTTGTCAAGCATTGGAACAGGCTGCCCAGGGAAGTGGTGGAGTCCCCATCCCTGGAGGTATTTAAAGGACGTTTGGATGAGGTGCTTGGGGACATGGTGTAGTGGTGGACTTGGTAGTGTTAGGTTTATGGTTGGACTCGATGATCTTAAAGGTCTTTTCCAGCCTCTACGATTCTGTGATTCTGTCTGCTCTCTCCTTGTTTCCTCAGCTAGGACTGTAAGTTAGTTTAGTAACAAGGTTTGTGACTAGTGTCAGTTGTGGTGTTAGGTTTTATTACGGGAACCTTCTGCTGGGAGCAGCGCTGAGCTCTCCCGTGCACTTTCCAGGGAAGGTCTGTCACATTGGCCAGTTCCCCCACATCCATTGCAACCACTCCAGCAGTTTCAGGGGTCCACAGCCGATTTGATGCCTGGCTTGAAACAAAGTGCTCAGAGCGCTGCAAGAGGGTATTTCATACCTGGCGGGCCAGATCCTGCACCTCCCAGGACAGACAAGGTTCAAAAGCAGATGAAGAGGATGCCAGCCCTGCCAAGATATTGTGGTGGGCAATGTGAAATCTTGGTGAGGGTGAAGAGAGCGGAGAAAGTGAAAGTGAAGAGAAACTTTCAGATCTTCCAAATGGTCATGTCCTGTCCATTGCCATTGATAAGACCATGAAGTGGGAAAAGAGTAAAAGAGAAGAAAGGGAATGAAATTACTGATTTGAAAGGAGGAATTAACAAAGAGAAGAGCCTGAAAGCAATTATTAAAGCATGCTGCAGTGCCCTGTGCTAATTAAAAAATGCTCCATGGTGCTACAACACCAATATTTAGAGCTGCTGATATATAATCTGAATAGATTTGGATCCAGTGGCTGTAGGGGTTGGTGGAGAGGACTTCAGCACGTTGTATGGGGTCAGGCAATAGAAGGAGGAAAATTCAAGAATCCAAAATAGCCACGTGTGACCCCAGACCTCACTGGGCAAACAGGGGTAGCTCAAACTCTGTGGCCCACACTGCTCACGAGACGTCAGGTCAGGGTTCCTGTAGGACTTAAAAGCAATGAGTCTGTGACTAAACCTGGCTAAGCATGCGGACATTTAGGGGTTTAACTGAAATGGGTCCGTAATCTTTCAGTATTACATATACAGTATGTTACTGGAGACTGTAAATTAGAGTTTATAATATCCTATCCATTCAGCTAGTGACAAAGTGTCTAAGGCAATCTGACCTGCTTCACAGACCATGAGAAAAATCCTCATGTAAACTGAAAAAGATGAATTACAGCATTTTACAGAGAGGTAGGGGAATTTATCTCAAATCAGATCTTGGGTTAATTCCCACGACAGGTGAAAGAATGTTTCACCACGCTTTACTCAAATAAAGTTGGGGAAGTTTAATAGGTGCAACCCTACAGGCCAAGGGATAAGCTCTGCTCCCTTTAATGCATTGGAGCCAATGCCCATGCCATCAACAACACGGGTAGTAATCAAAGTGAAGGAAATACAGGAAGAGATCTCTGAGGGAAGACAAACAGCAGGGACAAAATACTGTATAATGTCTGAAGTGTGAGGAAAAGGTGGGGGATTTTTTCTGAGATGATTAGGAAGAGGAATACATCCTGGTACTCTGAGTCACTGCAATAAGGAAAGCATTTTCTTTTCACTGGGAGTTGTTGTTCCTCCCTGTCATAAGCAGAAAATAAATGAAATCCCATAATTATAACATGCTGGAGAGGGAGAAAAAATGAAAAAGGATGACGTGGCATCTCTCGGAGATGCTGCTGCCTGGCCTCCGGAAGGGTTATCTGTCACGGTGCAGATGATGGAAACTCACAGGTCCCACTGAGCAGCTGGGAGAAAGGCAGCACATTTCTGCTCCTTCCTGACTCCTTCCCGTTCGTTTGTAACCCATAACAGCAGCTGAAGGCTTCCTTCAGGTTGGTGGAAGAATTTCCTACGGATGTACTACTCTCTCTTTTTTTCTTTTTTGTCCCTTTCCCAGTAACGGCTGTTTTATAAAACTCCTTATCTGATTGCTCTAAATTAATGTTAGAGGTTACTTTCTGTTTTCTCCTTTAAGTCCAGCACATGAGCCTCCCAGAGAGGTATCCTTCTCTTAGCTCTGCAGAGCCTGCTCAGTAGCAGTGAGAGAAGATGCCAGTAGCTCCTCTACCACTTTTCTAACTATTTCCATTCCCTTTCTAGGTTCTGCGATGATACGCTTGTTCTTGCAGTTGAATCCTGCAAGGGCAAAGTGTGCACCTTGGTCATATTATGTTGGGTATTGATCTGTGCGCCAGGTCAGGTGCCCTCAGACCGGAAAGAAGGTTTGGCTTTCTACCTTCACTCCTTTGTGTCACACCTTTGCTGCACGGTGTCAGAAGGAAATGGAGTTTTCCAGAAAAATAGCCCAAAGAACATCTTCAGAGTTTCTCATTTGCAAGCATACCTGTGTGATTCAGGACTTTCAGGAGGTTTCTAGATGAGGCACTGGAAAGATGAATGTGGAGCGCTCCGATATCTGTGTTGGGTATGAAAATATTTAGTTCCTGAAACCTTTTGAGGGACTCAGATGGAAGTTGTTCCATAAATTGAAAGTATGTATTTACCTTTTTGTCATATACCCCCTGTGATTTATTATGTAACTGTTCCCTGTCATCTTTACCCTCCATCTTATTTGTCTTTGGTTTCCTCTCAAGAGTTAACCAGGATCTGATGAATTTACAGGAAATTTTCCATTGCTGACTGGGAGATCGAAGTCCCCGAAATCTCTATTGCTACAGCAGAGAGGACATAACGAGGTACTTTCTCTAGGTACCAGTAGTCTCGTTTCCTAAACCAGTAGTGCACCTCCTTCTTATTCGCAGTTATAATCATGTTGAAACTGTCAAGTGTTGTTTCCACCTCTTTAATTTTTTTCTCGAACGAAATCCTCCACTTCTTTCTATGCAGAGGCTGCTGTGGCCTGGATCTCATCTTGTCTTCTAGTAACATCTTCCAGATTTGTTTTAAACTGATTAGACACTGCTGAAGAATCAGCTTCTCTCCCCCGGACAGTACAAAGCCAAGTGTTGACAGAGCTGGCTCCTGGCCATCAGCTACGTGATGACGCAGCATCGCATCTTTTGACAGCCCTGATTTCGTTTGGGGCACTTTGAAATGTTCACACACCCTGACGAATTAAAATAAAATAAATTACAGGGTGACAGGAGGCTGCAATTAAAAAATAAGTGTCAGCTTGACCAGAGAGTTGCTTTAATTAAAGGGCTTATTCTATACACTGGAGCAAAGAATCTGGAAGTTATTTCTGCCCTTCTCATGTGGCTGCATTTTCCCTCTGAATTTTGATTTTGAAAAACAGAAAATTATCCTTTTTATTGAGCTACTGAGAGAAATTATGCGGAATGAGCTGAGTGAATTTAAAATTCTCTCAGTAGGAGTAGGAAAGGAGGGAAATACTTGTCCTTCCATAACTAAATAACTTCCAGTGCAGTTTAGGCACAAAGACACTAGTTTTTGGTGCCCACTTGAGCACAGGGATACATTTAGGTCACGAGGATCGCATATATTGCCACCACCTAGGTTATTTACTGGAGGGACACCATCCTCTCTTTAAGCATGAGGAGGAAATACAGAAGGTTACAACATCAAATACTATTTCTCAGGTTCATTTGTCCCTAAAGGTTAATAAAGCTCTTCAAGAAATACATTGAAATGAAGCAAAGTTAGCTCTAGTATTTGAGTCTTCCCATCACAGTGTCCTAAGAGATGTCCTGTGGTTTGACACATAATTAATATGTTTATTTATCTTAGCTTGTTTTTTTCTTTTTTAACGGCCATCACCATAATAGCCAAATATAAACATTTCATCCTGTTTCAGAAAGAACCTATGGTCTATTTTATTGCGACACTGTTAATTTCCCAGCTCCCAGCAGTGACACAGAGTAGATGCCTGGAAAAAAAAATCTCCACAATTTTCTCACCGCTTTTGCTTGAAGCTGCATTATGTTTACGAACTTGTGGAAAATGTGGAAAATTTTACCTCTTTCAAGTGTCACGGGAACACAAACTGAGGTCTGATCCGGTAGCACGGCTCGGTGCTGCCTGGCACTTGTCGGGGGTCCCATAATCCACCCACAAGGTTGTTTCAGTGGGTGGCATAAAGTTACATGCTCTTTGCCAGCGTCCAAGATCCCAAACACGTGGACAATCAGGCTGGCTCAAGTATTAAAAGCTGACAATTTTTCAGACAATCATAACTAATATCTTTGTTATTTATTCACGTTAAAACATTAAAATGTCCTCATTACTCTAAATTACATCATTTTTAACTTATGGGATGCCCAAGGAATATTTGTAAGAATTATTGGCTTTAGCTTATACTGTTTGTAACTCACTTTTTATAGACTTGACTGGTCAGGTAATTTCCACAGTATTGTTTTTGGCTCCCTAACTGGATCCCATCCAAGTTTACAAAAGTGCTTCTAGAGAGATAATGGAGCACATTCCAACATCCTGTGAAATGTCAGCTATATATCTAGTGTTAGATGTGTAGTGATAACCTGGGTAGAGCTGCCAGATGCTGTAATTTCTTGCTCGGGAGTACCAAACACCCTGAAGATATCAAGACAATTCTGCCAAAAGAGGGAAAGAAAAAGAAAAGGAAAAAAAAAAAGGAGAGTGAGCAAGGGGGAGAAAGTGTCTAAGCACTCCTGTTTGCTGCTCCTGACCCTGATGCCTACAATGTGGTCTTTACCTCTCTTTCTTTATAAGAAAAATAAATGCAACACTATTAATTTACACCAAAGAATGGTAAGTTAGTTGATGTCAGTAACAAACTTTCATTGTAAAAAGTACAAAAGCATTTTTTGAGGAAATATATAAATCCAGTATTAAAAAAAAAAAAAAGGAAGACAAATGTAACTCTTATCTGAGTCCAATCAGCTGAAAAAAGTACAATGATAAAATAAGATTTAGCAGAAGCATAAATTGAAAATGGCAAATAATACTTTTTTAAAAGGTGCCTACTGGATTAAGTAGGTTTCGGAGGTATTTGATTTAGAATATGTAATCTTCTCCTCTGAGGATATTTGTGAAAGTAAGTTATTCCTGAATGTCCAGAGGTTTCTCTGCTTTTCATTATCTTTTTTTTTTTAACAAGGGCCAGAACCGTATGTATGATTTTCTGTGATATATTCACATGGGAGGTAGTCTTGAACTGGCCAAGGACACATCGTTTACAAGAAGGTCCTGTCAAGCATCCAAATGTCTTTGCTGAAGCTTTCATTTTAGATGACCCCACAGAATGTGAGAAAGCTTTCTTTAGGGGAATGGCATCTTCTGGACAGAGTTATGTCCAGAAAGTCTGCTGTGCTTAACCCGTCACTGAAATGCCCCGTGCAAATGAATTTAAGGGTGGAGGTAGGAATGATGTATTTGTGTTTTCTCAAGAAAGATGCCAGGAGAGGACTCAAGCCCTTGCTCTGAGTTTTTCCTATGCACAGAATTACCTCTCTGGTAAATAAGATTTCTGAGAAGGTCGGTTGGATATTTGGGCCCAGCATCCTGGAGAAATCAGAAGAATTTGGGTCATCTTCTTCTCTTGACTTAAAAATAGTTCCAGTTAATGGTATTTGGAAAGCTTATCTCTTTGAATACAGTCTTCCACTTGTGAAGGGGGCAAAGTTTAGATTTTTGGGTGGAAACCATGTGAAAGTTAGCTGGTTCATTGGGGTTTTGTTTTGACTTTTTTGGATTTGTTCAAACTCAAAAGTCAAAGTGAAACTCGGGGGATGTGAACCCGCTTGAATCAAAACCAAAAAAGCGATGTGCCAGATCTCCCATGAACCAAAAACTGCTGGGTTCTCACAGTTCTCATCCAAACAAAAATGCACAAATATAAATCAAATACCGAACCAAATATCCTCTTTTGCTCCTTGTAGCTTTCATGGAAACAATGCAGAATATTAAAAAGATCTGCTCAGTTTTGCAGCAGCAACTACCAAAATATCCTGTGATCATTTGATAGCTGGCAGTTAATATCCTGATCTATTCTCTTTAGTCAGTAATCCAATCCTTTCCAACTAACACTCTACGTTGGCATGCACAGCATAACCCCTTAACATCTTCCTGGGTTGTACAATTTCACAGGGAAGACTCTGCGTACAATTCACAGTCCTTTACATTCTTGCTCGAAGAGCCAACGAGGGAGATGGAGTTGCAATTATATGAAAACTGCAAGCAGCGTGATCAGTACAAAGGCAGGACGCTTAGCCAGTATATGACAAGCTGGAGTACTGAGAAAATATTTAATGATATTTTTCCCTGTGGTTTACCTTGTTTGAGAACATACCATGGCTCAGAAATGAGAGAAGAAAAAAAAAATCAATGTTTTGCAGTACCATCACTCATCATGTACCGAACAGTTTCTAAAGCCATAAAAAAGTGCTAGTCATGGAAGAACAGCAAAGGTTTCATTCGTAACTAAGACACACTTGTTTGTAATAACATGTGTGCTTTTAAATGTTGCCAAGTTGCTGAGGCTATCTCTCTTATATACAATCTTTAAATATGTAAGTGTTAAAAAAAACAAGGTAATGTTAAAGAAATGTTAAAAAACAAAGTTTGATCAGATGGTTAAAATCCAGTCAAACCAAAGACAACCTGTTTATGACCTTTCTATGCTAAAAGCTAAAAATGTCATTTTTTTTCCCCCCAAGATTAATTACCATCACTTTGGGAGTAGTGAGCTGGACATTATTATATGATGTCAATTAATGATTAAAAAAAAGGTGGTTTGCAAATGTAGCACCATAGTCCCTGGTGCATTACATCATTTCTGAAAGATCTTAACACGTGATAAGCAAAGAACATTTTAACCTAAAAGTCTGAGTGTTACAACCTCCTTTTTGTTGTAACACCCTATGCACAACCTTTTGGCCTTGAAGTCACTTGCAATAAAATTAAGAAGTCAAAAAGAAAAGGAAAAATAACCTCTTACAATGAGAAGACACCCTCCTGCTCTCCTGCCTGTTAATGCAAAAAAAGGAGTCACTATATACGTTGCAAAACTTGGTGTTGATCTTAGTATGTACGCTGTTCTCAGCAAGATCCATCATAAAAATCTCCTGCTTGGAGTCGTAAGGTTGCTGTGATTCAGGTATTATAAACTGCATAATGCAGTTATCTCTGCGAGAGTGCCTTGAAAATTTCATATGCTGAACGAAATTACTACTGCACTTGCCCAGGCTCTGCTTTCCCAGATGGGGTGACAATGATCATTTATGTGCCTTATTGAATTCACTGAAATATTTAGAAGGGGTTTTACCTATATTTTACATCTCCTTCTGTTATAACCTTTTTTGCAGCAAGTTTGATTTCTTTGTCAATAACATACATAACCTGATCCATTTTCCTAGGAGCTCTTCTCCACTCTTAGTATCAAAACGCTGTAGAGGTTCCTTTGTAAATGAACGATATGCATTTAAAATACCTTTGTAATAATAAATACCACATGAACATATGTATCAAGCAAAGGATTTCAATTTTGATGACACTTGCTTCTCAAGAACAGACATTCTGGAAGAAAAAAACATTGCCAGCCCCAAATTGATTGACATTTGTTTACTTAACTCTCTCTTCTTGAAAGTCTGCACACCTATTTCAACCTTGAACAGTTTCCAACTGTGGTATACTGGAACATTTTTTCATTTATTAAGTTCAGTGTTGCCAACCCAAACAAAGAGTAATCAGTGATGATCCAAGCAGACCAAGCTGTCTAGCACCATACAATGTATCTGCATGCTAATTTTCAAATTCCCTCACATTTCCAGAGAACTAATGGGATCATTTTCATTCTGTTACAGCAACTCAACAGTTACTGAATCACCATCTGTGTTTTCGTTAACCTGAATCAGATATGAATTCTGTTATTGCAAGGTAGAGCAGCTTGTTTAATGATTCTTAATCTTTTCTTTAATTAAATCATGCAGCCAACCTGAAAAATCTATCTTAATGCAAATTAGGAGCTTTTTTGGCATTCGCTTACAGTAATGCACTAATAAGGTTAATTTATGAAGGTTCTCTTCCAGTCTGTACAGATGATATTTGTTCGCTGCATATTTTTAGCATATTGTCCCTTTTTGTAATATTTAAAAAAATAATAATAAAAAATGGTTATTTTCACCCGCACAAAAGAGGGAGGCTGCGATCTGCTTATTGTTTATTAGAAAGTTAGAGCACAGAAAATGAAAATCCGTCTCTCCCTTCTGCAAGTATCAGGTTATGCGGATGCAAAGGCACAATTCGAGGACCTATTGAATTAAAGGGCCTCAGATGAGCACTCTCCTGCCTTTGGCTGCTGGAGAAAATCAGGCCTCTGTTCAGATAATAATCTTGAAGATATCAGGGGAGATGACAGAGAGTTTCTCTGAAATCCTTGGGTTTTTTTTTCCTCATAGGTGTGAATTAATAGTTTAAAGAGTAAATAATTCTTGTGAAATAAGCCTGAATACATTTCTCAGTTGCACAATCGCTTCAGCTCTGGGCTTTGATGATCTCAGTCAAGAAAATCTCTGTCTTTGCGAGCATTCCTCCCAACTACAAAATGAGTTGAAATCTGTTCAAGTTGCTGAGTAAAGAGTAAACTTTTTTTTTTTTTTAGGTTGTTTTTCAACACCCACAAGTACATGGGGACGGAGACTGTGAATTTTGACACACGGTCTTTGCTATTTAATTAAAATCACAGAGGCTGGCTGGAAAGTTTTCAGCAAAGTGATTTTTGCATGAGGAGACTACAGATTCCTGAAATCAGGAGTTCTTTTCATAGAAATTTGCCTGTTCGGACCAGGAATGATTTTTTTTAAGTTCTAGGAAAGGACACCTCATCTTAGCTAAAAACTGCAAAAGATCATTCCTCTTTTGCAAGAGGATTGCCCAACCACAGCAGCAGCCAGGGCAGGCTTGCAGGAAGGGGGGGACCGAGCTCAGCCCCTTCCTTACCCTGCTCTCGACCGCGGCTGTGCCTTGCCCTACCTCTTTCTTTTCCCTTTCCGTCTTTCCAGTTGGACTCACTCCATGGCTGACTCTATTAACTATTTGCATGGCCCAAGACTAAAGCTCTTGCTCAAGGACGAGAGAACTTACCGGAGCTGTGAAACTCTGTGTTTAATTAGAGAGAATAGTGGGATGGAACGGCTTGGGGATGGATGATCGAGAGAAGCCTTCGTTCGAGTTCCCTGTAGCTGGAGACTGGAAACAATATCTCACACTGTTCGTGCAATGATTCCTGGCTTGTTAAGTATTCTGGAGTGGCTTTTTTTCTCTGGCTTTAGGAATTTTGCTTTGCCCACTTTCACATGCGTTTTTGCATCCATGGAAATGGGAATGTAGGAGTTTTTCATCTTCCTTTTTCCCCCTTCAGTCTGGAAAACTTTTTTCCAACCATCAGTAGTCCTTGCTGTGTAATATTAACACAGCGAGAATGAAAAGTAACTGTTTGCCTTCCCATTTAATTGTACCTATGTGTTCTTAAGTGTATTACATGCTTCACTTCATGCTTCACCCGCTTTTAAAATATGCAGATAAATGAGTATCAGCATAAGACTATTTTAATACAAACCTATGGTCTTGTACACTATCTTCTGTAAAAGCTACCTGTATCAAAAAGAAAAAAAAAAAAAAAAAACAAATAAAACCCAAAACCAAATCAAAACAAAAAAGCCTCAAAACAACAAAAACCTAAAGGAAAATTACTGATACCAAATTCTGGACTCTTTCCTAGGAGAAAAATATAGACAGATCATTTTTTTCTCCCCTCTTCAACAACACTTAAAAATACATGACACACCCCTTGGTTCCTTTTAGCAGTGAGAGAAAATGAATATTTGACACTTGCATCCTGAAAAGCTATATTGGAGCTATCTTCAGTGTCTTTTTCTTGTCTGGTTTTCTCTTATTTTTCATTGTTCTGCCTGTATTTCACGGAAGGGTGACCAATCTCTAGGGGACAGGGCAATACTTGACAGTGACAGTGTTTTCCTTACACCACATTACAGCATTTTCTCAGGTGCACTGCGCTCAAGTAACAGGAGTTATTAAACTATCTCCTAAAGAAGGTACTCCATAAGGAACCCCAAGAATTGGAAACCGAGTTTCTGAATCATGAAGACCTTTGCTATAAGGCCACCATAAGAAAAAAGGGGATGAAGACTGTACTATCCAATGGAGCCTTGTCTACCACACGGGAGGAAAGGGAAAGAACATGATCACATTTGACACTAAAAATCTTGCTGGGTTAATTACCACCTCACTAAGCAGAGAAATTAAGGCAGGGAGGGCATTCTCATGATGACAACCCTTACCCAGTAGCAAGCTTTGCATTTTCCCAAGGCTGAAGACAATTTAGCCCTGACAAATCCAATCAGTGATATGCAGGCATAACCTCCAGAGATAAGCTCAAAGTTTTTAGGATACACAGGGCCAAAGACGGACTGCAATAGGTCACTATTAAAATATTTACGATATAGCTTGGCCAGTGCTGAAATGGCACTGTTGGCCTGAAGTCGCATCAAGGTCTCCTGGCATTTGCATGTTTCCCCAATGGCTTTGTGCAGTAAAGTGTTAAGTTCTCCTGAGCGTTTTATGTATTTAAGGCAGTAACTTTAAAATAAGGAATTGCAACCTTAGAGCAAAGCTGCTATTTTGAGAATTTTAAACCATTATTGACTCCTGTCAGATCAGTTTCTAGGCTTATTGACTCAAGAAGTAAATATAGACTGAGAGAAAGCGAGGTCAAGTCAATATTTATCTTGCAGATCAATACAGTTTGATACTAACCAAAAATTAAGCTCAATAAATGCATATATTATATGCAGCAAGGTTAGGAGAGATCCATTCAGAAAATTTGTCAATTTGAAATTTCCCCACGGAATCCAACCTTTCGGATTCAATTTCCATTAGCAAATCTGTCCCTTTAAGAATGCATAAGTGACAGCGATCCCGATCCCCTGTCATCCAATCGGATTTTCATACGATAGTTGAGTAGCAGCAAAAGAAAAAGGGAAGAAAAATGAAGTGAGAAGTTGGTCATGGGAGCTCGATTACAGTATTGGGAGGAGGCAAGCCAGTTAAGGAGGTTGTATGGGGACTAAAGCAAATATGTAATGTGATATATGTGATGTAATATTGTAATGCAAATATGAAGAAATGATGGAAGAATGTGAAGGTGGACTTGCAGGAAGATATGGTACCAGCTTCTAAAAAGAGGGCTCAGAAGTTTTCAAATTGCAGCAAATGGGCTGCAGCAGTGGTGCACGTTATCACACCTTGGTTCTCAAATGCTAGAGCAGGTTTGCAGATGTTCCTGATGCAGCCTGCCAACATGTGGCATCAGCATTCCTGTAGCTGTAAAACAGTTTGCCATTTCCATGTGTCACCATATTGCTTGTTTGGATGCACCCCGTCACATCAGAACAGCCCTTCTGCCCATGGCCTAGCTATCAAGTGCTGCCGGATGGTCTTCTGGTGCTTGGTGGCCCCATGGCTGGGTTGACCAGTGTTGAGTGCATTGTTTGGCCCTGTTGGGACATTACAGCTCAGCTTCATGGGCTCAGGCCAGTTTTGAAGGTGTAGTATCAGGGCAAAGCACAAGTGAGGACAGAGAAGGGATCATCTCTGTAGGAGACCCAGGAAGCTGGGCACATCCAACGCCGCATGTTGCAGGGTGGTGGCATGACCACTTGTTTCTCCTTTGTCCCCCTTGTCCCCATACCCACAGGGCCATGTCTGCCCCATGCCGGGGCAGGCAGCGTGGCAGAGGAGAGGACTCTCTGCTATACATTGATCTACCCACCTGCCTGGGGCCAGCCGCAATCTGTCCCTGCTCCATCCTTCCGATGCACTTCCTCTTTGGAGAACATTCATTTTCCTGAACATCTTGTGAGCTATGCATCTACCCTTTGGGGAAGACACATGCTCTAGAGAAATGAATTTCAAACGTGTGTCAGGGTCTATGTGAAACATTTTCAAGAGACCTTTCTCTTTTTATTTTTTTTCCTTCTTTTTTTCCTTTTTTTTTCTTTTTTTTTCTTCTTTTTTCTTCTTTTTTTCTTCTCTTTTTTTTCCTTCCGTTTTTTTTCCTTCTGTTTTTTTTTTTTCCTTCTTTCTTTTTTTTTTTTTTTTCCTCTCCCTAAGCTTCTGAGCATGGCAGTGGATGCATTTTCACCCCGGATAATGGCCGTGACCTTACATTTACATAGCACCTCTCACCCCAAAGGATCTCCCTACGCTTTGCAAATTTAGCACAAGCTGCTCTCCACGCTTGGAAATCGCTTCACCTACGGCTGGAGCCCAGCCAGCCCCTGCTGAGAGGAGCACAGCACCTGATTAACAGCGCACACAACCCCACACAACGGCTCAGGGCAGGGAGCAGAGAATACCTTCTCCAAATGAAACTCCAGGAAGAGTTTAGGCAGGCTGAATGTAATTACTTGAACTGGAATTTGGCCAGAGCACTGCAGGTATGGTGGATACTTTCCCTGGAAAAGCTGGGAGCGCATGATCAGAAGGAAAGGGCATAAAAATGATTGAATGTTTCTTGCCTTTTCAGAAAACACTGTTCTTGTCTTGTGGCTCATCTGGAAAAAATACGCTGGTAAAAATAAAACCTATGTATGTGGCTTATGCAAAAGCCTTCCTTACAGATAATTTTAAAGTGAATGAAGATGATAAAATGATATACTAATTGGTAAAATATGATTTCATTTGAAATAAAGTGGAGAATCTCACCAAATTTAGCTCCGCAAGTGTAGCAAAGTATATTTCTCATCCAGCATAAAAAGGTGCCATTTGTTTGATATCAGTTTGATGAATTATTAATTTTATCACAGCTAAGATGACAGCTAATATTAGAACATTGAATTATTAATTTTCAAATGTGGCTATAAAGAAAGCAGAACAAACACAAATTGAGACACATTTTAGGTGTGAGTTGACTTGCTTACATAATCTGTTTGAGAAAACAATACAGCAGAGGCAGAGATTTAAATCCTGCCAAGCAACTACTTTTACCTTCAAACCTCAGGTATGATTTTTAGCCTTACTTTAGAAATAGTATTCCCTGACTACTCTGCCTAACTATACTTATTGGATATCATACACCTCCTGTGACTGTCAGCCAAAACGCGGTCTCTATGTAATTTTCTTGGCTGTGGATATAGTTTTTGAGGTACTCAGGCCAAGGAATAATAAGGAAGGATGTGTAACCTAGGTAGAACAGTCATCTTTTTTTTAGGATGAGCAGATTGAAAAATGCAAGTTATTTGTAGGGGATAGTATTTGATTTAGTCTTTTGCTCCTCGTCTTTCCTGCTGGTTTTTTTCCACCACTGCTTGTCATGTGGCACAGGGTAAATAAGCACTTCAGGGCTTGTTTCCTTAAAACTGTTTCTGTGAGGTTTTAGCCTTAAGAGCCAGCACAGGATTTATCTGGCTCCACTACTGCCCTACAGGCTAATACTGATTTTCCTGTCAAATGTCTCCTTTGCAAATATTCCTCCTTCCCAGCTCTCCAAATGAAGATGGGAGCTTCGAAGCCTTTCTTATTCCATGGCAAAATAGTCAACAAAACATTTCCAAATGTCATACCTTTTTTTTTTTTTGAGAAGCAAGCACTAGTGCAGTGCTGCCCCTGAATGTGAACAAGGGTCCAAAAATGAGCACAACTTGTGTACATCAAGGAAGCTGACCAGTATAGGTGGATTTTTGAGGGCAATATTCCCAGGCAAAAGAAGAGAAACAGCTGTCTGTCCCCAGGCTTCATTGGGAATTAATCCAGCTCAAAGCTGGATTAACTTCTATTTAAAATAAAAGGCCACAAACTTGTATTCCACTGCCACATATGGCGATTATTTAGACTACAAATATTAGGCAGGGCTATCTGGTTGGGTACTAAAGAGAGCCTCATTTAAATCACTTATTTTTATCCCGCTGACAAAACGGGGGTGGGGGAGAAAAAGCATCTGTCACCCATCTGAGTTTGGAGAGAGACCGTGTTACACGGAGAAGTGCAGGAGGGTGCGAGAACGTCGCTAATGAGTTATGACGTTGTCCTGAGCCGCTGACGAAGCACGGTGCATGAAGAAGTGTTGCAAGGCAGTAGGGCAGTGCCTGGGGCACAGCAGCCCAGCCGTGGTCTGTAGGTGTCTGCTCAAGACCCTATGGTGAGGCGCGGGTAGACCTGGCTGCCCGGAAAAGGGATGAAAGATGAGCCGAGATGGGAAAGGAAGGGATGTCGTGCACTGAAGAAAACTTATTTGTCCTCTGATCTCTTGGCTGATGTCATTTTGGTTATTGTTGTGCTCAAAGTCAAACAACTGGTTAAAGTGGGAGGTGAGGACTCCCAGCTACCATACAGGCAGCCTTTAAAATACAGATTGCATGGGAGGAGCAAAACACATAAAATAAAACTCCTTCCCACTGAGTGAACCTGTTTTGTGCTTGGATGAATGTTGACTTGCTGTGAGTTCGTCTGATAGCTATGGCAGGGCCGAGCACATTGTAAATATTCAGATGCTTTGCAGGTACAGTTATTACCTACAGTACAGGTGCGGTGTGAGTTAAAGATAGCATCTGCTACGGATGGGTGAATACTCACAGCAAAATCCAAACCATTGGGTGAAGCTTTTGCCATGAATACAGCGTCGGATCAAGAGGAGAAGGAAGTTCTTATTAATGCTCTCCCAAGGAACAGGGTGTATTCACCAATGTCCATCCTGCAGGGAGGTGGCTGAGATGCAGCTCCTTACTGAGGTTCACTTTTCCATCCACCTCTGCTTCATTCTGTTAACTGTGAAAAAAACCCACATTTGCTTTTCTTTTTTTTTTTTTCCCCATTTCAGTGGGGTGTTCACTGGCCATGCGTCTGCCATGGGAAGAGAAGTGAGCCATGGTTGTGTTTCATTCATTCTTGGTTTACATGTTCATGCACAAGAAACCCTTTTTTTTCCCCATGAAAAATCAGTAGAGTTTGTAATAAGTAAAAAAAAAAAAAAACAAAACAAAACACAGCTGGTCATATCAGACTGAGTTTCAAGATCTGCCTGCCTGCGCTCAGCCCAAACCCCAGGCAGCTCCGCTCTGGGTTTGTACACGCTGGTGGGTTTTACATTACCCAAAATACCAATATCTGCCATAGACCGACTGTTTCCCTAGTGGACCCCAAAATCTTTTTGAGGGGTCTCCTCTCCCTGACCTATCCTAATAAGAAGTGTTGGAAAGAATTAGAAGATAACCTACTCTCACCACCTTTTAAAGGTGATTCTTAGTATGCGGTTTTGAATTTCTCTGGTTTCACACATTGCTGGTTATGTTGCCTATTATAAAGGATTCAGTAAGACACATTTTCTCCCAGTGGTATTTTATTTTGACACATCTCAAATGAAAATACAGCTCATTATTTTATACAGAATTCAAATATGTTGTCACCTGGTTTTCATGCATTAAAATATGATTCATTTTTGCTGTAGGTATATGAAAAAGCAGAATGAGTCTGTAATACGCCTATTTAATAATTTATTTGTGTATTTTTGGTCATCCAAAAATGGGGCAAATATTAGCTTTGTCTTCTTTTAAAATGTCTTTGTGTTCAGAATGCAAGTGCTCTCTTGTCTGGTCCTATTGTATTCTTTATCTTCATGGTTTGGCTCTCAAGAGGCATATTTAAATTGTCATAAATGTAGTAAAACTTTTCAGGAAAAAGCACTCAGAGACCTTGTTTATTTGAGTTAAAAAAATACTATTTATCATACCCTGTAAAATATGTATCAACCCTCTAGGGGCAGGGTAGCCTTTTCAAACAAGTCATAAGCTGAAACCTTGTACAGGGTACAAATTAGGAGCTTGATTAAAAGAAAACTAGTGTTCAGACTGTTTCTGGTGAAGTTTCTGTAGGCACAGAAGCAATTAATGTGGGGCCAGCTAAGCAAATCTGTTGTGAACATTTTCGCTGTTTCACTTTATGCAATATATATACAGAAAGCAGGAAATTTTGGCCCAGGTGGGTGTACCAGTCTGTTGAGATTACCTGATCCAGAAGGTGTTTTTAATTATGGAAACCACAAGAGATCAATACTTCTCAAAACATCTCTGGCACATCGAAAAGATTTTTTCAAGATAATATTTTTTTTGCAAGATTTCAACAATATCTGATCCACATCTGAAAAAGACGTCAATTTAAGCTTGTGATTAACAAGAACCAACATTGGAGAGGTGGCCTCTGATCTGCACACTTAAATTTCATCTTGGAACAGGCTGCAGAGGCTGGATTTAAAGTTTGAATTTTGTTTCATTCGCAGTAGAACGGAAGAACTGGCAAGCTTAGACACTACCAGTGCTTTGTGGAAGCCGACATATGAATTTGTTCTACAAATGTGCCAGGGACACATTGATCCAACAGTTAGATCACTTCCAGAAGACACAGAGTTAGATGTCTGAGCTTACTTCCAATTCTTTCTTATTACTACCCATTAAAAGAAAAAATCTGCATAAAGCAAACCAGGTAATTAATTACAGCACTGAGTGATATCCCAAGAAAAGCTCACATCTTCAAATGTATAAAAATAAGTAAAAAAATAAGCTAAAATATCTCAATCCTTCAAACAAAGAAGGTAACACTTCTCCATGGCTTTGGGGGCTTGAGGTTGCAGATGGATTTTGGGTTTGTGTGCTTGACTAAGGTGGGACAGAAGCAACTGAGGTGAGCTTTGCTTCAGGAAGGCAGAGAAGGAGTGTCTGTGGGAAGGATGGAGAGGACAGCAGGAGGGAAGAGCTAAGTGAGAACATTAACTTCATCTGAGAACAGATAAGGCAGAAACCCTCTTGAGCATTGTGGTTGGTAATCCATGCAGATTTATTGCACAAAAGGACCTTTTTAGTCCTTTTTGTCTTTTTTGTATTTTTAAAAAAGGCTTAATCCTCATGTGTCATGAAACACAGTTCTTTTCCTGCACTCCTATTAAAGACTGCTAACTTTAAGGTCTGATGTCTTAATTATGTTTCTATTCCTGAATCTAACCTGTTGATAGCAGACCATGTTGTCGGGAAAAGATCCCAAGGAAAAACACCACAATAAAGGAAATATACCAGTAACAGTGATGTGACATCATTTATTCTTTATTTCTGAATGGATCAGAGGAAGCCTGCTTGTCACTGCAAACAGGAAAAGGGTATGAGAATGAACACTGCCAGAAAAAATTACATTAAAAAATATCTCCTTCTCCAGGGTGAATACAGAGGAGTAAAAGTGTTCCTACAAAAAATGAATTATGAGGTGATTTTAAATACAGTGTGAGA
This sequence comes from Mycteria americana, assembly GCF_035582795.1. Lineage (NCBI taxonomy): Eukaryota > Metazoa > Chordata > Aves > Ciconiiformes > Ciconiidae > Mycteria > Mycteria americana. The sequence continues at coordinate 40,551,397 of NC_134373.1, forward strand.
ATGAAGGACATATGAGCCACAGAGAGAGACAAAGAGGAACGGTGTGATGTGTTCGGGCTGGGATGGAGCTTCAGATGGCAACGGTTAGAGAGGAGAGGTGGAGGAAAAAAAATAGGGAGCTGCTGTATAGTCATTAACATCAGCCACGTAGTAAGTTTTTGTACAGTGCCATTCATTTACTATCCTGTGAGGAACTGAATGAAAAGTATTCTTCAGACACAAAGGGATAACACTCTTGTCCTCATTCTTGTTCATCAGCTCCTTTCTTTTCCTGGTAACTCTTCTCCAGCCCAGTTCCTTTTGTACTTTCCCCTTCCTTCTTTATGATCCACATGACACCGCAAACTGTCATATTTTTCGCATTACTGATTGTTCTACCGCACAACATAGACTTTTCATCAAATCCTGTAGTGTTCCTCAAACCTACAATCATACTTGCTTTGCTTTCAATCCCTTTTTCCTTTTACCATGGCAGGTCCAGCTTGCGCTTGGTATAGCCAGTCTGTACAGTCCTTGCTGCCGGAGAAAAGCTTTGAGTTTAGCGGTTTGTAGTCCCTTGGTGTTTTGTAGCTAATTATATTTTCTCCGGGTTCCCAGTTACTCATGATGCTGTGGACATTCTGTTTTGCATTTTCCCCCACAGATTGGAAAGCCACCTCTTCATGAATGACCTATAGTTTTAATATCACCATAACTAAAGAACAAATTTCCTTTCCCTTAAGTACTGGCACTTGTGGAGCAGGATGCTCTGAGCTTTCAATTTCACTATGAGGACAAATCCATGACGGGTTGAATAACACCAGTACCTACTGTCTGTTAGGCATTATCTTCCATTATCTGTATGGTTTGGATGAATAAGCAACATCTAATTATGTGGTTATACTTCATCATTGTAAAATGGATTTACGAGTTCTTGGGCTGCTGAAGGCAGTGGGATCCAGCAGGCCAACAGGGGCTGATGCCATCTTAGCACCTACTGTATCCCTAACCTAAACCTTCAGTGACCCTGGGCCATTGCAACACCGGGATCCTATGGGGTCCTTCTTGGCCACCCCTGTATAAGCTTTTGGGATCATGTTTGCAGGATGGGATCCTTGTCTTGCGTGGAAATTGTTGAGTAAAAGAGCTAGGTCTGCTGAGCATCAGATGAGTGGATTTTCTCCTTTCTCTTCTTTTTTCCCTTACCTTCAGGTGCGCATGGATGAGGAATGGCTGGAAGCTGGCCCACTGCTGGCAGCCGTAGGAGCTAAGGGGACAAGGTAACCAACTCTCTACCATCCTAATCAGCCTGTCTCTCTAAGGGTACAATGAAAAGCAAGAGAAGTAGCAGAGAGGTTGAACAAATTTTCCTTCCCTTCATGTAAATTTGTTCTCTCTCTTTTTTTTCCCCTTTCCTTTTCTTTTGCAGTTGCAAAGGTTTTGAGAATTCATCATCTTCCCAAGTTGATGGCAAGACCCTTGTGACCCAGCTGTGAGTCATGATTCCCAGCTGGGTGCCTCTGAAGAGAGACAAGAAGCTCAGATGTGCCCCTGATCTCTCACCAGCACGGGCCAGGAACATCTGTCTGCTCCTTCCCTTTCTTCAGATGGTCCTGAGGAAAAGAGAGGCAGGCAAGTAGGAATATGAAAGGCAAAGGATCAACTGGCCGCATTATATTAGCCAACTTAAATAATTCTTCTTGGCTGTGGAAACAATCTTCCCATCCAAAGCGGCTTTTTTTTTTTTTCCTTTCCTTTTTTTTTTTCCCAAACAGGAACACTTTATTTCCACTTTTGGGCAGGTTTCTTGGCCATGGGCCAGCTCTCCCCATTGCCTCTCACACGCCAGTTCCCAGTGCCCCCCAACTGACCTTACAAAGTGCCTCAGGGACCCAACTTTACTGAATAGCAAAATCAAAATATGCAAATCAAGCTCAGATTATTACATATATAATCATGAAAACATTATTCCTGCACTATTGCCTGTGCCCAGCTTCCTGCCCTACTGCTCTGAGTGGTTCAGCACTGTCTATAGCTGTTGAGCTGAAGCACCCGAGGATGGCTCTGAAGCAGGAAGAGACTTCAATCTACATGCTGGTTTCCCAGACACTTTCTTTCTCATCCTCCACAAGATAGTTGATATTCCTCCGGATTTCACTGTTATTATTTGGGTGTCTCTACTTCACAGCGAAGGGTAGATGAATGCCTCGTTCAGCCTCTTCAGTCCACTCTAGTTCTATTTTAGTTTGAGAAGCCTGTGCTACTTCGATAGATGGGTGCAATTCATGCCAAGAGCTCAATCTTTCTGTAAAGTTAGGCATCTCAGGCTGAAAAATAAGGAAAAGGTAAAGCTGCACGATGCAGTGCAGGGAGCTGAGTCCTGCAGTCAGGTCTAGGTGATAAAAAGTATACATCCTGATGGGCACTTTCCTTCAAAGGAGAAGTGGTGAGGTTTACTCGGGCATTTTAATGAACGAAAGGATATATAATGAGTCAGGAAATCCTACCCACCTTAATAGTTAAATGGATGTTTGAAGTCTGAAGCCTGAACTCTCTGCGTAGCCAGTGAGGGATCCTGATGATCGATGTGGAGGAACACTTTTTATTCTGATGTAAAACTCTTTTTTTTTCCCCTCTCTCTCTTTATTTTTAATGCTCCATACAGTATTTTGAGGCACATATAATTAGCAAAAACCTGAACTCTATCATTAAAAACAAAACAATATTCTCCATAAAAAATTTCCATTTTAAATCTGTAAGGGAAAAAACTTTTGAACTACAACAAATTTTGCAATTAATGCAGTTTTGCACATTTTTTTTTGTATAGTTTTGCACAATTTTTTATATGGCCTTGCCCAATGTTTTATATAGTCTTGGCGAACGATCGATTTGCACAGCAAGTCTTCTGTCTAAGCCCATAGAAAAGCACTCCCTGTGCTGTCCCGGCGCGGCGCGAGGCGGAAGCGTGCTGTGGGCTGCGGAGCAAGTCGAGGGGAAGTGTCATCTACAATATCTGAACAATGAACAGAGCACCTCGCCACAAAGTCAATTACCCTTTCAAAGCAGCTATCGTACATGCTCAGGAGCCAGATGTTGGCATTGTGATATTGTGATACTAATCAAAAGGGAAAGTTGATTTTTTTTTTTTTTTTTTTTAAATGTTGGCTTTCCGAGGATTAAGTAGGATATTTTCAATGTAGTTGAAAGAAGAGAGCTGCATCCCGAAAATCCAAATGTTCTTGTTTCCTGTTTGGTTCAAACGCAATCATTTCTCTCTGGATGAAGCACGAAATGGAAAGCCCACTGTAAACCTCAGAATATTTGATTTCAGGTAAAGTGTTACTTCAGCGGATCTTTCAAAAAATATACATGCATCTTTTCGGCTGTTTCAGCCATGAAGCCTATGTCTATTTTTTCTTGATAAAGGTATACTAGTAATTAAATAATTTGATAAGTAAAATTCAGGTGACTGTGGTTTAGAAAATGCAGTATAGATTTTTTTTTATCTTTTATAACACACGTTTAAATCTGGTTCTGGTCTCTAATGACCAAAACTCCTGCTGACTCCTTGCTGGTCTATGCAGATTGAACTGCGACTCTCGACTTCGCTCCTAGCCGGTAAGTGTCCTCATCCCCAGTGCCAAAACAAACCCTTCCCCTCAGTGTTCTCCTGTTAGCAATACTGGTACAGAGGCCAAGGACTGACAACCTTTCTCTTAACCCTAAAACCCTCCGCTCCAGTAGGGGAGAAGGAAAATGATTGAGAAAACTTCTAGTTCAGTTGTTTAGTCATATGGGAAATTGGACTGCCAAGCCGGCATCCCAGCAGCCCTAATTCTCTGTGTAAATATGGGCAGAAAGAGAAGACAGAAAGACCTTTTAAAACTTATCATTATTCAATACTTTTATAATACATGTTTAACTTAAACTAATGTTTTATAACGGTATCAGCCACTGCACTCGCCCAGCAATGCTTCTTATTTATCTGGTTGGACATACTAATTTACTTTTATCATAATACTTGAGAAATAATTGTCTCACCTCTCTTAGGACATGCTACAGGGTTTATTCTCCCCTTGCTATCTATCTAAGTAGTTATACTCATAAATCCTCATGCATTGAGAGCAGAATAGACTTTATATGCCTAGCTATTTCTTATGATTTCTAAGCTATTATCCCCAAATCCTAATTAACCATTATTAAAAATAATGTGGCCTTTCTAGAGTATGAGATATAGCAACATGATAAGATACGATGTGAAAGTCCCAAGTATCATATAATGCAATTTCGCCGCTTTACTTTTCCTCTTTTATTAGAGATTTCTAATATAATACTGCATTTTCATTCAAAGTGACAGAATTCAGTAGTATATATTTTACAAACTGCCAAAACAGAGTCATTGGATTTAGTTTTCTAATAATCAAACAACCGTATAACATGCCTGTACATGTCAGAAACTGAAGAAAACAAATTTATACACAACAACGTGTATTTTGTGGATAGTGATAACCCACCCAAATCTAATTTAATCAAATATTTAAAGAGGTAATAATTAATTTTTAAAGAATTGAAGTGAACCGTAACTAGGAAGAAATGTTATTGTTTATTTTTAATGCCAGAACAGTATTCCTGATGCATTTTTAATATTTCATTAAGGCAGTAACTTTCATACTATATTTTTTCAAGTTTTTGCATCTTACTGATACTTTTTTTCCGAACAAAGGTGAAATATTGTAGGCAAACTTAAGGCTTGAACTGATACATTCTTTGAGGATCTTTTGTCATAACTAATTAAACACAACCAGAGGTATTTTTAAACAAGCTAAGACACAGCACCTGGTTGGGAGCTAGGCAAGTGCTGCTTCTTTTAGCCTGTGAATGTGTCCTTCTCATCATATATTACTTTCTATCCTCTCTTTTAAGCTATTATTCATCATTCTTACTTTTTAGGAGAGGTATTTGCAAGAAAGGTTTTAAAGCTCACTCCTCCCTGTGCCTTTCAAACCTGTGAACTGTTCTGTCTTGGTCTTTTGTTTTTTTGATGAAGTGTCTCTCACATTTTGAGCCTTTTATACTCAAAACTGTGGAAGCCTGTTTATTGCACTCTGGCTCCAGCCCTAGTTAAAGGTGTGAACTACCAAAGTGGAAGGGGGCACATGCACATTAACACTGCTGTGGAAAACATCGCTTGACAGATGGATGCATGTTAAATGGATGTTTGAAGAAAGGTGTTTGCAATAAAAATCTTGAGTATGGCATCAGAGGAAGACCACACACAATTTTCCAGCTTTACTTCTGTAATATATGAGGGTCAAGCTTGTTGTAGTCCCTATGCTTTTCACTGTCACATATTTTCTTTGGTACTCTCAACAGCTTTGATAGGAACATGAAATATCAGGGTTCAAACGCCATATACAAATAGGTATATATGAATGCATACACACACACCTTCATATTTGCTATTTCACATATTAATATTTTTGCATTTATTTTAAAGACTGACTATTACCAAGGGTCTACTCTGGAGCATGAGGATCTGAGAAACTGTGGTATAAATTGTCAGTTCGTTCCATGAATAGATATCAAAATGGTCCAAGTTGAGTTTCTCCAGTTTGAGTTACGAGTTCTTGATTTTGGGGGATAAAGGAGATGCTCTTAACATCACTCAGTTATAGAACTGAGAATTTGACGTGCACATCTTCGCTTGTTTGTGAAAATCTGCCTCTGAATAACTGTAAGAGCTGAAGTGTTTTTAAATCCTGGTTGAGAATATGTATCCAGGATTCAGTATAGCCAAGTTCAATGGAAATTGTCATCTGGGATTTCCTTGACACTCTGCTGGTCAGAAACTTGGTTGCAAAAATTCTTTTTTTTTTTTTTTTGTCTCTTTTTTTCCCCAATGTATTGTTGTAAAACACTTGGTACTAGTAGATTTTTCTTTCCCATTTCTAGACCTCTCCTAGCTAGGGTGCAAGGAACTAGACTGGGTGCATGGCAGGAAAGAGGAGCTTTAGACAAGATCACTCCTTATTTGATGCTAAGTTGATGGAGCCCTTAGCTGTTCCCTGGACAGATAATAGGACTTTCCAGGCAGAGCACTGTATTGTCTATATTTTTGCTCTTTTCCCAAAATCCTTCTAGCTCAACCATCTCTTGCCTACACAGGGAAATTTTGCACCCCCTGCCTTAGCTGAATTGGTTTTTCTTTATGTATGGATTTTTTTTTTTTTCCTGAGTTCATAATTGCTATTTCTATTTGCCTCTTTGCATCTTCAAATATCTAGTCCAGGAATCCTTCCACCTGAGGTTATCAAGAAAAAACCCCGCATGAATAACAACTACATACAGTTTACAACTTGTAGATTCAAATCTGTTTACATAAATTTGCAAATATGAAAGGGTATGCGAGAAGACCTTGCAGGCAGAGAACACACCAAAATTGTCAGGTAATTTATATGCTGTAACTAGTTTGCTCAGCTTCATGGAGACCTTCTTGTAAGCGGTTCTTGTGCTATGACAATAGATTGTTTATGGATTCTTAAAATGTCCTGACTTGATGAAAAAGAGGGCAAATTCTTCCTTCACAAATAACATTTGACTTCAAAAGGAGCATTTGAAGCCACAAAACTGGACTATGAACATTCACACCCACTGTACAAATGGTTCAAAAATCCTGTTTTTTTCCCTCAGGCCCAGCTCCAGCAAGCACTTACACACATGCTTAACTTTATGCACACGAGTAATCCCATTGATTTAATGGGATTATTCCCATATGTGCAGTTACACACACATAAGTGTTTGCAGGATTGGGGTCTATTTCTCTCGCAATGATTTGAAACCTATGGAATAAAATACTATATGCAAGTAGATATTATTTAATGGCCACACTTTAAGCCTGAATATTTCTGCTGAAATCAATGGGGCTGTGCCAGTTTGTACTGGCTGAGAAACTGGCCTCTTCTGTGTATAGTGTACGCTCTCTAGATGCAACACATTTGTGGTTGCCACAGCATAGAAAGGGGAATGGAACGATAATTAGTAGTAAAAATACCAAGAGGGAAAATTCTCCATGGCTAAAGGTAGTTGTATTCCAAAGCCCGATTTATAGCTTGAATTGCGTTTAGAAAATGTTCGAGATATGCTCCTCAATAACGTAATAATTTGTAGCTATTCCAGCTATGTAGAAAAGGTTTACCTTTCACATTTGTAAATATAGAAATCTATATACACAGATGTATAAGAGAAAAGTATTTTCAAGCATCGGGAAACTGTATATAAATATGGATGCTTGCATGCATGCAAACTTGCATGCACAGGATGAGCACTACAAAAAAACCCAACCAACTTTGGTAAAAATAACTGAACTTAAAGTTGCCTCTGACTTGGATAGTTCACTTTTAATTCAAAATTCTGCAGCCAAGATATTTTTTAAAAATTTAAGGCAAGTAACCATCTGCCATAAATGATAGAAATTGAATATAAATAAAATAGTACTTGTAGTATTCCGATGGAAATCACATGCCAAACATATCCATGGTCTAAGCAGCAGGAACACTTTCAGATGTCAGGAACAAAAGCAGAGAAAGGAGTTGGTTTGGCCAGGACATGTTTTGCTGTGTGTGGTGTATCTTGTTGGCTGTCCTGAATAACAACATTATTAAGCAATTTGGGCTGGAGCATTATTATGCCCCATGAAGAATTTAAGGAAGATCTTGACTTGAGCGTGTTGCAAGAGGAGTCATGCTGTGCCATTTGGTATAAAACTATAATCAGTCTTATGCCACTGGCACATTCAAACACCTAGTGGGATATGCCAGGCATCAATGTTCAAGGTTTTATATAAGGTAACAGCTGCTTTGGTCAGGCAGTTAATTAAATGTGTTAATTTTCCATACAACCAACAGTAGTGACAACGGATCAGAATGGGATTTTATGACATTTCAGGGTTCCCTTATGTGATCACAACGATAGATTGCACCCACATCATCTTTCACATCCCTTCACTGAATGACGCTGCCTTTTCCCTTTGGAAATGGCTTCAGTCTTTAACTCTACAAATAGCGCAATGGTAATGCTTTTGTACCACTTACCGAGTATTGCCAGTTGTCCCAACTCCAGTCTTGAAAAGCTGTTTGGGCTTATTCCCACACTGATGTTGGTTTAGTCAGAAGATGCAGCCATTCATTTACAAGGCAAAAGTATTTTTTATTTTCTCCCTCCTATCTTACGTTCCTTATTAGAAATGTTTAATGAGCAGATATATAGAGTGGAAATAAAACGGTATGATATTTTTTAATAGATAGTGTATTCTTCAGATACAGAATTATAGAAAATTATTTCCTTGTTCTTGATAGTTTGGCTTGTTATACAACATTGCAAGATGACAAATTCAACCTTTTCTGTACATTGTTACTTTCATAACATGATAATAACTCAAATGCACCCAGAAAGAGAAGGTAAAAGGGGACGATTCATGAAAAGGACTAGAAGAACATATTTAGAAGTAATGGACTGACAAATGTGCAGACTGAACAGTATAAATGAACTGCACAAGTTTCCTCCCCATCAAATGGATAATACAGTGTGAAGAAATGTGGAAGAAATGTAAAACGCCAAGTTAGACATGTAAGGACTGACCAAAAATGAGTCACACTCCCACGCGTTTGGCTCACAATTTGAAATATTTGTTTTTAGTTGATTGGGTAGCCACTAAAAGTATATGGTAAGTTTTGTTTGAATTTGATCTGTCACTTTTTTTGATGGGTGACAATGATTTTATGACATATGTCACATTGTGTCACATCATTCAAAACACATTAAGTCATGCCCTATCCCATCATTTCTGAAGGCAATAATGCTATTCAACATGACGTGACATGACGAGATATAACGCAACTCAACAGCTGAAAAAATAAAGGGAAAGTTTTGTAGGTGTGACATGGATCCCAGAAATTACATTGTAATGAATCTTAGGAAGATCTCAGGAGCTAAATTTTCAAAACGGGTCAGTTGACTGACTTACGTCTTCATGAAGATGGGCTCTGAGCGACTCGGAGTAGAGAGGCAGTGAGTAGATACTGTAATCACGATAGGAGTCTGTCATTAGGCTTGGTGATAAAAGTGGGTCCTTCAAGAAAAACTTGCTGGAAAGATGAGTCCTATTCCTGAAATGTGACAAGACTGGAACTGTCTCTGACCTGAAAGGCTGTATGTCTGTAGGTGTTTTAGAGCATTTAAAATTTCTGAAAAACCTCAGGGGTTGTCCTAAGCATAAAAATTACTAGAAGCCAAGATTTAGTTGGATGTGGTCTTCTAACACATTTAAAATAAAGATGGTGGCAATCTTTATGAGCTCTGCTTTTGTTTCTTAACAATTGTCTCCTTTCCTGCGTTTTGACTATCAGGAGTACAGTGTTTATGTTGTATATGGTGTCACGATGTTATTTATTTCTACTGACTGCAGTGAAGCTATGCCTATTTGCATACACAAAAGACCTTTGTCTAGATCAACAACAGGATCTGATTAAGCTCCATTTAAATGCAGCACCTAAGCACAAAACATGACGTCCCCTCATCAGCTGAAGCTTTCACTGGAAGATCCCAAATTCCTTAGCCACCAGGATTGCACCATAGATGTTTTTCAAGTAGATGAAACTTCTTTAGTCATGTGCATAACCAAATATCATGTGCTTGCTAATGTTATGCACTTCCGTAGCTACACTTGGCTAATCAGAGTCTCATTAACCATTGGGTTTCTTACACCATTTTGCCAGTGGAGCCTGTGAACACAGTTTATCTAAGAGCTCTGGATATTGCAAAATCAGAGATGAAAGCTGAAGACTACCAATTCTGAAATCCGTCCTTACCTGTCTGACTGATATCATTGACCTGATTTTAAGTCTCCCATTTCCTAAGATAATTTCTGAGAATATACTCTATGGCTTATTTCTCCTCTCTGGAAGCTGAGCCTTTTTTAATCCTTTGAAACATTCACTGGAAACTATACCCCAGTGAATATGATACAGCTTCAGCAGGAGAAGGTGTGTCAGAATACCCCCAGGCACAGGTTGGGGGAATCAAGGCTCTCCTGCATGTGGGAAGGAGGTAAGGAGGCCCATGGACTTCAGCCACCACCTTTCAGATGTCCTTCTAACCACTGGACATTGTAAATGAGGCCCCCTGGATGACACTCTTACATTAGTGAGTCCTGATAAGATGTTCCAAAGACTGCTTGTGGCTCTGAAGCCAAACAGAAAGATGGTCTTAGTTTTCTGAACTTATGCACTGCCCTCTTTTCAGAACTTCCTCATAATGAGCTTCTTGTATATCCTCTACTACTCTTTAGGCCTGATTTTCCCCGTTAAGTGTCTTGGAAGACGTCCTTGATGTCTGGAGTTTCCATTATGCACTAGGGCAGATGAGAACTGAGCTGAGTAACACCCATCCCCCTTTCTTTGGTGACATTTTCCCATCAGAAAAAGCCCTGCAGTTCTCTACCTTTCTTTTCAAAATGTTTTAAGTAATTTACAGACTGAATATCTTGAGATTCTTCCACCTTTCCTGCATATACCAAAGAGAAACTTGTGTAAATTCTCACTTTATTACCACACCTGTTAGAAATCACTGCTGCAACTTAGGTGTGAAAAAATGTGGCTGTACTATGCCTAATAAGAAATACATACGTACCAGGCTCAATGTAAGTGCATCACCACTGCTATAAACCAGACACAACTACTTCGGTGACATTCACTGTTACTGTACGTTGACAAGTTCCCATTTAATTTACTACATATGGTTCCACGTCTCCATAGCTACTCTCGTGAATTCATTATTCATTAAATAAGTGATGAATTTACTCAAATATTGCAGCCACATGGCCGACACAAATGCATTCTAATATTATTAACACGTTGCCAACTTGCAACTCTTCGAAGTCTGAGTAAATGTTTTGACAAGAAGAGGCAGCAAGAACAAATAAGTAGTAGCAGCCTAGATGAAGTTCAGCCATAGTTCTAACAGCTTTAAAGTCTTAACAGTGTTTTCACTGGGGCAGTACCAGATAAATTGCTCTTATGTGTGCATACAAGAGACTAAAATTCCTTTGAAAGTTTATAATTTCTCATGGGAAAACACAACATAAAAGTTACTTTTACTCATAGAAAAACAACACCATATTTTCCTGTCAACCTTTGCTGTTGGGAATTTCAAACTTTTTGCATTTTTTCCCTGTGATTCTTTGTCGACCCAAGGGACAGGCGTTTACAACATAATTTACTTTCGGCGTGTCTCTGTAAATCATTGTAATACTTTCTATGGCTAGTGAAAAAAAAAAAAAAAGCAGCACTCTCAAGTTGGACTGACAAAACACTTTTCCAAGCCTTCAGTAGCAAAGCAAAAATCCCCCGTTTCAGGAGGGCAGCACTGACATGAGAGATACACAAAAGAAAAGTATTTTACAAGGGCTTTATATGAATGTTTGTATTTAGAGGTTGTAATATTTATTGGGAAATATTTATTGAACTATATTTACTTGCAGTAAAATATACAGAACGTGTGGAGCATAAAACATGTCTTGGTGGCAGGCTTCTGGGCGCGAAGGGAAAAACACTGACATTTCATTTTTGGAGAAGGCAGTATTTTTTTTCTTACTGTTCTTAAGGCCTGTTGTTGTCACTGTTGTTGTACGGGTTTAACAGTGTTGTCTGGGATTAGATGATTTAAGCATAGCCTGCCATAAAAAAGCTGGAAACCTGTAGAGCCTTTCAGCCTCACTTTTTGAGACTGCTGCTAATATCAAGGCTCATTCAGTTTTACATTAGAACTTGATGACTTGCACATTGGTTGAACCTTCACCTTTTACAACCTTAATGGGGATTTATTAGCTATTTCACAGTGTGTAAATTTGAATCTAGGTCAGATGAGGAAGAAAAATAGGGCAAATCTGGGCCTTAAGTATAACCTGCATATAATATATCAGGATAAAAAAAAAGGTGCAAAATTAAACAGATGATTAAAAGTGTCTAGAGCAGTCAGAGTTTGAAAAAAGAGCTTGATAAATTAGGGGTGTATGTAGGGGTTTTTTTGAGTTCAAACTCAGGTGACTGGTGAAAGTCTGGTTTCCACACAAATTCAGCAGATTAAGGAGTTAAAATAGCTTGTTAACCTGTTTCTGCTAACTGCTCGCAAGAGGAAATGTAGCACAGGTGTGTTTGATATTCACAAGATTAAAGCTTTTGTCTACCATCAAATGTTCACCACATTAAAGCCGTTTTAATGAGGTATTGGAAGATAATGAATGTAAGCCTCTAATTCACTGCAGAAGAGACAGCCTGACCCTGCTTTGACCCCACTGCAGCCAGGTATCTAAACCAACGTATTAGTCACACTTAGCCCAGAAGATGTGTGCGTAATGAAATAGCCACTACCTGCTGCCTTTCTCATCTGCTAAAAATGTATCTCATTCAGGTGCCTAAACCTTTCTGCTTGGTACCCTGGAAGCCTGACGTCAGATATTCCCCGCAGGATGGTAGCCATCCCTTACCAACTCTTTCGGGAAGACTATCCGGAGGGAAAAAACCACAGCTGCCGTGAAAAGGAAGAATTTTTACAGTGTGTGTGCATGGGGAATGAGTAGGGAAAAAACGGTTACGAATTAATGTTGTTGCTCAGTTATCATTCATCCTGATACTTAGCAATGTTCAGAAAGTCGATAGCTGGAGTGAATAAAGGTTGGAATGGCCTTTATGGTTCATCTAGTTTTGTACTTACTGTTCAATGGATCCACCCTCCCTCTAAGGTAAGGTACGCTGCCTGTTTAGTTATTCTTAATAGAATAAGCTCCAAATAAAAATAAAATAAAGATCCTGAAAGGTTCTCCAAACCAGATTTATTTTGGCATGCATATGCAGGAAACTATGTACTGTAGCAAGTTTTAAATACTGTATTTGGACACTAATTCTCAACTGCCGTCATCAGTTTGCTGACAGCCATCTGCTTGGACCCTGCTCCTTCCTCCCGTTCAGCACCGTTAAAGTAAAATATTGACAGAAACAACTTCTGCAGCAAAAGTGGAAAAGTTAATAACATAACTGAAGTCACACAGGATTTTTCTCTAATGTTCTGGAGCTCTCCTACAATTTTGTTTTACTCATGCCTTAATTTAGAAATGTCCCACCCGGCTTAAAAATAGGAGGTTGTGTAGCCAGCTATCTTTAGGTGACAGGTTTCGGAGGAGAAATCTATAGGTGTAAGTGCCTACCAGATAGTTCATGTGACTTAATAGTAATAAGCAGTATGCGTGCTCCTGGAGAAGCTGGCACACCGGGAGATACGTTGCTGGTCAGAGCAGGGAGAAGAAGTCCTCACGGTAAGGTGATGTCACTGTGGCTGCCAAAAGCTGCAATGGCACATGTAGCAGATTGATATAATCCAAATTTACCTGCAGAAACATTTTGAACAGTGATGTAGCGAGCCCGTGCAACGCCTTACATCGTGCTCACTCCAGACTGCTAGCTCAGTGCTCTCGGCGGTGCCTTGGCACTTCCAGAAAGACCCTGAGCCTCCTTGGACTGAGAATTTTTTGTTCGGTATGTGGCTTGTGATGTTCCCCACCTTAATGAGTCTGAGCTGCTCCAGTTCAGCACAGAGCAAGCTCTACCTTCAGCTCTTTGCATGAAATGTCATTGAAGCTCTTGCACAGGTCATAGGGCAATGCATAATATAAGACTTTGCCACTAATTATTTCAAAAAGAAAAGTGAAAATGCGCTCATGTACACACACACACACACACACATCCAGATATAATTCATATAAATAATTTATTTATCATACCTATTTATAATACATGAATCTTTTATATTTTATGGTGATACCATTGCTGGTTGCAGATTTACATCTCTTATTAAATTTCCGACACAACAAAACACAATACTATGGAAATATATAGCCCTACAAACTGATTCAAGACTTCTAATCCAAGTGGTCTTACTGTCTGCAATATTCCTTTCTAAATTGTGCCATTACATCCCACAAATTGACTTGCAATGAAAGGTAATTTCTTTTTATTCTCTTACAGCTTTGTGGGAGAAAGGAAGAGAGAATCTATCCCATAAAGAACAACACAACAGTTTCCAAGCTGAACTCTCTAACATATACGTCTGTGTCTGCCATTCTGCAGATACATACACGTCAAACCTGAAGTCAGCCCCGTGAGAAGATGGGTATGTTTACTATATTGAAGAGATCAGCAGTAGATTTAGTGGAGAAAGTAAAGTCTTTGGACAGATGAAAAAAATTCTAAAAAGTCTAGTTTCCAAGCAGAAAAATTGACTAGTGATGCAGAGAGTGTAGCAGAAGCTAAAAATTGTTTGTGTGTGAAGACAATGCCTCATTGTCAAACCCAACACTCGAAAATAGGAACATTACATTTTTTTGAGAAATGGTTTCAATATTTGACCTGTTTTTTTCTTCCCATAGAACAAAAATAAATAAATCTGTTCCGTCGCCCTGAAAGAGTTCATTGACTCCCACTTCTTGCCTGAGGCACAGCCCCGCGGGTCAGTGTGCGGGTGAGGGAGGTGAGCACTGAGCACCCTCCGCACTGGGCAGGGCGGTGAGTGGCTTCTCTGCGTTCCTACTCACTTCTGCCTTCCCCATCTGCACTGCTTCCTCCTTCACTTTGGGCTAATCTCCCCAAACCTTGTTTAAGTTCCTCCGTGACAGTCCTCCAAGTGGTCAGCACCTCCACCTCTCTTCAAAGACCCTGCAGCTCTGTTTGTTCCCCAGCACAGCAAAGCTGGCTCCTTGCGTCTCAGGTGCTGAACCACGTAGCTAGAAATCCCCACTCTGCACTACCTTAAGCACAAAAGCAATGATTTTCTTCCTTAAGTAGTTCTTAGACTGAAAGGTAAGAGTTCACCGAGAAAATATAAGTTATTTATTTTAAACAGCCTACCACTTGTGTGGTGAGGATGGCTTACCAGCCTTATGAGTTTACCTTGCAGGTTCTTTTTTATGGTCTGTAGCTGGAGGTGCTGAGGCATCCTCAGAAAGCCACAGGCATAAACCACATAAAGAGATTAAAGATGTGATTGGGAGAGGCAGGAGGAAGCCCTCCTGTTCGTTTTCTTGTGCATGTTCTTCTGAAGGTACAGCCAACAGGATCTCCTGCACAGGTCCATGAGTTTGCAGAAGGACCTTTAGAAGTTTCTGGGTATTTTCCAAAAGCAAAAGCATCAGCAAACCCAAAGCAGGGAAAAATACTCAAAGAAACAAAATCAAGTGTGATAGAAAAACTATGCAAGGACATTGCTGTTGCTTCATAGTCAGCCATTTTTCCGACTCTTCGTCTATAGGGGAGAAGCACAAGAGACCCAACACAGCTTTGCCGTCTCTGCACATTGGTGGAAGGCTGTAATCTTTTCTCAAGACTTTCTCAATTAAAATCCCTGTTAAGTGTTGTAGCATTTAGCTCCACATATTAAAGAAGGTACTTTCTTCCCTAGCTGCTGTTCTCGCTAGCTTTGCCTGTTTCAATGCTGTGCAGCTCCATGTGACTATGGAGCCAAGAGGTGATTTTTCTCAAAGTCCAGAGATTTAGAACATTTAAACATTTTAGAAGCCATGGCGATTTCTGAGACATGTTGGAATGAAGAAGGCATTTGTTGGTTTGAACTAAACACTGTATTTTAACTGGCAAAGAAATGTATAAACAGGACTCAAAACAGGATGTATAAACAGGATCAAAAAGTCATAGGACTGATGAATTCCATACTGCAAATTATTTTGCTTTTGCAATGTCTTTAATGCAAATGATGAACTATAAGATCCCCTAAGATTTTAATTCTTGACATAAGAAAATGTATTTATTAAAGTGTTTATAGGACACAAACAAACTTTCAGAATGGAGTTAGAAAGCCGATTGAAGTCCTACAGGTAATAGGTAATAAAATAACAGGTAATAAAATAACATAATAAAGAGATAAAATATCATACATTTTACATATCAAGGCCAGGCTGGATGAGGCTTTGAGCAACTTGATCTAGTGGAAGGTGTCCCTGCCCATGGCAGGGGAGTTGGAACTAGATGATCTTTAAGGTCCCTTCCAACCCAAACCATTCTATGATTCTATGATTTTGGATATTAAAAGAAGAAAAGTCGGTTGAGCATCCAGCTACAGAAGACTTTGTTGCCTGTTGTGATGCGGTGACATCAGAGGGATTTGGACACTTCTCCATCGTTAAGAGCTGGTCACCAGAGGTGCGGAGCATGAATCTCTGCGCACTCCCACCAGCAGGGCATGCCGCTGGTGCGGTGTCCATCACAGCCATTCCCGTGTGGCAAAAGGCATTTGTCAACATCTGATTGCAACCAATGCCTGCCGGGGCAACTCCTTGCTATACAGCTCTGGCCGTGAGTCCAATCAAAAAGCTGCAAAAGAAGAGGAAAATCAGTAAAGGTCTTTTCTATATATACCTCCCACTGAAGAGTAATACCGTAATACAAACTGCTCCTTGGTTTAGCATCTTTGATGCCAGCATTTCTGTCAGGTGATTCTTCAAAGTTGACAGTTGACATCACTGGAGAATCTACAAGATATCTACTAGTAAAGCCTCACAAAAGAGAACGTCTATCTTCCCAACAAACCAAATTCTTCTCCCTTACTGGCATATGCTATAAATGCATACGCCACTCTGCATAGCCATATCTAATTGTAAGGTCACACCTTTCTTTAATGAGTTTCCTAAAAGTTTATAACAAGTTTCCTTAGCGACACAGGTAGGGTTTCATTGATCTCCAGCGGGTGCTGTCATTATAAGAAGATGGGGTTCCAATTTCTGATTAATGAAAATTATAATTATGTACAGATAACAGGCAGAGAGAGAGATGTTTCCATGTTACTTTAAACAAAGAAGAGTTAAGGCCTTATCTTAACTATGCATTGGCACTGCAATGCGAAATGGTCATGCAAAATTAATTTTTAATGTGTTCAATTTATATTAAAAATTTCTGCAAGTGTGTGAATTTTTTTTCTAAGGCTGGAGTGCTACTTCATTTACAATATTCCCTGAAGGTGTTTTTTTTTTTAAAGAGACTCTTAAACTGAAGCCATTTTAAGGGTTTTATGAGACATTATGTGAGCTTTCATATGCAAGTTAGTCGTTAAGTACCAGATATTATATTCTGTAATATGCTTAAGTGATATTAGAGGCTGTATATAGCCTGCAGTAATGGCTATTGCTGCTTTTTTAATTTATCAGGAAAATGTTGCTTAAATAAGGAGCAAATCAGCGCTTGGGTGTAGAAAATATAAATGTAAAGGAAGTAACACTATTGTTGCGACATACTTTGCACTCTCAGCTTCACTGGGGAACAAACCCAGGGTTTACTTTCTCCTACTCCTATTGACACACATGGCAAGTCCCGTATATGCGGTGCTGGAGATACATAAAAAGAGAAATTTCACTGAGTCTCACTAAACAGTGTATGGCCATTGCTCCTCAAGACTTCATGAGAATTAATATTATACCGCTGGTAACTGGATTATTTTGTATGACTCCTGGCATTCAAACAAAGTAGCATCTCACATATGGACATAAACGAGTGAAGTCTTTGAATGTTCAGCCTACAAAGGGAAATGTTTTTGTTAAGCTGGATTCACTGGTCGAGCTATAAAAGCTAGGATAAAAAAAAAAAACCACAACCCTCGCGTGGTGAACAAACTTGCTATTTTTTTCTCCCCCCCTCCCCCAAGATTCAGAGGAAGGAAAAAAAAAAGAAACCTTTAAGCTGACAAGCTTGTAGAAATATAAAAGTCACTTGACTTTCCTTTCAAATGTGCCTCTTGCTCCATGTCCTGACTCAGAAATAAAGTGTTTCTGTAGTTGTGCTGCAGAGCAGTGGGACACGGGCGTGTTTTACACTGACAGCCCTGAGCAATGACACCTTATTTTGGCCATAGGGTCCGCCACCTGCCCCGGCCTCTGCGTGGAGCCCCAGCTGACCGCAGAGCTCGTTCTGCTTAAAACGTTCCTTCTCTAACCACGGACCACTCTTCTGTGCCCAGCTGCAAACTCCCACTTTCATGCAGAGTTATGATTGAAGAAATGTATTTCAAATGAAAAATAATCTTTTCCATTTTCTTTCCCTCTCCCAGCTGCTGATTCCCACCCTGATTCCTCTTCTGGAGCTGTGATTAATACTTCTTTTTTTTTTTTTAAATCACATCATCCTTCTCTCTCCATCCCTGCCTCTCCTCCCCCTCCTCTTCCCGGTCCTCCTCACAGCTGTGGATCCTCACTCTTCCTTCCAGTCGCCATCGCTGTTGTCCCAGCTCTCGTCCCTCCCCCAGCTCACTTAAATATTTCAGAGAAAAACAATCCGGCTTCATCCAGGCTTTATGGCACTGCCTCTCCTCTTGTCTGCACTTATCCTCACTTGCTGCCTCTGGGAAGAACGAGGCCCTTGGCACGCTGGAACCCGCCTCTTTAATGAACCGGCTTGCAAACAAGCATCAAGTTAGACACCAAATCGGCAATATGGACCTCAGCAAGCCCTAGCAGAGGGATTTGAGGACCCTCCGTTGAAGAGCAATTTTGCAAGGAACACATGGGCTCTCCAAAGTGACGCAGTGAAAGCCCAGGGTAAACATCTCCAGGCTCCCTTCGCCTGGTCTCCGCCTGCTCGATGACCTCGCGCAGGGCGCCTGAAATCTGGTTAACACAAAAAGTCAGTGGTCCAGAGGGACCTTCCTGGCAAGAAGGAGTTGGCCAGGTCCTTGCTCCAGGGGAGAGGAGGTCAGGACAGGGTTAGCTGCTTTCCCCTGCAGGATAAAGCCTCCCTTGGCCATTTTTTCACAGTTTATGACTACTATGAATTCTCTTCATGGACCGGGAAACTTGGCCCCAGCCTCCCAAGTCTACAGTAGCTATCAGGAGAACTATATATTCACTAGATGACAAAATGTTCCTCCGATCATCATGAAATTCTCATTGATGGCTCCCAAGTCTAAGGATGAGGAAAATACAGTAGTCTCCAAGGGAAACACGGGAGTTTTTGGTGTCTACAGCCTATGCATAGCGCTTTCTTGTGGTTAGAGGACAAGCTGCTGCTGTGATCTGCCTGCCACCCCTTCGTTGATGTGGCTTTTGCTTTACTCTGGGTATGTCCCTGCAGTGCATTCCCACCTTGTTTGGCTGAGCAAGTCACAGTGTTTCCAGGTGTATCTGGGTTTGACCCTTTCTGTGGCAAATTCACAGGGAGCTTGGACTGAAGACTAACAGAAGAAACAAAACAAACAGATAGAAAGCAGTAATAAATATAACAAACCTATCAGCACCTGAATCACCTCCAGATCCCATTCTGGGCTGTGCTCTATCCCCATGGTGACCCCCAGCATGAGTCTGCTCTGCTGCAGACCCTCTTCCCCACCCGCTCCCGTGCTCTGATTTCAGGAGCCAACTTTTATCCAGTTTAAAGCTCTTTCATATGGTCCAAACCATTTTAGCCTTGTCCCCAAGGACATCTGTGGAAGTCTCTGTATGGAGGTTTCCTGTTAGTGTCCATGCGGTCAAAGGGCAGTTAGGCTTTTCTACGGTCACCAGCTTCAGTCCTGCAATGCAGAGCTTGAACTGGCTTAATCCTTGATAGGCAACACAGCATCTGCTTCTCTTCTCCCTCCCACCCCCTTCGCATGCACGCACAAAGCCTCACTATATTAATAAAATATTTTCCCATTCTTCACCTGATTAGTCTGTGTGCGTGTGCCTTTGCGTCTATTTTGTACATACTATCTATGTGTGCGTATGTATGTACGTGCATACGTGCTCTTCGCGTGTGCCAATGTACCTTCCCCTGATTATATACAAACAGATGTTTATATATAGAATGCATATTATAAATTTAAATTGATACAGGAACATAAATCTGAATAAATCACAGCTAAGCTGCAGCTTAAAATAAACATTCTGGAAAAAATAAGCAAATAAACTTTTTTTCTTTTGGCAGAATGTTTATTTATTTAACAACAGCGATGCAGTTGCTTACACTTTCTACAAATGTTTTATCTCTTCTTCCTGCGCACCTGTCCCTGAGTGAATAGAGCCACATCTGTCTCATCTTGGCATAACAAGTACACATCTACATCTGTGAAAGATGATTCCATTTTTGAAGGAAACACTGTCTACTTTTACACTCCTGCAGTCTGCTAGAAATTATTACACAATGGATTTTGTGTCTTGCAGGAAGGCTGCTAAATAGTGAATGGCGAGTTTGGAAATGATACAACAAAAGTAATGCCCTACTTTAACAAATAGATAGCTAGATATAGATATAAATGTATGTTTATTCTAAACTTTACTGATAGGATAGACGCACTGATTAATGCTACCTTCAATTTACTGTTTCTAGCACAGCGGACTCTTGCTTAAAAAGCTC
Organism: Mycteria americana; assembly: GCF_035582795.1. NCBI lineage: Eukaryota > Metazoa > Chordata > Aves > Ciconiiformes > Ciconiidae > Mycteria > Mycteria americana. The sequence goes on from NC_134373.1 coordinate 40,571,811, forward strand.
AGGAAATGGGAACTGTAGAGTACAGGGACAGTAATGGGATATAGATGCTTTCACCCATCGGCTGCCAAGTCAAAGCCTAAATGAAGTTGGTAGCGACTGAGAAAAACAGCTAATGGTTGTTTAGTAGCATATATGAAATAAGAGAATGGGCTCTCTGGACAAAAGAAGGTGGGGTTTGGATCATTTTCCAGAATTCTCATACTGCCATATCCTTGGTTTGCCCCTTCCAAACAAAGGTCATGTGTGGTGGGGAAACATAGCCCCAACCTGAGCAGGGCATGGGAGGATGTGCTGGGAGGGACCATGGCCGGGCAACTTGCAGTGGTGGCACATGGCATGTGATGACCCTTCATCCTCTGGGAAAACCATACCTGCCCAGCCATGGTGTCAGCATGGCCAGTGAGCCCTTGGCTTAGGGGCCAGCCGTGGTGTCAGCGTGGCCAGTGAGCTCTTGGCTTAGGGGCCAGCCGTGGTGTCAGCGTGGCCAGTGGGCTCTTGGCTTAGGGGCCAGCCGTGGTGTCAGCGTGGCCAGTGAGCCCTTGGCTTAGGGGCCAGCCGTGGTGTCAAAGGACAGTGGGCTCTTGGCTTAGGGGCCAGCCGTGGTGTCAGCGTGGCCAGTGACCTCTTGGCTTAGGGGCCAGCCATGGTGTCAGCATGGCCAGTGGGCTCTTGGCTTAGGGGCCAGCCGTGGTGTCAGCGTGGCCAGTGACCTCTTGGCTTAGGGGCCAGCCATGGTGTCAGCGTGGCCAGTGGGCTCTTGGCTTAGGGGCCAGCCGTGGTGTCAGTAAGGACAGTGGGCTCTTGGTTGAGAGCAGCCACATGCTACCCAGGGTTGTGTTATTAATACCATCCAGTAGCTCATTAAATAAATGAAGAGGTGAGCTTTGGCTGATATAGTTAAGGGTTTAATGAGGTAAAATAGTGAAATAGCCAAAAGCCTCTTGCTGACTGCATCACCAGTGATACTGAACTGATGAACAGCAGTTGTTATGCACTTCTTTTATGGGCTGGGCTATCAAAGCTGAAGTAAAAATAAAGGAAAGGTGGTGTCCTGAAGCTCCTCTTTCACTGTCGCATTTTCCTCCACTGGAGGAAGACAACAGCTCTTGTAGCAATGTATTGGAAGCTGTAAAAGCAGTGCAGGAGGGTGATTCACACAGGCAAGTTTGCTCAGCTTCTCACCTGGAGGGATTAGCCCAGGGAGAGCATTAATCCAACACATTTGCGGGACATCTGCTATCTGGTACAGACCGTCGTGCCTTGTGCCAACAAGTCGGTGTCTGCTGACCAACCAGATAACACAGTATTTTCAATCTGTATTGACGACAGAGAGATTTCACTGAAAAATGAGGCCTGGCCAGGAAATAAAAAATTTGTCTATGGAAAAAATCTGCCTGTAGTAAAATTTCCATTCACCGCTTGCCATGACTTCCTGGACATTTTTCATCCTCTGCCAATCTGGAGATCTGTGCAAAGTATGAGAAGTCTTCCTTGCTTTCTCACCCGCTTTTGAACTTAAAAAAAAAAGTAAATACAAAAGTGACAGTGTTGCTTTCAAAGATGAATGTTATTTCTCTCTCAGACTTTCTGTTGCTTTTCCTTCACTATGTTGCAGGACAGAGAGAGAGTGAGAGCAAGTCACTCCCCTGTGACTTCAAAACAGTCCAAAACATGTTCAAATACAAAAGAAATCAATAAGTGTTCATGAATTTGATTTCAGAAGTGAATTATTTTACGTGGGGAAAGAATCTGAATCAGAATACATTATTAATTGCAATTAACTTAATGGTTTAAAACATATATGAAGATTTAACGAGAAATCATCCTGGTTGCTATATCATTCTAAGACTTTTTGCATGGTAGAAAGGGTCGGTCCTTAATCCTTCAACAAACGGGACCGATGATTTTCTTTTAAGGCAAGCATGGAGGGGAGAGCACGCTTTGTACGCAGCTAGGCAGTCCTTCCCTGTAGTATATTGAAGTACTGATGCACAGGTCTCAGATGCCATGATGCCACCCCTCTTTCCTCTTTTTTTGCAGTGTTTCATGTACTATCTTTAGGCTTTCTCAAAATTAACTGCTTGATTTACCCATCCTTCCTGGGAATTTATGATTCATATCTTCCCTTTTTTTTCCCCCCTCTCTTCTGCCAGACCTTTCCAACTCCCAACTGCTGTTCTATCTTCTATATTAAGCACCCCAGGCTCTGATGTACTTGACAATGCCCTGTACTTTAAACACACACACACACACAAAAGCGCACTAGCTAGCTGAGATATTTTCTACAATGATGTGACATACGCACACCAATTTCAGACTCCAGACCTTTGACAATCTTAATAAATACCTTATATTTAATTTTTTTTATCTTCTTTGCATTTGTTTTTTGTATTATTTTTTAAAAGGAATGAAAACAATCATTGACAGTTATATAATGTGTATTATTTACTTAATAGCTGTTCTGGTCTATTGGGTAAATATATAGTCAGGCAGTTTTTAAAAACATGTATTACATACCCAAGAGACCAGAGAGACTCTGAAGTAGCTGTTCCAGTCTATTGGGTAAATATGTATTTAGGCAATTTTTCAAAATATGTTAAAACTCCTTCAGTGCCATTCTGGTCAATTGGTTAAATATGTATTTAGGCTTCTTTTTTAAATGCCTTTTATGTAGCCGATAGACTGAAGAAACTGTAACTGTTGAATATGTTTTCATAATTTTTACCTATGGGTATCGCTTGTAGTTCCTTCCTGTATTTCAGCTCTGTCCCCTGCTGCCGCATCTATTGCAACGCCAAGGAAGAGCTGTGTGTCACAGGCATCGTCACCAAGAGCAGGGGCACGAGCGAAGGGTAATACAAATATTTTTATATGTGAGCAACATTATGAACGACATTGGCCCTTCTGATTGTCATCCTTGCTCCCTGCAAGTGATGCTCTACGTACATTTTTCCTGCATTTGGCTCCCTGTCAGTGAGCTGACATACTTTGCATTGTGCTGTGCTGCTTAGACTGATGGATATTTTTAAACCAGCTGCATTTTTTGATATTCAGCGGCACAAAATGGCATTCTGAAGCCCTGCTGTCAATTCTGGGGTTGTTTATATGAGTGAAGTTTAGCACATGCTTAAGTATGAGCTAGATCAGAGCTCAACCAACAGCACTTATATCACTTTAAATTGAAATACATGATTTTCTTGAATATATATATGCCTCCAAAATCTTTTTAGGTGTTCAAGGTGATAGGAAAATCAAATCTGATGGCTGAGCTGTAACACAAGTTTCTGAAAATCTTAATGTAAAGTAGCTGTGACAGATGTTAGTATGCTGGGGTTTCTACAACTTCTGCTATATTTCAGCTGAAGATATATATTTACATCTAGTTCTTTCTGAGTGAGCTCTAGTGAGAATTTTATATAGTGATAGAAGCAGGGGCTGGGCTTAACACAGTGGCTCAAGTAAGGCAGTCGAGGAAACTCTTCCAAGCTTCTTCCTATTAATCGACAGCTTTCAAGACAATTATATTTGCTCCATAGTTCCCTCTTTGTCTTGCTTCCCTTTATGGATCAGGCATCTCCATTGAGCCACTGCTGTAAATTAATCCAAATTTCATTGTTTTAAAAACAGGACTAAACAAATATCTCCTCCTTTTATTCCCACTGCATGAACCGACGGTATAAATTCCTTTTCAGTTTATTCCTTAATGATAAATTATTAACTCTCCACATAGAATCAATCACGTTCCGCCTGCAATGGTCTGTTCATCCACACGGTATCTTCATCTGCCTGTGCTAATAACTATTTCAGGAAGGACAGGTCTATGCCTGCTTTCTCCAGGTGGGTCCTCAGCTTTCCTTGCAGTCCAAGCTGCTACTGCTAGTAGGTGGCTGGTCTTGATCTATGGTTGAGCAAATGCTGGTGTTTGAAACCCACCTCTTGTTCTGTTTCGGGACAGATTTGCATTCTCCCTTCAGAGCAAAAGTATGTTACTCACTCATCCAAGTATTAGAGAGCTTGTTCTAGCTTGGGTTTTTTTTCTCTTTTGCAGAAATTTTGAGATAGGGTATTACAATTCTTAATAATTTTCATTTCCTTGCATTGCTCTTTTTATGTTTTCTTTGAATCACGTTCTTCATTAATAAGAAAGCTATGGTAAATATTTCCCTCAAATGTGTTTAGAAAGCTTTAATTACATTAGCTAACTAGTACCTACTGTGGAGATGGAAAAGACAAAGAGACAGAAATAAGCATGGGAAAATGAGGATTACGCATGTATGCTCACACGTGCCCAAGGACAGGTATATATTCATGTGGAGATGGAAATAAAAATTTGGTGGACTATATTTATCTTAAACAGGCACATGCTAACCTACAAATATTCCTGTTGAAGTCAGTGGGGACACTTAAATTTAAGCACAGTGTAAACCTTTACACATTGGAGTAAAATGATGTCACCATTTCAAATGAATCAGCTACTTTGTTTTGCATTAATACAAGTTTAATACAAGTTTAATTCAGAGGATTTTTTTAAAAGCAAAGCAAATGTGGAAAAATATTGATAAGAATTCTGACAAGGAATGTTAATAAATGAAAATGTTGATAAGAACTCTGGATAAATTTGATGAGTTATTGCCAAAATAAGTAATTTATTATCCAAATTATTAGACCAGCTGTAATGCTAGTATAAAAATAACAGTGCATTTGAAGTGATGCTATGTCACTCACATAATTTCATAAACAATGATCAAATCCCATCAGAATAAGAAACATCTTGTCTGTCAAACATTAGGAGATGCTTTCCAGATCCACCAGTATATCCAGGCCTTTCCATTAATCAGCACTACATAGGCTTTGTTCTTTTTAAATCATTGAGCTGGATGCCGGGGGATGCTCTCAACAGGAACTGTTGCTGTGTAACATACTCAAGCCTGAAATGTGATTCTGCTTTTATAATACAAGGATCCCTGCTGGCTTAGGGGAGTGCTGGTAGGTACTGTGTCCAGATCCGGATGTTGAGCTTGTTCTGTAGAAAGGGTAAAATTCCATTTTTATTAATATTCCAGTTTGTTGGGGTTGGCAGGTGCCAAGGGGGTTTTTTTCAACCAACTTACTTCATAAGTTATTGGTGAGGTTTTCCTTTTCAAAGGATACTCCATGCCTTGCCAGGCGAAATGTGGGCAAACTGTAACTGGAGCTTCTGAAATATCTCTGCCAGACTGCTTCAGTTCTGCCTGTTTAACCGTGTTTATGGTCCTCTCCTAGATAAAAAATGAACTTATCCATTTTTGTACCAAAAAAATTACTGAGCCAAAGCGCTTTAGTGGATTAAAATTTATTAAAAAAAAAAAAAAAGAAAAGGATTAAACTCTTGTATGTATATTAACTATCTTTACAATACACAAAGTATATAAAGAAGAAACAGTCACTGTTGCTCCATAGCCAGGAGGTTTCCCTGTTTGTATATGGCAGGAATTATAATAGAGGGCAGGATACTGGGTTAACCTACTATCAGCATAATTTGATTCGGCAATTTCAGTGATCCTAAGAATATTCTTATTGTATCAAAATGTGTGACAGCCTTGTGATGGGAACAAATGGGGGATGAGATCAGACCCTGTTGCCTTAGATTAAATGGAAATGTGATGTTTTCAACAGTCAAAAAACGCTGGAGACATCATCAAAGCTATCAGTGCCCATCTCTCCACAATCTCTGCTACCATCATTTTGTTCCCTTACCATTGATCTACTACAAAACTGAAAATTAATTTAAAGGAGGAAAGATCTTCCAATATTTATATCTGAATATATGTGTGGGCAAAATGCAGACTGAGCCAACAGCTTATTACGATAGCCCGGATGAACATTAAACCTAGGGCCTGGGCTAAATCTCATAAAAAGCCAACCTTGCACCGACTGCAGTGGACATTAGATTCAGCCCAAATTTTGAGTCCTCCTTCCAGATCTGTGTCCACACACATTTTCTTGTACTTTTTCCTGTCGCAAAACCTGTTGCTTCAATCTCCAAAAACGATTGCACATGCAGCCATTTGATTTGTGAAGGTGTCCTCTGGTCAAAGCAACTGGATCCAAGAAGGGAAAGAGAAAAATGCCCATTGATGCGGAGGTGCAGGTACATACCCACGGGCACAGAGGAGATACAGCACACCGGGCTGGACATTCATTAGTTTAGCAGTAACCCAGCCTTTTCTAACAGGCATTTACTTTGTCTCATGTGATACTAAGTAAGCTCAATATCATATAACTGATAGAAGGAGCTGACCTTTTGAAGCTGGCTGGACTTAGGCTGCTTCTGTACTGTGCCACCACCTGCAAGAGAAAACAAAGGTGCTACAAAATATCTGAGTCTACTAGACTTGATGTACCGATTTTCCCTTCCAGAGCACACACCAGCGTATTCAGGGTCTCCTTCGCCTTTGAAATATGAGCCTGTTTTTCCTTAATTTGCTCTGGACACCACTCACAAACTGAAGTGGATATTCTCCGTTACCATTACATTTCAGAGTTTTACTGTTTTTCTCTGACCTCTGCAATGCAGCAGTGGAAGCAGAGACTCCTTCTCAGGATTTCTCTCCCTGGGGGAAAAAAAAGTATCTTTTTCAGTCATGAAATAGCATGGATGTGTACACCATCAGCACTGTCATTGCTTCTGGGAAGACTGAGAGAAGATGACCAGCACTAAGCTGTCCCCTGGATATGGAGACACGTTTTAAGTTATGAGGGGACCCCAGTGAGAACGATGCTGATCCACCATAGCCAGTGGGAGCAATTCAAAAGGGGATTGAAAGAGAAAAGCCCTCCTAGTGCCAAAACCTACTCTCGCACTCATATCTGTGGCACACATGGATGGACTGAGCTCCAGCACGTCTGAGCACAAGGCTTCTGCCTTCAGGAGATGGTGAGCCCCAAGCTGGGGCAACAACTCAGCACCTCTCCGTTGGGGAGCAGAGAAACCATCCCGCTTTGTGGGATGCTCTTATACATAGCTGAGAGCATAGACGTAGTTTTTGCAGGATTTTTTTTTCTAATTTTAGTAAAATATTTAGAAAAGAGAGGTACTTCCTTACAGTACATCATGCATTATCCACTGATAAGAGGTAAATATAAATTCTGGTTTTCAACTTTACACCATATTATTCTGAAACCAACCTAACATGCAAAGAGAATGATACCTTATAATATTAAACTTAAAAAACCCAACTTTTAGAATTGTTAGTGAGCATATGTTTATGAGAAACACGTGCTCAGACTCATCCTGTTGATTGGCTTAAAAATAAGTGACATTGTTTTAACACACCTTCAGAGTCCTTCATTTGATTTTTAGCTACAGTAAGCACTTGAAAAATCTATGATAGGCATCTTTGTATGATATATAAGAATTTAAGTATTTATCTCTCTAAAACGCGAGTTTCCTTGCTTGTGAGAAATTTTCTTACTGGGAAGGTTTCCAAAACCCCTCTCATGTAGCTTCATGGAATTTTCTCAGCTCTTGTGTTTGCTCCTTCTCCACACCTCTTCCCCAGCGCAGAGAGGCACATCTGTCTGTTTTCTGCCTTATCAAGCAGACATCTACATCTGTGAGGAAAACTCCACTTCCTTAGCTAAAAACCTGTATCTGATTGTGGTAATAAAGCACTACTTCCTCAGTTCAAAACATACATCAGACAGGACCAATTACTTCAAATGACTCATAGCAACAGGCAAAGCAATAGTCGTCTTTTCAAAGCCTTTGAACTTCCACCGCTTCAAAGGTGTACTAAAACGTGGTTATGAGGCGATTGTCTAAAATTGCCAAATTACCAGTTTCCAAGCTTTGACATTTGTTATTTCGAGCAACTAGACAAAGGAAAGCAGTTTGTTCACCCACTGAGAAAAAGAGAGCAAAACAAAAAGATATTTCCTAGGTGAAGAGAGCTCTTAATACAATGCATTCTTGAACACAAACCAGAAAAATACTTACGCTTTAAATTAAACAAATAATATAATTATATTATCAAACAATACACAACAATAATGCAAAATGCAAACAATATGATCCAAAGCTACTGAGTGAACTTAACAGGCTTTTAATCACATCCTGGAGGTCAGAGAGGCTCAAAGTGTTATTAATGGGAATCAAAGCTTTTCACCTTTAGGTCACCAATTTGAATGTGGCACAGGTTGGTTATGACTGAACGTCATTACCGTCTGGTAATTACTGGCGAGGCTATCTGGCATAGGCTTGCGGTCTCAGCAGCCCCAAACGACAGGTATTTGCAGCATCCAGCGTGAGCACGTGGCTCAACTGCAGTGGGCAGGGCTGGGCAAAATGGGGCCATAGACTGAGGTCTGATCCACCAGAAAACAAAAGTATGTGCAACTCACAGTTCTTACTTCGGTAAGACTTTCAGTGCTTTCTACTACTTCCAAGTAGTATTAAATACACTTACGAAGTTGTTGTTTAAAATTGCAAAATGAATCGGTTCTGATATATCACTTTCCACTTTTCTTATGGTGGACAGAGCATTAGTAATACATTGTCCTTGATGGTGGTGGCTTTGTCCTGACAAGAACCATGCACATTGACAAAGAGATGCAATAAAACCTTTGTTACTCTAGTTGGTTAATAGCTATTCTTTGGATGGACTGGTCCAATCTCTATAACTGTCATAATCATGAAATTAACTTCAAAAAAATAAAGAAGAATCCTATACAGTGAACATCATACAGCATATTATTACTACCTACTGTCCCAAAGACCTTTGGGTCTTCATGATGCAACTGCTATTTTAGCTTTATCAGGAATCTTCCAATATTAAGACCACATTTAAATAAATATAGCGCTAGTTCAATAATATGTTTCTGATTGCTTCACTTTCATATTGAACCACTGAGTTTTAGTTTTGTCATGATTCATTTTATTGAGTTTTTACCTGTTTTCTTAAGAATGAAGGTGAACAAGCACGTATTTGGAAGGCACTTGATGAAACTTATTACACTCCATGTCAAGTGGCAAGGAAGCTCTGGCTCATCAACATTGTGGTATCACTATGAGAAGACCATGAAAGCTGAATTTATCCATACAGCCGGATACTTTTCACAAGCCTCTAAAGAATCAAGGGAGAGTTTTCACCCTCACATATTTTTGCATTGTATTTCTATGTCAGAAAGTGTGGCAATATATCCTCTGAACTTCTTCTTTTGGAGAGCTCTAAATCCATTCAGATTTGTGTACAACTTCCGTCACAGCATTTTCTGGCTCCACTAGGTCACATTTACTTATCCTTGAGCACTGGTCCTCAATATCAGAGGAACCATAATACTTTGTTCAGGAGATTGTGGGTCTCCTCTGAGCCCATTAGGAATAAACACTAGAGAAAGGACTCAAACAGTCCTGCTTTTTTTTCTAGAGGTCTGGATAGGAAGAGTCTGGGTAAATCCAGGTGAATAACTGCTGAATAAAGTATTTATTTTCCTTTTCATTGGACCAGATATAGTTATTCATTAGTTTACTTTTAATAAATTATTAGGGTTTGTTCCCAAGAAAGTTTGTTGTCAAAATTCAACACTGACAACTCAAGCTACCTCACCCAGATGTTACTGGACAGGGCAAACATGATACGGTCCCATTCTCTAATTGGTGTAACTCTTCAAATCTGTCTTTTCATGCAAATAGTCACCTATATGAAATAAAGGAAATTAAGGTTCCATTAATGTTTGGCAATATCTACATTAAAACTATCGTTTCTCTACAGATCTTGTCAGAAATACGTTTATGCAACTATTCAAATAGAGAAATGCAACAAGAGAGGAAGAGAAAATTCATTTAAAAATTCCAGTAGTCACAGTGGAGATATGTTCAGGGCCAGAAGTCACTTCTGGCTTTGGTAGGAAGAAAGCCTACAGGCACTTCTTTTTATGAGTAAGTTACATCTGTTCAGGTACTGTACTTTGCTAACACCACACTTTTGGTTTTTAGACTGACGATCCTTCAAGTCTAGCAGCTCAGATGCTTGCATCTGTCTGTACCCTTTTGGGTAAATACCTGCCATTTTAGGCAGTTTTCTCTGATTATCTCCTCTACAGTGAGATTCAGATTGCCCCACTAACACACTGCTTGCTTTCCTCTGGCACATGGTCAAGTGCCACCAACCCAAGACCTTAGGTTTCACTCCAGTGAAGGAAATAACAGGTTGCCACCAACAGTTTCTGCCTTCTCTTGTGTATAAAACTCACAGGATCTCTGAGATCGTTTGATGGAGCAAAGGAGCACGGACTACCTGGACAGTCTCTCTTCAACTAGTTTCTGTGCCTATCTCTTTGCTGGGAATGCCTGGATGTGTACTGTTAGCAGAAAGAGCAACGTTTTTGTAGAGACCTGACTTTGTAACCTTCTCTGATGAATAATGTTATGCACACACGGCATGCATTTTTACTGGTATGCAGCATTTGAGTTTGTTACAATTCTTTCTACTGAACAGAAATCCCTGCACTATATTTTATGGAGTCAAACAGCAAGTACTCCTATACGAAGCCAGAGCTTCAACTTAGCCCCGTGTCAACAGAAATGCACTGATCTAACAAGGAAATAAATTTTAAAAAGCAGATATTCTTAAGCAACCATTGGTCACTAATCTGGAAGGACCAAGGAAACCTAGTCAAGGTCTGTGCCAGAGGTTTTAAATTGTCACTGCAATCTAGACCAATATTAACTAATTTCTCCCATGCACCATTCTCTATGTCAAGGTCCAGTCTGTATTTTCCCATTCTCCCAGAGCACACCCACCCACTCATAGAGACTTTATTGGTGACGCCGTCATTACTCCCGAAACATGCTCTAATGCCACTTTCCTAGAAAAATAAGGTATTAACATAGTCGTTATTCTTAAATATTGGTAGTATGTCTGAAAAAGGATCACCAGCCTGGAAAATATGAGAAGCACTGGCAGAGGGCATAATTTGCCCGTGAACTTCCTTTCATCGCAGGACAATGAATGCGGAGAACAAAAGTACAACCAACCATTTGGAGGAACTATGTATGTTCTCTATACTTTGATACAACTCCGAATGATGTTTTCTGTCATCCACTGAGGATCTGAATTTATGAGCATGTCAGCGCATACATTTAAACTGAGGATGCCCAGATGGGGAAACCCTCTCACCAGCAGTATGAAATACCCATCTGCTGCATATTAATACTCTTCAAGGGATTATTGTTTCATGCTGCCTGGCTGTTACGGTTGGCGTTTGGAGGCTGGGATGTAGGTGTGCGTACCAGTGTGGCTCTGGAGTTAGGATTAGGTTGAGGCACCGTGGGAGGGTGTCAGATTAGGGATGTTCTTTGAAAGCTCTGAGATGGCCCATTCTGAGCAGAAAGAATTTTGATAAGCAGAGAGTCCCCTTACGGTATCAATTTGGTCAAATAATATGTTTATGGCGGTATTATTAGATCAAGAGAAACAGTTAACTGAAACATGACATGTAACTGTTAAAAATTATCCACTATCAAACATCAGCTAGGGACATGGAAAGGAAGAGTTGACGCTTATAAATAAAAAATGATGTAGAAATTAAACAAACAACCCATGGAGACTCTTTCAGGTTTTTTCTTTCTCACCGTTTCTTACATTAAACCACACAATAAATGTTCTTTGAGTTGGAGCGGTTTAATCTATGTACAGAAAGGGAATTAGAGGCTGATTCAGGGTTTTTTTTCCTTTCCTTTCCTGGAGGCCTCTTTTTTATTTCTTTCCAGGTATTGATTGTGAAAGTGATATCACACCAGAAGGTGCATTGATATGGTGTTGAGTAACAGAAAACTGCAAAGACTCCTTACAGTATAATCAAAGCTTCTGTCCAAGCCCCGCGTTCTGATGAAATCCAATCAATAGGGACGATTAAATGACACATACAGAGCCATCAATATTAAATACAGTCCATTTCCTGTACAAGAGCAGTGCAATGTAAAGTGGACAAGATAAAACTTGAATAGGCAGGTTATTTACGATGCCTGTACAGTATTTAAACAGTGATGAAAGTTGGAAGCATGCATCATTTGCATATTAATCAAAAAAGCAAATAAGCTTTTCAATGTACATAAAATATAGTTTGGTGCATTTGCAATGTCTCCGAACAATAACTTTTGTAAAGTTATTTTTGGGAGGAGCAAAGTCAGAGGGGAGTTGACTCCAAACTGAAAAATTGTAGATTCTACAATCTGTGATTTTAACAAGTCATTTGGTTCTTAAAGAGCTTATTGAGAAGTCCAAATCATTTCCCTTTTGCCTGTGCGGTGGAAGATAGGGTTTGAGATAATTCATTGCAATTGTAGCCTCCGTTCTGCCTCCAGAGGCGAGGAAGAGCCCTCCAGGAAGCGTTGCAATTTCCCACCGCAAGCAAACACGCAATATACGGATGGTTTTGTCCAGTGACACAAACACTTAGGCCCATCCATGCTGAAAGGCAGGACAGGCTAGCCAAGACCCAGAGCAGCAAGTCCACCCGGTATGGTGCAGTGCTGTACTATGCAGGGTTGGCAGCATGTGTCCAAATGTGGGATAGTCACATCGGCTTGGCACTGCCCTTGACAGGACCTCTTAAATCCCAGCTCCAGGCTGGTATAGCCTCGGCTGGACCTGAGCAGGCACTTCCAAAGCTGAGGGTTGCAGTGGAAGAGCAAACTCTGCTTAACTTGAGTGCACCAGCTTCACAGCCCCTGACAACCACCTTTATTTTCATGCTGAGTGAAGAAAATGTTCACGTCCCATGCCGTTTCTGACGTTATCCTTTCTGTTATAAAACTGACTTGAGGAAGATAAGAAAGTAAAGGTGATTTTAGATATGAAACAAAGAAGGTCTTAGAGAAAGAAAAACCTGACTTCCAACAAGGCGCTCCCATCCAGGGCAGTGGCTGTTCCAAAGCAGATGCCAAACACATGTGACATTTGCAGGTTTTGGATCTCCCAGTGGCTGTTAGGGTTGATAGAGGGTCCAGCAAAGGAAGGTTTTCCTTTGTTGAGTTCCCTCTTGAGCTTGCCTTCAGAGGTGCACTGAGGTGCTCTCCCTGGGCTAGGGAGAGACCACCAGCTGAGAGCCGTACCTTTCGATAAACTCCCTCTACCTCTCTGCTGTGCCACTCAAAATGCTTTCACCAGTTCATATCTAATAAGTCCGATTTCCTTTTGACATTTTTCTTCATACCGTGACTTCACAACATGCAGGTGGGAAAATGAGAAAATTAGACATCTGCTAGTAAAAGCATCAAATTGATAAAAATACAGAAATAGGTTAAAAATGTGGATCTCCAGTAAAACTGGCACTGATACCACACTGTCTTTTGTTCTTGAAGAGTAAGAGAAAGGATGAATGAATTCACTTCAGAGGGAAGGCAGACAAAAGCAGCAGCAGATTGGTAGAAAGGTGCTGCTGTGTTACCCCTTAGCTCCACATTGTTCATTGCTTTTCACACATGAATCCTCATCATATTGATTGGTAAATACGTCTTCTTTTCTCCCTTTGTTATCATTAATTCATTCTTTTTCAACATTAAACTTTCACAGTCCCTTTGAAGCTAATAGATAAAATTCCTTATCACCAAAACTTGCACTGGTTTTAGTGGAAACCTAGTAGGACTGTTCACAAGTTTAAAGTTAATCATATATTTATGTCCTTTGTTGTACTGGGCCATAAATATTTGGTATCTTCAGGATGAAAACCCTTCATCGTAACACAATTTTCTAGGATTTTTTAAAAAACTCCTCAATAAAAGTTTTATAGAGAAAGTGAGCCTGAAAAATGTTCTTGGAGATGACACTACTCTCTGCCAGGACACTTTCACAAATAGTGTGGGGACAGCAGGTTGTTTGCCAATGAAAAGCTACTTTCTCTTGACAAAATTGAAAATTGATGACAAAGTGATTGGGTATTTCTCAAAATGCTGTCAAATGTAATGACATTGGGTGTGTTCCAATTAGTTTTGTAGGCTTTCAAGATACAGCTCTCTCTCCTTGCCTTATGTGTAAAAACTTTGCGTTGTGAGTCTATTCCGCTGAAGGACAGCTATAACTGCTACAGCTCCCAAAATTTTCTAGGGAATAAGACTGTGCTGACATATCTAGTCTTGACTAAATAAGCGACTTTCCCTTTGCAAAACCTGAGCTTTCTTCTCTGGTTTGATGTGGTGTTATTTACACATAGTGCAGCCTTGTAGGTCACTTTGCAGGCAAGAGGGTATGGTACAGGTTGCCGATAGGATAATGAAGTTCATTTTGATTGACCAGTAATTAACTACAGTCTTATGAGATGAGAGGTGTCATGAGCCCTGGGGTGTACTGAGCATCCCACCACCAGGAGCAGGGGGGAGAGGGAAGATGAAAGGGGAGAGGGCAGACAAAAGCTACAGCAACTTCCACATCTGTCCTCTTTACGCTGACGGAGCTGGTAACCAAGATCTCCCTCTCTCCCTCACTATCTAAAGTACAAACAACATTGGATTGATATGGAATGCTACATAAAATGTTTGCTTATAATTATTTCTAGCACCCTTTTGAAGCTTAGGGATAAAACACTTCTAATTATTCATCAGGCCGTTGGAACTCCTAGGCCTCTGTAATAGGGATTTAGCAGAACAACAAATAACATACAGGGATCCAGATGAAAGAAGTGAATTTGAAGGAATTATTACCATAAAAAAGCAAATGACTATTTGATGGAGTTACAACAATACAGAGAGTCAGACAGGGATAGAGAAATAATGCTAATTGATAAATACATAGCTGCTTAAGCTTTAATTGGAGCTGTGGAATAGTTGTAAAACGAGTGACACCTGTAATTTCCTTTTTAAAAAGATCACTCCGTTTGAAATGCATATATAAGGAAAAACCCTCAAATGCATCTTTTCTGCACCCCTCCTCTCATTTTCACCACTTGCTATTGGTCATTACTGTCACAATAAGTAATTCTTTAAAAGGCAGGACCAGAAATTTTTTATAGTCTTGGCTGGCTTACGGCTGCATGAGGATTTGCACCCCGGTTTAGGATGGGAGCCAGTACATCTTCTGTGGGATCCTGTGATCTGCACATATATGAACCCCATGGGCCATAGGAATCAAGAGACATTCAAGGAACGAAGACTGGATTTTCTGTTCATTACAATATACCACGAAATTCAGGTGTTATCTCAATCAGATTCAAAGCATTGCAAAATAAAAAGCAAAACAAAAGAACCAAAAAAACCCCACAAACCAAACCCCAAAGTCAGTGAAAGCAGGATTTGTGAACAGCTTGAGGTGCCAGTCCAGCCCTACTCCCTCATTTTCCAGTAAGACAGACACCCGTTAGGCAGTTTGTCTTAAATAAGGACCCATAAGAGGTATAAGTGGAACCTAAAATACAAAATAGGATAAACCTTCCATATTCAGTTCTGTTATAAGCAACATCACTAACACCACACTAGTAATTTCCCATAAAGATAGTTTTTGAGGATACAGAAGCTGTCTTGCCTAAAGGAGGGAAGGAAATAAATCTGACTTTGCACATACATGAAAAAACCCCATAGATAGAAGATTTACCAGCTATTCTGCAAGCTGTGTGCTTCATTATATCACAAATATCGTTTTAAAGGGCAAAGATATGCAAAGCAGATGTATTGTAACTATCTCTAAATCAGAATTTCAATGTAAGGCGTTCTTCAACAGCTCAATACAGTCAGTTAGAAGCTTTCTTCCCCTCCTTAATGAAGGTAAAACGTTAGCATTATAAATTGCAGCTTAGAGAAATTATATTCAGACTTTAAAAAAAAAAAAAAGAGAGAAACCGTACGCACTAGATTAGCAGGGGTGGATCGTCTTGTTGGGAGTTGTGCTGCCAAAGCCTATTAAAGTAATTCACGTTTTATACATAGACATTACCATTTTCTCTGAACTATAACGTCCTTGGAGTATTACTCCACAGAGACATCCAAAATCCACTTTAGATGGGGCAGAAAGGCACAGTTTGAGATTTACCTGTGTGACTTGTCTCGCAGGTGACAAGCATTAGGGAGGAAAATCTACACTTCTGTCAGATAAGCAGGAATTCTTGGTTTCTTAATTCACTTGGAAAGAAAGGATAATTACCTGAACTAAATTTCTGCACCCATCTCAAATGGACTCTAGGGACAATCCTGCAGATTAATGCTCTAAGAACATAAGATTCAGAAAGAGAACGCAGGGATGTATGAAATAGGATCTCTTTTAACAACCTGGATCAAAAACTGTATCCTGAACCGAGGGGAGGGAGAATCAGAGGAAGGGGCAAATCCAGTGCGGCATTAACACATTTCGCCGCCTCAGCAGAATCAGATTTTGACAATAATATGATGATTTTTAAAGGCTGACCTTTTTTTTTTTTTTTCCTGCGTTCTGATGGATTTGAGAGATTTTCATGACCTGAATGCTTCAGGCAAGATCCTCAGGCGATGTAAATCAGGATTGCTTCTCTGAAGTATGGACAGATTCTTCCCTTCACACCCGCTGCAGCTTTTCTGCTCATCTGCAGTATCGCAATAATCTAGTAATGTTAATTATTTTTTTCTGTTGTTTATGCAATGCTGCCTCTGCCTCCTCCCTGCCTCAAATTGTTTTGGTTTGGTTCTTTTTGGTTGTTGTTATTGCTCCGTGTCTGCTAAGTAAATCTGTGGCATGTTACTTTAAAAATGAAATAAAGCTTGTGTTCATAGTGACAGTCAATAACACTACAGCATTATAATCAATTGCTATTTGTAGCAGCAGGACTAGCAGTGGGGGCAGATCAGTGCAAATTACTGTCACTGTGTGCTGTCGTGTAGTGCAGCCAGCCCGTACCACGTAAGACAAATGACACCGTATTCAACCGGAGCAGACAGTACTTAGTCATACCTGTACAATGGCAGAGCAGCGCACGCCGGCTCCAGATACAACGGGAAAGTGGTTATAAACCTACCGAATTGATAGGGAAGAGAAATAAATTAATCCAGCAATGAGTTGTGCTGCTAAGATCCGAGGCTAAATGCTCCTGCTTTCGCAATGGGCTGAAGAATGGAGGATTACAAGTATCTGGGGATCTACAAAAAGGTTAGATAGCTTTTTAGTGAACACCAGTGACGTCTCTGTTGTAGTTTAAACTGATGGTTTGTACAGACGCCTGTAAGCCATGGGGGTCTTCAGTTCAAAACACCTGTTATGATCAATAATAATGCCAAAATGAAATATAATAGCTTTTCCCCCTCCTCTTTCTATAGAAACAGGACTGTTTGTTACTGCTATAGATCACAGCAATGTAATTTTTTGTCTGTGTTTCATTTGAGAAAAGAGATCCAGGCTCTGATCTCAGTGGGGGAGAGAGCTGTTATCTGGGAGCTGTGGTCTGGAAGCAGCAGGTCAACCAGGTAATTTTAAAGATGGAGCTACCCAATTCTTTGTGTTTCGGCACCTTTGCCTCTATGAATTAACCAATTTCTTTGGAAGCCCCGCGACTACGGAGAAATGCAAATGGTGTTTATTGGGGAGAGAAAGAACTCGCCGCGGATCAAGACCACATCCTTTGGAAAACAAAGCCTTGCTAGCAGAGCAACGTATGCTTATGAAATTACATCTGATTACCTGGCTGAAGGATTTCTTATTGATTTGGGGAGGTGCTAGACAAGGCTGCACTGCAACGTGTAGTCCTCCGTTTAGCCTTCAAGCAGAGAGCAGAGGAAGAGGAAAGGAAAAACCACCTCCAGGACCCCCCGTCTCCTAATGCACTCCGGCCCAGGAGAAACGCGTCTCCTGGTGAACGAGTGATTGGGCAGCAATGCCAATTCAAACACTGAGCTCACTTCTGGGACTGCTGCAAAGGATGACAATTTATTGCCCGTTGTAATGATACAGTTTGCGATATGCATACTTGCCAACTGGGAACTGGAGTGAGATCAATGAGTTATTTTACGTAGGTCCCTGTATTCTGGGCCAGAATGAAACTGTTGACCTAGAGGTGAAAGTCTCTAATTTTATTTCGAGTCCCTCTGAGTCATGTAGTCACCAGAAATAACACTGACAGCAATAAACCCGAGCAAACAAACAAAACTAAGCAAACATCAAATATTAAGGAAAAAGGTTTTGCCAAAGAGGCTCAGCACACGTTTTGTGAGACTGCATAATCTTTGACAAAGAAATCTGGAACATAAAAACCCCTCTCTCCTGGAGCCCAGTATTCTCCTCTGAAGACAAATGTTTTATAATAAATATTTTTGTGCCTGTGGAGCTTTGTGCAAAGTTGGACATGATATTTTTGGCAATATCTGAATGTCAGTAGGAATCTGAGAAAGTGTCACATACTGTACGCGAGCTGGCCGTTTGGTGAAAGCCATGGGTTTGAATTTACATGTCACATATGTGATGGGCTGAGCAGAGCAGATCAAGAGAAACAGGAAAATTTCTTGCATTCAGCCTTTTGTGTGAGGAATCTGCCTTTAGTATCTGCTTTGATCCATGACCTGAATTACCGAAGTCGTCCAAAGTTGCAGTATCTCACCTCACCTCTCTATTGCCAATTCTCTCTGCCTTTCAAAAACAGAGGCGACGTCCTTGTATATTTTTAGATCCAATATTTTTCCTGTTTAGCAAGATCAGAATTACTGCTTCTTATTATTACTACTATTAATATCATGAATAATAATAATAATAATCATAATGGATTTTTCGCTACCCCTTTAGAAGGTAGTTTCCAAAGGAAATTTCTATGTCTGTTCCTGGCTAGCAGGCGTACTAGTTTGGGAAAAATAATCTTCCACTCAAAGGTAGTTTAACTTCAAATAAGGACTTTTTGGCTCAGAGATTACTAAGGAAAATTGCTTCGTTTTGCAACCGTAATTCCTATATTTAAATAAATGGGATTTTCCTTCAGAGAGATTTGAACTATGGAATTTTCCTTTGTTGGACAAGAATCAACAGAGTGTTTGCTGCTAATTAAACCAAATAAGTTAGCTGAAAAGGAAAATGAGTTAATTTTGAAGGACCTTCATACTAAAATTACAGTTTTCAGTATAAGAAGAGAAGAGGATTTAATCTAATTTGATTTTTTCTTAAATTTCAGGTTTTATGCAACTCTATTATTTTGAAGACTATTAGGGAATCAGTCCCTGTTGGTACAAGTAAGCCAACTTTATGTGATCTGCATTTAGGATCTGATTCAATTACCATTGAAAGCAACGGGGTTTGGATTAAACCTTTACAGTGAGGGTTTTTTAAGGTCTCAGACAACAAAGACTCAGCTCTATAACACCCTAATAGAGATCAACCCGAGATAAACCACTAATTTCAGAAAACTGCCACACATACAATGAAATCACCACATTCTGTAGTGACACAATATTTTGCAGAAACAGGCCTGAGATGCTGTTAGTGCCTTGGTTTGACCTGATTTTACTTTACCCAAACGTAAAATGTCAATGGGAGACACCGACAGTGGCTTTCATAGCTTTG
This sequence comes from Mycteria americana, assembly GCF_035582795.1. Classification (NCBI taxonomy): domain Eukaryota; kingdom Metazoa; phylum Chordata; class Aves; order Ciconiiformes; family Ciconiidae; genus Mycteria; species Mycteria americana. The sequence goes on from NC_134373.1 coordinate 40,591,289, forward strand.
CAATTTAATGTTACTATGTTCCTGAAAACACAAGAGAAAAATGCACAACATTAAATGAAGGCACTACCTTTTTCTTTACCTTTTCAGTAACTGCATCTTGTTATGATTGTCATATTGAAATACTGCAGATCACTGCAGAGTACAAACACTGAATTCCTAATGCTGCTACACATCGTATCTCCCTAAACCCACATAAATTGATAATTATCTGAAAAAAAAAAAAGTACTGTTCTGTTTAAGAAAGATTTTGGGTTTACTTTTTTGGTTTTCTGGTGTTTGGGGAGTTTTAGTTCAGAGGCTGGAGCTGCAAAGTTAACAAAAATCAATATACAATTTGCTGCAGTGGACAGTATCTTTTTTACCTGTTCTGAGCAGCCTAACCACGGGGATATACAGCACGATATCATTCCTAACATTATCAAAAAATAAACTATGTATTTTAATTAGCTTAAAAGGGTCAAATGGCAGAAAAAAAATCACCTGCATTACAAAAACTCTGGCTATTATAATGATACAGTGTGTAATTCAATATATCTGTTTAGATATTGACCTTCTGCATTATTAATGGCTTTGAAAAGGGTACTGCTGTCTCGCAACTCCTTAACAGGTGGAAGCCACTGGAAACCTTACATTTATTGGTTTCTATATGCCAGATTACTTTCAAACTAAAAGTCAATGCAAATATGTTTGCAGCCTGAATTTCATAGGGAGTCCTTATTTTTGTGGGTATGTTTGGGGTTTTTTTTGCCTAAAGCCTCTCCCTTACTCCCTCCTCCTCCTCCTCCTCCAAAAAAAAAAGGATATTGTTATGAAAGAAGGATCTTATTTCCATTAAATGTGTGCCATTTTTTCTACTTAATGAAGTTCATTTGGACATGAAACATGTGGAAAGCCTGCCTATCCATCTGAATAAGCCTTCAGCTTCAGAAAAACCCCAGTCTGTTTGGCTGAGATCTTTGGTGAACCAAAGTACCTATTAGATACCTCACATTTTCTGACAGTCATCTGAATCCCTAGTTTCAGAGCAGTAATCACAACAAAAATATAATCTTTTCTGTATATTCACCTTTAAACAATACTTTTGTGTTAGATACTATGCTTACATGCTATCCCAAAGCAGAGCATAGTGCCTCCCACACTCAATCACAGCAGAAATTCTATAAAAGGGAATTTTATCATCGGTTGTCTTTACCTTGTTTTTTCTTCCACCGACAATTAAGTTGTGTCCTGTCAATGAAAGACTAAATATCCAGACAGCACAAGGTATATCTGGTTTTCTTTTTTTTTTTAATTTCAGAATGCTGTTTTGATTAATTTATATTAAAAAATTGAAATGCATGGCATGTCTTCCATTATTTTTGAAAACAATTATCAGTTAAGATGAGTTATATTTGAAGATCTCATTTTTTCCCCCTACCTTTATCAGGTATGTAACAGAGAGAACTAAAATGACCATAGAAACATAATATTTTTTCTGCTGTGGAAAAATCAGTTAAATATAAACCAATATTTTACCAAATATCTTGTGAATATTTCCCCTAAGGGCTAGATCTTGTGTGACTTTCAACATAGCAGAAAGAATTTATGTGCAAATCAACCATCAAGCATAACACGACAATAGAGACAAGAGAAAAAAAAACCCAAACAAATAAATAAAAAGAACAAATTTTAAATGATTCAGTTTCAAAATTCCAAAAATATTATAAGAAAGATTGCAATAAAGAGCTATCTATGTATCTTTTCCTATGGTCCTTTTACTGAAATTTTTAAAAGGCAAATGTACTACACTTCTATTAGGAGAAACCATAAAAAATAGCCATGACCTCATTTATAATATCACTAAATATTAGCATTTCCCTTTAGTGTAATTGTCAATCTATTTACATATATTATGCTATATTCAATGTACAGTGATGTTTAACTTAGTTGGAAGTGCTGACCTGTAATTGGGAAACAGATAAAAGGAGAGTTTTATTTTTTAAAAATATTTGTTTTAATTTTAAAAGTCTGTAATTAATTTTGTTTCCTTAGGAAGTGAATTTATATATTATATGTATTGTGGTGTTCTCCTAGCCCAGAGACAGTGAAAGCATACTGTGGAAATTTCAAATTTGAGTCAACTTCCAATAATACCATTATATCATGATATCGTTATTTTTTCGTTATCTATCACTTACTTCCTACAAATGGCACTAGAAGATGCATTAGTGAGACAAGTCAAATTTGTAACTTGTCAGCTGTGGATCTTTTCTTCATCACAGATTTCATCTGTTAATTGATCCGGGTCCCAGCATGATGGACCGTACCCAATACAGAAGAGACCTTGCTGGTGACACAAGCTTTTCATGGATCTGACCTGCTTCTATCCATTGGGTTAAGTGGAAACAGGGAGGTAGATGTTCTGTGATCTGCTATGACACAGGAAAGAAGATCTTTTTCCCTCTTGGGCTGGAGACAGAGAAAGAAATCTGAACTTGGATCTGCGCAGGGCTTTCCCTCTCTTAGGTTTTCTCACGGGAAGTTGCTCCAGCCTTTTGGTCAAGGCATTCTTGAGTTCATCGCAACCACAAATTCATCTGCAAATATTCTCATCCCTCCCAATTGAACTAGAATTGTCAACTGAGCTGTAAAATCCAGGCAACCTCTTGAACTTCAGCTATTTTTAAAGTCCAGCTAGATTGAGGTTCTGACATTCTTGTACTTTTTTTCTTGTTTTCCTGATAATTTTGTGTTGCCAACGAAATCCAAGAATTCAACATGATAAAATGCATTCATCTATTCTACTCCACAAATGATTATTCTCTAAACTGTAGTGAAATGCTGACAAAGTCAGAAGAAAGCCTACTGTTATGGGCTTTGAGATTCAAGAGGTCTAGATAAGCACACAGATTTCTGACTGTTTCTCCAAAATGAATCTGAACTCTGACCTTAGGTTTTCACAGAGGCGGGGTTTTCTGGGTTTTGTGTTTTGTTTTGTTTTGTTTTTTCCCCAGAAGAGCCAAATCATAGCATCAGAGTTCTAGGTTGATTGAGACATGGGTTATGATTTGTCGATTACACAGAACTGGCACCAACGCAGCACTTGCACGCATTTCCAAGAGGCATGACTGAAAACATGTAACAGAATTTGACTCAGTAAAAATATTTTCACTTGTGTTAAAATGATGGTTCTCATTTTCTTGTAGTGCCATGTGTTCCATCCCAATGTTTAAGGGTGAATTATTGCTGCTGAGAGAAGCACTATATTTCTGGTGACTCACTGAAGTATCTGGCCTGGACTTCAACAGAGAAGTTCTGTCATCGGATTAGGAACAACTTTTTGTTTCACTCGAAACATGCTGACTGGACTGAAACTCTTTGAACAATGCATGTAAATATACCCAAAGATAGATGCTACATTATATCCAAAATGAACAGTTCATTTGTGAAACTGAGCTTTAACAAGAATCCTGATGTCGCGGGTGAAGGCAGTGGGCCGGGAGTCAGGAGGTCTGGGTTGATCTCCCAGCTTTGCCGGCTTTTGTGTCATGGCAGGCAAGAGCTCTCAAAGTTTACAGAGCAACTTGCCTTCTAAGCTTGGATGAAAATTTGCCTCTAAATCTTATTGGCACTTTTACTGTCATCTATAATATTGTACTGTTTTACAAGTAGGTTGAAACTGCTGATGCTTCATTTCTGGCATCCCTTGTATGCGTAGGTGCACGTGTGTAGTGTTTAAAGCAACAAAATTTTCACCTGTGTCTGCAATCTCAGCAGTAAAGTACAGTCATTGGCATCAAGAGGTGGGAAAGGAAAGCAGGACCACCTGCTAGACACGGCTGCAGTCCTAATTCAGTGAACCTACACGAATTCACCAGTGGAGGTTATGGCCTTGATACTACGGATCAGATATGGTGGCTTTTATTCAAAACAATAGAAGATAAAAGCAAAATGTTCTGCCTCCTGCCTTTACGAATCCATGCAGTCAGGATGTCTTTCCTGCACTCAGGAGGTGGCAGAGAGGCAGAGCAGAGCCATTTCACGACTTGCGGGATCACGGCTGGCAAGAGCAGGGGCAGAAGCCTGTTTTTGTGTCTCCTGATGTCCAGAGACAGGACCAGGAGCGGACGGCGGAAGAATATTCTGTACCCTTATAAAAAGGAGTAATAACGACTGACATTTAAATCCCTCGCCCTGGCAATAAGTGAATGATGAAATACTTGGGGGTCAGATTCTGCCGGCGGTATCCAGCACCAGTAAGGTGGTGCTCAGCAGGAGTATCTTTTTTCAGCATCTCCGTGTTAGAGAGATGCCGCTCCTGAGTGCCTTTCCCGGTGTCCCCGGAGGATATCTGACTACCTCGGCACTTTGCAGTGCCTTCAGCAACGGCCGCTCGAGCATTGCACCTCTCCTCGCCGTCTCCCTCCATGCCCCGGGAGGCTGTCGCTGCAAAAGCCATAATTTAGCCTCTAATATTTTGATACTTAATGTGACGGATTTCCCTTTTAGTACACATTGATTTGCTCTGATCAAGGCATGAAGCTGTGCAGGTTTCCTGCATTTCAGATGATTTTAGTATAAAACATGCAAATCCCACTGTGCATCCCCCTGTTTCTTTGGCATTATGTCTGCAGAGCAGTGTCACGAACGATGACACCTCTTCACAGGAAAACAGGGAAATATCTTTTGCAGGATGTGAGATTTCTAACGAAAGCTTCCCTGTGACACGAGCTGTTGAACTGTCTCCATAGAGTTCTGATTTAATTTGAACTATTCTTGCCACTCCATCATAAACAACACCATCCAAAATGCTAAGCAATAATTAAATTTCACTGGGAAATAATAATTAATAAGGGCACAAGTGAGCTGCCTCTTCATTTAAAAAATATTTCTTTGCCATTTATGTTTGGTTCGTCTGAATAGCCCATGAGTTGTGAGGATTAACAAATTATATTGAAGTCTCCCACTTTAGAGGTATTATCAGTGAAAGGACTCTCACAGTTTTACAATTGTGTATTTTTAAAATGCATTATGAAAATGTTATCTCCCCATCTAAAATATTCTCTCTGAACTAGATACTTTACAAATGTGTTAATAAGACGGTGCTATTTTGAAGTATAACTCAAGTCAGCCTCTGTCTCAAACCTATAGATTGAACATATTTTTAAAAACTAGAAAGAAAATAATAATCATAGACAAAAAAGGGTGAAGAGGAGGATTTATATTCAATATGAAGAAACATAATAATGTATTTTCAAAATCTGTGTGGTTTGGATTTATACTGGACCTTCTTATGGTAGGATAAATATATGATCCTATTTTTAAGAATATATTCTGATAGCTAAAATATATTTAAGTTGCCCTCCGTCCTCTCTTGCAGGAGCTGTGTGTTTGCCCACAGAATATGGGCTATACACATGCATATTTATTCAAATTTCTTTTTCTTTTAGACATTCCTGCAGCTCTTTTGTTGGCCAACTGTAAACTGATCACTTACAATTGTACTTGAGTGTTTAGTGACCAGAAAATGTACAAATGCTGCTGCTGCCAGAGTAACTGAAAGTGCACAAGCAGATTGAGGGAAATACTACAGGCAAAAATTAGCCATCATTAGTTACCCCTGCTAATATTGCAGAAAATTGAAATGCTTGCCTCACTGAGAATTGAAGAGCATTTCTGAAGTTTATCCAGAACAAAATATCTGACTTTTACATACAGATAAGATATAAAGTGTTGCGATGCATTGTTGTGCTGCGCGTTAGCAGTTTGTAGGAAAATCTGCTAAAGCCCCTTCATGGGAATCAATCCCAAATAAATGCAGTCCCGTTAATTATCATTTTAACGGCTTTAGATGCCGTTTTAGGAGGTGGGGGGAGAGGAGAGGCAGCAAACTGGGTCTCTGTTTACAATGATAAACATACGACCATAAATGTCAGACAAAGGCCAAGAACGTTGCAGAGGACAGATTGCCGGAGACCCAGCCTAAACGTAAGGAATGTTTGTTGGGTTTTGTTTGTGTGGGGTTTTTTTCCCCCTGAAAACTCTGTAGTAAGTGTAAAATGCAGTAACAATCATATGAAATACCTTTGCCCTCATAAAAGAGCCTAAGCTCCACCACCCTATTGTTAGGCTATGATATGTATTTTATGTTTCTAACTCTGTTACCTTGGACGAAACGAATTTTCATGCAAGAAGATGCAGAGTAGCAGTTAATTCTATGGACATTTTGTTAGAGATGCCCTTCTGAAGGTGTCCTAATCTCTTTTCTCACTTTTTAGCCTTTCGAGCTCTCCTTCACACGTCTTCACTGACTTCATCCTAAACCTTATTCCCAAAACATTTTTTTCCCTGATTTATCCCAGGAAAAAAATAACACAGCACCTTTTTGGTGCTGTAGCACCCTGGCTGCGCTAAGGTAACCTTCCGCTGATATTTTGGGTATTCGTTTTCACGGATGACCTTAACGTCGATATCTCTGTCAAGCGCGTTTCGGCAGCACCTGTTACAAGCGCTACGGGCTTCCATGCACATGTGGCACCATATTGGAATGATGCAGTTCATTTGACATAATGCAAGTAGGTAGGGTACATGTTGCCCAACATATTTAAATGGCATTATAGTTTGATCAAGGAAAGCTTTTGAAATATTTTGCACAATGTAGAGGTTTAGGCATGATAATATATAAATTGCAAAAGTTCATTTTGGATCCTCATTACCAAAACCAACCAACCAAGGAGATAACATAGAAAAACATGCCATTCCCTTTTCTTTCCTTTTCCTAAAGATAATGCCATTATACACAAGGAAAGATTAATAATTAAGCACAGCAAAGACACCTCTTTTACAGTTATATGAAATACAAAATACACAGCAATTCTAGTATTTCTGAAGCTGTTATACTTCTTGTGAAAAATTAAAATGCATAGAACTAAATACCTCCTCAAATGCCAAGCTTTCAAAATAAGTACAAGAAATTGCTAAAATAATTTCCTGAACAAACAAAAAGCTCAACCCGTATATTAAAGCTCATACCTAGAACCACAGAATCATAGAATCATAGAATGGTTTGGGTTGGAAGGGACCTTAAAGATCATCTAGTTCCGACCCCCCTGCCATGGGCAGGGACACCTTCCACCAGACCAGGTCGCTCAAAGCCCCATCCAACCCGGCCTTGGACACTTCCAGGGATGGGGCATCCACAGCTTCTCTGGGCAACCTGTTCCAGTGCCTCACCACCCTCAGAGGGAAGAATTTCTTCCTAGGATCTAATCTAAATCTCCCCTCTTCCAGTTTAAAGCCATTACCCCTGGTCCTATCACTACCTGCCCTTGTAAAAAGTCCCTCTCCAGCTTTCCTGTAGGCCCCTTCAGGTACTGGCAGGCTGCTGTAAGGTCTCCCCGCAGCCTTCTCTTCTCCAGGCTGAACAACCCCAGCTCTCAGCCTGTCTTCATAGGAGACATCTTACATGTTGTCTTGTCTCTTCTTATTTATATTAGGATTTCAGCACCTGACTGTACAACCAGTGCATTTTTTGGCATCTTTCACGTTACAAAGATTTTTATTATTTTTTGGTAACATTAGCAGAGATGTCCGATTATTATTTCTATTAAACTTTGATTTCCAAGTGCAGGAAAAAGAATTAAATAAGACAAGCCACTTTAATCCTGCCTCCAAAGGTAATTAGGGTGTCCAGTTTGGTCACCCTTTGTAAATACACAGCACCCACTGCCACTGAGCCGAACGAACAGATGATGTTGCACAAGTCGTATGGAGTTATTTGTACATAATCCTAAGGCATCAGGTAAATTGGATGCAAAGACAAATTAGGGAACCGCAAAAAACCAACCAAACAAATAAGACCACCTCATGCTAAAATAAAGCAGCAAGTTTTATAGGCAAATATAGTGCTGAGGTACTGTTTACTCCTGTAAACCGTGTTTCTTGTACGCTCCTAGCCCTACACAGCTATAACAACACAGTTACTAAAAGGAAGGAAACACTGTACAATTTTGTATTTAATATTTATACTGGAAACCACTGCGCAACAACTATGAGATTTACAGAAAATACTTCATTGTGAAAAACATTTTTATAGTAATTTCATGCCAGGGTTTCCTTACAAAACTAGCAACACAATGAGCAGAACTAATCCTGTATTGCTATTGCTTCAGAGTCACCTCTGTGGCCACTTGGACTCTGCTTTACATCTTTATACTTAGTTTATCTCTGACCTGAAATAACAAAGCTATGAACTGTTAACCGGCAGGGGAAACCTCAAGCATTCCACTTTTAATCTTCCAGTGTGGCAGTTCTTACTCTGTCAATAATAAACACATTTGTTAGCTATGCCTTGTGCAGTCTCGGATATGCATCTATCCATTCCTAAAAGATATATTTGCACCGGGCTATTAAGGACCAATAATTCCACATGAGCCCAATATTTTTATTAAGGGGGGGAGGGGAGAGGAATAAAAAAAAAATAGACCAGTCCTCACATATGTAGGGATGAGAGTCAGAGATGTATTCACCAGTTGAAGAAGGAGAAAGCGAAGAAGTGCAGAGTGGGTGGCACTCTTTCTGGCGTGGTTGTATTATTGTGGTATTAAATCTAGTTATATCATCGCTTTCTCACTACCCAGGAGCGGGACAGATGGGAAAGTGTGGTGGGAGTGCACCAGGAATAATGTTGGCGTGCATTGCTGGTGCGAGGTGAGGAAAGAGGACCGAGCTCCTCGCAGGTGAGCAGAGCAGAGAAAATCACCGAAGGGATGGAAAGCAGTGCCTTCAGCCACCTTTCCGCAAGGATTTACACCCTGACCATGTGGTTTCCCCTCCAACACCAACCAGCCGCTGAGCCTCTCCATGGCCCCTCACTGACGATGTACTCTGCAAGGTTAATTTTTTCATCCTTCTTCTGTATATTTTTTAATCTCCAGTGTGATTTACCCCGAGGGTAGAGCACAAGAACCGAGTTTGGGTTTTTTTCTGCACGGCTCTCTACAGGGTTGGATTAATCTCCCACACCCCAGAAGTGGCTGAAACAAAGGGACCGAGCCTAAAAAGCACTTTCTCAACCCATTCCTTTGGAAAAGATCTTTGCTGAGATGGCTTGGGAAGCTAAACCCATGTTTTATAGAAAAAATATAGGGAGAAAAATGGCCGAAGGCCCTTGAATCTACATTAATAGTCTTATTGAAGCCAACTGGCTGAAGGATGCCAAGTCCAATTGTGTTACTGTCCGCAGACCCTACTCTGACCAGCCTTTTTTGAAGATACACTTTCCACTTTTCAAAACAAGCAACAATTAGACTAAATCAGCTTAACCTCACAGATTCACGCAGTTTTGGTCTGAAGTCCAGATAAAACTGAGCTGATAGGTGTTAAGGTTGTATCGTAATATTAATACGTGGCACTAGACTATACAGCTTTGCAGGAAAGTTACTGTAATTGGGATTTTTATCCCCTGGAAGTCAGAAAAAATTATTGACAGTTTCTGGGTCCTAAATGCATCACCGTTTCAAGTAAAATAACAAGCTTTGCCTCGGGCTGTAGTTCATGCTATGTGATCACTTGATACTTTGTCTATGTGGCTTCCCATGGTAAGAGAGAAAGGGAGAGAGACAGAGAGGAGCCTCCGTCGAAAGAGGGAGTCAACAGATCACTTCACAAGCAATTATTATTTTTATTATATTATTTCAACATCATGATAATTAATGACTGAACTTCCAAACATGTTTGTGTGAATTCAGTGTACTGATAAGAATGGCTGCATAGTGGGTGATTTATATTTGTTTCTGATTTTTTGCCTGGGTGCTTAGCAGCAGATTGCCGTTCTGTAACTGCATTACTGTGGGGTAACTGGAAATGTTTTACAGGCAAGTTCTGCCATTTAGCATACAACCGTAATATGGTTCTATTATCCATTTTCAATCAATATTTAACCTTTTCAATAAACAACTTAAGTGTACTAAGCCAGAAGGAGGAAAGCTAATTGCCACATGATATATTTGGTTTCCAGGTATACTCAGCTGGCTAAAGTAAAGTTAATTAGGTTATAGGTAGCACAGCAGCATTTAGAAAAATATATCTTCTGCCTCATAAACCTTTTGTTCAGTCAATAGCATCAACAAATACTTGCGGATGATGCCTGTAATATGATGACCACTACTTGAAAACCTGGACTGTGCATTCTGCCCTTGCAAATGACATATGTTACCAAATGGTATTATGGTAAATGATGGAAGCGGGTGGGTGGAACACACCACAGAACTCCACATCCAGCTTTGCCTTTATGCTCAGGATTACATTTGTGAGCCCAGCTGCAGGAAAGCCAACTCCTCGGAAGAGGGTGACTCTATAATGTGTAGCAGAAGCATTTTTTTCAGCAGACGATAGAAAACAAGAAATTAAGAGGCTTTATTGTTACACTATAAAAAGCTCATTGTTTATGGTAACTTCACTGAAGCAGTATAAGCTTGAAAATACTGTTGTTCATAATTAAAGGATGCTATTGTCCACTGTTCGTATATGGTTTCAGTTCCATCGCACCCTTCAGAAAGCTTTTTGCTTTGCTATTGCAATGCACAAACCAACAAATAACTTGCATGCAGCTTCTCTCCGAAAGTCCTTGTTTCACTGGTAATCATAACTGCCTTTTAGATAGGTGTGAGTAGCTATTTTTAAAGGAGAAAAATAACATTTAGAATTCACAATGTCAGTTTTAATGAAGAAAAAATGAAAAGAAAAAAAACACACTTAAAAACAAAGGAAAGTCTGCTTAGAAATTGTTTCCATAGAGCTATATTATTAACATTTCATCTCTTGTGGATATATATTTTCTATTTGTTCATCTGATATGGTTCTCATTTACTACGAAATGAATTACAGAAAATTTTCCTTTTTTTTTTTTTTAAATGCACCGCTAATAAACCCAGAAAAAAATATCATTCTAAGGACCAATTATAAAATCTTGATATGAATGCCTATCTTTACTCAGGGAAGCAGTCCTGTTCAGCAAGAAATGAATGATTACTGCCCATTTAACTGACAGGAGTCTTTCCGTGGATCAAGCTTTAGATCCCTTGCTTATTTGCCATAGTGAATATTGTATAATAGGGATTCCAGTGAAGTCAAATGGCAAGCCACGCAGTGATTTCAATGAGACCAAAACTAGGCCCTGAATGATCAACACTGATCTTTATTATTCGAGGGTAATAATGTACCACTCTAGTTTACCAAAAGTAGCTGTTCTGAATATGCTATAGTTTCAAGAAGACTGAACGAATGCATCTGTCTTCATGAATGGTGATTAAAAAAAATGCAAATCTTCTTACATGTTTTCTTCCTGACATTAGGTCATTGCTTTATGGCCTTCTTTTCATTGGCACATCCATAGTAATTTCTATTTTGGGACACTATTGAAAATATGAGATTCACTGGATCCAAATAGACATTCTTATAATAAGCAGATTGTACTGAGCTACAAAAGCTGCAGTATAATAAAACAAATTGTATGAATGTGAGAAGAATGTGTAAGAAGTTTCATCATAAAAAAATGACCAATAACATTAAGATGTTTTGTATGAGGAAAACACTCCAAGCACTGTTCTCTGTTACTGTATAAAAAGCCTTTTTGCAATGGCTGTTCCTTGACACAGAGTCTTTATATGTGGAATAATTTATTGCCATACCTGTAACTGAAATAATGACTAAATCATTTTAAAAAAAGTCTCATAGCTCCAACAGAGTAAATCTTCTACAACTTGCTGCAGTGCTAATCGTAAGCATGTTATACAGTAAGTTTGCCTGAAGCTAAGTTAAGCAGGCAGATTAGGACTGTAATATAGTATCAGGGCTCATAAATCAAGTGTGCTTGCAGATTTTCTTTCACTTACTGCTCCTTCTTACAGTTCAGACAAGTCATAATTACACATCAGTAGGCATTGTGAACAGAGGAATGAGCTACAACATAACGCACAATAAACCCTGTCATATAAAAGCAAACTGGATAAAATAACAGAAGCAATACTCCATTTTACAACATCACACTAAAGAATTACACCATGCCATTGTGTAATATTCTGATCAATCAAGAGCCCATCCACAATTGACAGTCCCAGTAGGCTAAAATTTACTATTCAAAGATATTTCCCATTTGTATTTATTATGATTATGATTATGATTATGATTATAATAATATATGGTGAATGAGAACTTAAAAAAGCCAGAGGTTCAAAACAAAAAGTGCTCAGTGCAAAATACAATTAAAGACATTTTCCTAAAGCTTTACTATGCGTGCGATCTTTTGACAAGTAATAATGGGGAAGACGTAAATTATTTTTCATTCATATTTTGTTAGCATTATGACGCCGAGCACAGGTACTGTATGCCATCTCTTTTAAACCAAAGCCATGCTGACTGATGTCTCCTAGTCATTTCAAGGCTTAGAATGAGATCAAAGGGGCTATGGCTTTAGAGTATGACATTAGCGGAACACTGAAAATGGGATTTGATGAAATGAGAAAATATTGCTTATTTTAATTCTAATAAAATAGTTTCAAAAGAATCAGTAGACAGCAGGTAAATAGCAAGCACTGCATAGAGGCACAAGGGTTTATGAGGTTTCCGCTTTCTCCCCTGGAAAATTATCCTACATTTCCATTTTTTGTACAAAGATAACAGATAGCTGCTCCTAATTTCATTCATGCAACTATAATGCTCTTTCGTTGCCAGATAACTTGTATTGCAGCCCTGTGGTTTGTCCTTTGCTGTATTCCACCTTCTGATAATTTTTTCACACGTGATTATAATCAAGTCCCCATGTTTTTGCCTCAATAGAAGAGTGTCGTAGATTTGTGCACGTGGAGGTACATGGAAAGGGAGAGTACAATGCTGCTTCCAGAATGGCAGGCTCTTGGAAGATTGGTCTTTTGGCCAAAGATTCAGCTTGGCTGGTCCAGATAAGAAAAATTCACCCCTGGTACTTACCTGTGGCCCAGCTTAATAACCTAATATTGGCAGAATTTGATTTTTTCCAAATTAGGTTGATTTTTACTAGCACGTACCCATTAAGCTTTATTGCTATGTTATTTTCTGTTTGTGTTGGGTCTTATGATCCTAAATCATTTAAGTGCTCTTAAAAATGTCCATCCATGTACGTGTTTTTAATTTTCTCCTCTGCACCAAATGCCCTAGGCATGGGCAGTATGGCATCTGGAAAAAGGCAGTGCTGTGGTCTTTCTCTGGCTGACTGTAGATTATGCCCTGCCTGCTTCAGAAAAAGAAGAAGAAGAAGAAAAAAAGAAACAGTAAATTAAAACTGGAAGATGCATCAAATAAGGTGTCTCAGTTAGACGGAATGTCCCATCACAAATTTGCCTGATCTTTGCTGAGATGGGATCTGCTGCAGAAAGCTGCATGTTTTTAAGACCTGTCTTGTAGTGATCTACATTTTAGATTTTGAGTGAAATATGGCCAAAGGTGGGTGGGAGGACCAGAAATTGCAGTGTCGCGCAGGATATAGTGTCCATATTCTCCAGCGCTTGTAATATGAAAAAAGCTCTTACTGTTTTACCTCTTTTCCATGTACTATCTTGACTTTGTCCTGGCTTTTGCCATTTTTCGCAGATGCGGGTGTTTTTCTAATGCTGGCTTTGAGGTCTGCCTCCCTCAACCTGTCTGATGGCTTTTCCCATATTATTTTGGATTCACCTTTACGTCTCCAGCATCAGAGAATTCACCTAAGATAAGCTTGAGCTATTCCTGCTGCTTTCTTGGTCACTGCCCGTGGCACGGCCATGTGCTGATCAGGTTTTCCATGACCCTGCTGCTGTGTCCCCCACAGCCCCTGGCTGGAGCTTGTTGCCTCTCCAAAGTTGCAAAGTTGGGAATCCCAAGGCTGTTACAAGCTTTTACATTATTTCATCTTTTCCATCTCTCTACGTTAAAATATATTGTTTATGTTTTATATATTTTTGTGGTGTACAGTGCTTTCCAAGGCTCTGCAACACCAGTTCTTGGCTTGCCCTCTTCACCTGGCAAACCCAGCCTGTGTGCACCTGATGGAAAGTGCCTGAGACACCCGGTGCATCAGAATGAGTTACTGACAGAAAGCAGGTTACCTTCCCTATTGCTATGAGGTAATATTTGCAGATAGAAACGGAAAATAATAATAATATTTTAAAAAAAGCTAAAATTTGCATCAGCTGTGCATGCCCAGTGACTAACAGCCTCCTTGGGGCTGCACAATCCAGCAACTGCGCAGGAAAACTTGCAGCATCTCCCTCTGGCTCCCAGTGGCATAGGTTTGGTTTTCTCCAGGATCCACCCCACTGGGAAAGCCTTGATTTTTTTCAAGAGGAGAAGGGGTAAACATTTCAATTAAATTTTGAGAGTAAAGTGAGGAAACACAGGTTTAGTCAAGGAACTTTTCATGCATATTCATTTTCCTTTCAAAGATGCAAAAGAGTATTTAGTTAATTTATAGAAAAGAAATTTCTGAACACCATGCCCTTCTGTGTCCTCACTGTCCTGGTGAGGACTGGCCTTGCTCTGCATGTTATCCAAGCTGTGCTTTTATCTTGTAACCTTCTTGGTTTTCTTGTCTCTGGAAGTGTAACAGCAATGTTTTTATTACAGGCCATTTCTGGGGAAAGGGTCTCTGCCACTGCTCTCTTGCTGCACGCCCGCCTGAAGCTTTTGGGCAGAGGGCTCCTGCAGGACGGTGACCACACTGCTGGTAAGCCCCCCTTCTGCATTAGAGGCATTTGCTTTATATAGGCTTCAACTGCTCTCTCAAAGCTTCCCACGCATGTCCCCCCATCAGATGTCAAATTTGTGACAGAGAGCAAATTAATGGTCTCACACAGAGAGAAGGTTGAAGAGCACTGTGGTATTCATAAGCTAAAGGAGAAGTCATATATTCATAAGCAAATCGCCTCAAACCATCGGGCTGTTTTCCCTCTAATAACTTCCTAATTTGTAAGATGTAGGTAGAACATCCTATTCAATCAACGTTATTAAACACTATTCATTATTTTTGTAATTATCTGGGAAACAAAAAGCAGGTTTAAAGCTGTATATGCAGCAAGTCATTCCAGCGAGCAGGGTGGGAGCAGATGTCCCACCATGTTGCAGTAGCACAAGGCACCTTGGTCTACCCTGAAGTGTTTGATCATGTTCGCAGAGCCATACCCTATGTTCTTACACACTTATGGTCTTTCCATAAAAGAAACAGCTATTGGGTCCTCAGGTAGTTATGAGCTCTGTATAGAGATAGAGTCCAGTTGCTGGGGGTTTTATTTTCATCTCTTTTAGGGAAAAGTAGCAGTCTGCTTGTTGTAACCTTCTTTTTGTGTTGATATTCACGTTTTCTGTGGATGTTTTCTGTCCATAGCTCTGACATCAATTCCAGCATGGCTTGAGACAACACTGAGGAGTAGGGTGTTGCCTGAGTTTGGGGTCTCTGATTCACTTTTTCACTTTTTTCACTTATTTTTTCTGAATCAGTATTAGGATCTGAAAGGTGGCAGGCTGAAAAATGAAACCCAACATGGAAGACCTCCATAAAGTTCTGCAAAATTAAATTTGGAGACAAAATTACCTTACAGCTAGCCACGATAGTAGATGGCAATTTGAATCAGCGTTTCATTCCTGAAGTAAGTTAGCGAGTTCTCCGTGCTGACTGAATTGGTATTTCCTAATGAAGGGATAAGTGTTTATAAAGTACATAAAGATCTGAAAAGTCTAAAAAGCAGAAACCAAGTAATTTAGTGTTTAATGCTCCTATTGTACAGTAAGACAAAAAGAGGGCAATTTTGCCATCTACAGTATGGCAAAGCATAAGTATAAATTGTATGTGAGGTGCTAACTTGGTCAATTATTATCATCTTTATGAACTTTAGTATAATTTTTAAGGGCAGATGTTACAGTAAGACGAAGTACAATGTGTTTTATCCAGGGCAGGGAGGTCACACAACCAGCTACTTATGTGCATTTGCCAACTGATAGGGTCTGGTAGAGTTTTACGATAAAGACAAATATATTAGCATGCCCATGAATCAATATTGTTTAAATAGTGTACCAGAAGGTTCACTGTCAATCACTAGTTTCTGAAAGTTGTTCATCCCAACTGTTAGGTGAATACTGAATGTATTCACAGAAGTTTGGATCTGTTCATGAATAATTCATTAAAAAAAGCAACTGATCAATTTGCAATTAATAATGATTCAGCTTCTCCCACCCATACTCACACAAAATAACACTATTACGGGGCTTACCCCTCTACTGAATAAACTCCTTAAAGGGGACAGAAGCAGACTCTGGTCCTATCTCTGCAATGAATAATTGATTCGTCTTCTTTTCTAAGCAATGCTCTGTGGAAATTTCAAAAAGCTTTAGCTGACCTATGCAAAAACAAACCAAAAAAAAGCCCAAACCTGTTGAAATTACTTCATGAGGTAACGATAACTCATTTCTCTTACCACAGTACTTTAGGAAATCAGACAGTTCCCCTATATGCAACACAAAACTGTTCAAATCCCATTTTTCCTCTTTCCTCTGGTCTTCTGCAGCACAAAGAACTTCAACCCTGACAGCATTCTCACCAATATTTCTTCTCGAAATTCACGGAAATTAAATCAGCTGATTTCATCAGGTTCTTTTGCTCAGGTTCTGAGCTCACACTTTTATGTTCAGCTTTTCTAAAGTAAATTTTATAAAACCACTTAAAACTTTAAATCAAGTAATACCGTACAGTAATCCCATTGGGAAAGAGAAAACACTGAATTGCATGAATTTGGATATTCTGCTTGTTTAGTCACCCTTGAAGGAAGAGGACCGGTGAAATTAAATCAAACTAATTGAGAATTTCAGCACTTGGAGAACAACCTGCTAAACTGCAGTTTTACTCACCAGTAAGGATCAGGTTTTAGCCAAGGTGAAAGGAGAGGTAACATTTTAAAAATCTTATTCTGTCACCGTGTAAGATAATGGCAGAACCTAACTGTTCTGTGAGTCATATTCAAATAAAATAGTAATGTAAAATTCAAAATCTGCATGCAAAGATTACCATTCCAATAGCATTTTCATGATGTTCCAAATTTCTTTTTCTTAAGCAAAAATGGTAATTTTATATTTTTTACACATTCAGCTTCACTGAATTTCAAGAGAAAGCACATTTTCTTAGGTAAAAATAATAACCAAGAGAAGACAGATGATCTCTAACTTCAGTGCTCTTAAAGAATGCATAATGAGGTCTATTGTTTTCTTCCAGAGACCTAACTCATTTGGGCTCTTTTTATTTTCTTTTTTTTTTTCTTCCACCTTACACAGAGAACAGCACTGGTAGACCAGACCTTTTCTTTCTGTAAGGCAACATAATTTCCTTGTAGTCAGTAGATATAAGTCTACTACCCAAACTGCAAAGAATTAAATCCAAAATGAGGTAAATTGAAGCTAGTAAGCCCAGAAATGGTGAAATGGAATTGAGAAATGCTCCACCTCTGTAGGTTTTGATTGCACAAAACAGGTCACGTGCCAACCTTGTCAGCAACACTACCCATTTCCATCCCATTTCTGGATTCCCAGGCACCAATACAAGTCTCTTTTCCTCTTCAAAAGATGAATTCAGACCCCACGTGTTTGACTGGGTGAGCTGAACACCCAGTTGTTGCTGAGATTAACGGCATGGATGTCTTCCCTCATTCCCCCAGATGACGTCTCTATGAAATATTGTCACCTGGAAGGATGTAATACACTGCTTTGTACCGAGAGGTATTCTGGTTTCAGCAGAGATCCATCATACAGCAGTTCCTACTGAGTGAAATTTGCCATTTTCAATGTTTTCCACCAGGTCTCTTCAAATGAGGATTGCCAGATCACCCAGAGTTGAATTTCACTGTGTAAGGAGGATTTGCCAATATCTCGATTGCCTTTTTACATTCCAATATCCTAAGTATTCCATCCATTATCATAGCAGAAGGGCACGTATTGCCACAACAGGTGGTTCTCCAGGGTGATGTTTACTCAAACTACAGCAGAAATCATTAGCAAACTGAAACTAAGCTTTCAGAAGTGAGGAACCATGCAAAGTTTCAGTAATGAAGTACCCTAACACACGATCTCCTAATTCATCTGGAGCCAGAAGTCTGTAACGTGTTTTTCTGCACGCCTATTTTTTATCAAACAACATACAATCTTTACTTGACTATACCGTATATCTTCTCTGCCTAGTGGGAACCCTTATTTGCTTTAAATTGCCAAAGTGCTCATTATGGAATGCTTAGTAGCTAGAGTTTGTACATAATATTTGAAAATCAGCCTTAATTTTTCTGCCTGAGATGAACACTTGGATTTCAGAGTAAACATAATCAGAGATTTACACAAACTCAGTGAACCCTGTTTATTATATTTGCCTGGAATAGCTACAAAAGAGGTCAGAGGTCCAATGTCTTCCTGCGGAGACAGATCATGTTCTAGCTGGTACTGAGGAGGAAAAAAACAGTAGGTGATGCTTTAATGAATGGCTTATCATGTGGAACACACCATGTGATAATAGCAGTGCTGGTAAGGAAAGAAGGAAGTAAAAAACATAAAGGCTTTTGCTAGGTTTACATTGCATGAAAGCTTACATTTCAACAGTAGCAGATGAAGAGGGGGTTTTAAGAATATGTAGTAAAATCTGCAGCAAGTTGAAAGGAGCTTTGAACTTTTTGTTTAAACGTTATTTTGGAATTGCCTGTGAGATGACATTGCCCTGACTAAATAGAAACACCTATCCGAATATTTTGATTTTGTGCGTCAATTTTTGTTGCCATTTTTACTGAAGTGACCTTATCTAAGAACTCAGTTCAGAAAAAAAAAAAAAAGAGGGTCACAGACAGATTATTCTAAACACTAAAGGGGTAGTCAATAAAATAAGTTACAATTTGCTTTTTGTTTACAAAAGGTTGTCAATTAGGAGCTGTGAAAATGCTTGTTCTTTGAGACTAAAAGTTATGGGGATAAAATGGTCCAGCTCTTCCAAATAAAGCATTTTATTGCATGACATGGGCCAGATCCACATCTTAAAACTAGGCTGTATAAAGTACTTATTTCTGAATTACTCTTCTTCTTCTTCTTGTTTTTTGAGAAAGAAGAAACAGGCTCAATATTGAAACAAAAACGTGCCTATCCTCCGTTGTGGCTCTCCATTTATTATTTTTAAACAACTGTTCTGATCTCTCTCTCTTTTTTTTTTTTTTTTTTTTTTAAAGCAGGAGTCACAAAATGTTCTTTCCACCATTTATCCAGAAAACTGTGCCTTGGAAAATAGCTTGCCAGCATGAAAAATGCCAAGACGTGATGGCTCTTGTTACTGGTACTTTTGTAAAGTCTGGCCCTGGGATCTCACTGTAAAGAAGACATCAAGACACCCGATCCCCTTGAAAGCCCCAACCACTAGTAGGATATTCAAAAATATTGAGGTAGGATAGACTTCTAAACCCCCTTGAAACCAGGGGAAATTAGGTGTCTAAGTGGATATAGGCTTGTATTTACTAGAGGAAAAAACAAAGTGCGTTGAATTTAGCATTCATTTTGAGAGGTTAACCCTTGGGAAACCAGAACATTCAAATCTGAATTTCCCATGGCCACCTGAACCCTGGCCGCTTGGCTTCAGGCTGAAGTGTCAGTCCTTACGATCTTGCCTTGCAGGATCGTGAGTAATAAGAACTAAATGCCTGAGCTAATTGAATAATTAATTCTCATTTACGTTGGATAATTCTCATGCAGTTAAAACCTCCGGCTGAAGTCTGGACGGTATGGAAGGAGATTCTCCATGGTGAGCAGGGGGAGACCGGGATGGGTAGCAAATCTCCGCATTGCACGCAGCAAACATACTTTCCCTTGTGTATGGGTATCATATACTTGGCCACGTTTTCCTGGGCTCATGTTAACAGGCAACAGCAAATCCCCTCTCTGGGGGTGTAAAGGCTGACAGGGAAGCCTCCTCTTTTCCTACTCGTTTGCAAAATGCTGGGAAGAGCCGTAATCTGCCCCTACATGCTTCTTGTTAAAATGCCCTTGGGGTATGGACAGCACAACATCCATGCTGTCCATCACTTACCCCGTCCCTGCTGAGGCTGGGGAGCCTGCATCCTGACTTAGCCCCTGATTGCTCACAAGAAGGTGCATTTCTGGTCCTGACCCAACCCTGAGAAAGCAAACCGAACCCTCAGGGAATGCCAAGGAGCAGACAAAACCTGAGCCACAGGCACGGTGTAGTACTGGGTGAGTACGCGCTTGCAAAGTCAGATAAAACACATAACTGAAAGGTAAGCTCACAGCGCCATTTCAGCTGGGGTTTGATCTGAAATACTCTTTGTGGCTTTGATTTCTGAGACTTTCATCTCTTGCTCAGCAATAAGTTCTACATGAAAGTCTGGTGTCCTATATTGTTTTAGAAAGTTACCTGCCAGGATAAATTATGGTAACAGCGACCGCTGATGCCTCTGGAAGCCATTCCCTGCTGGCTGCTGCTCACGATGTGCAGCGTGTTATGAGGTAGACAACCTCAGCTCCCTTTGCTGAAGAGCCTCTCCCACCCTGAAACCCAGCAGTCCTTGGGGGTCATTGCTGTAAAAGCAAAGATTTAATGCTCCGTGTTTATGCATGGTATAACTCCAGCAAAAAAAAAAAACAAAGAGAAGAGGAATGAATCTGGCCTTTTCTCTTGGCAGAACTCAGTAATACAAGTTATGCTACCATCAAACTTCTCTTACAGGAGTGCGTACGAGAAGTTAACCTCATTAATGAGTGTAATTAAGGCAAATACTTAAAATTCTAGTCTCCTCTTGGTATCCATAGGGCAACAGAAATTCACATTTGGATATCACAGATCAATTAACAGCTCTTACAACATAGAGTTCAGGTGTGCACAGGTTGCGTGAGGTGCACACGTGGCTCTGGATGCGGGAGACAGGCATCCCAGGCTACCATTTGCCTCCAGCACATGCTAGACCTGCACACAAACCACATGGCTGGAGCCGCAGAGGAGCCGTATTGCTCCTGCACTGGCCTCCAGGTCTCAGAGAGAACATCCAGAAGTTTAACTCTGAGGTTTTTGGGGGTTTTTTTTGCCTATAGTAAAGCAACCCAACATCTTACAAAGATGCTAAATATTCCTGAATGCCAACGCAAACATTCCCAAATTTCTTCTCAATGTTCTCTCAAGCTGCAGCTCTCGCACCATGCTGCTCCCAGCTAGCTGCAGCAGGTAGGCTTAGCCCACAGCAGTTTGTGCTGTGGAAAATCGGGTGGGAAATCAGTCCCAAACAAACTGGAATCACCAACTCCTGCCAGATCTTCTCCAGGTCCTATTTGTTCATAGCCTTTCTTAATAGTGGATCCTATGCTCTGGCCTTGATGGTGGAACAGTGTCTTGCTTGTGTCTATTCACAATCCTGCTGCAATGTTCCCCAAGACTGCCTTTCTAAGCACAGCGCTTTTCTCTTTGGCCCATCGATACCCAATTTATATTTTCCTGGTTTGTATTTCAGGGTGAGAGTTTTGGGACAGGGACCATTTTTTTATTACCGTGCCCAGGACAGCGAGGTCCACGTTTGCAAATAGGCTTCTGACAGCGTGTTCATATAAAAAATAACTGCAACTACAACAATATATCATACAACTGCTCAGACATGGACTTCTGCCACATCTCAGCTGAGTTTTTTTCAGAAACTTGAAATGGTATAGAGGAATCACAGTGCTGAAACCCAAAAATGTTAATGTTAATGCCACCTATAACCCGCACAACTTTTCAGTGAGTTTCCTATGATATTGGGTGGGCTTTTTTTTTTTTTTAGCAAATAATCGAGGGTCTGGCTGCAATAAATAAATAAAATTCCTCCTGTTATTTACAATGGAAGCTTCTAATTTGCTTATTACTTTGCTTATCTATTCATTGAGATAATTATCTGACACCTGCCAACAGCAGATTGTTCTGACAGATTTTTATTGGCTGAAAGCAATTTGTTACTTTACCATCTGTCCAGCTAAAGGTGGTTTACAGGTCAACAAGCTGGTGGGCTTTGGAAAATCTTAAAATGATCTCGAGCAGTATCCTTCCTGAACTAATTTCATTTTAATCTCCCGTAAAGCACATGAAAGGATGGACTTGAAAATTAGCTTTCAAGCAGAGTGTACGAGAGGAGAGAAAATAATTTGCCTTTCTTTGCTGTGATCTTGTATAATCGATTTCCTGTAAGGTTTCCTAAAAAACCCAGTTGAACCCACTAGCTGATAAGCTGCTGTATGACACTAAAGACCTCCGAAGAATGCAAAGAAAAAGGAGGCCATACATGGTCTAACCATCAAGGATGTTGGGAGAAATACGCTTCTCCCAACAAGCAAAAATTTTGAACCATAAATGTCCAGCTGTTGTTTCTCACTGTGGCCTTAATTTTTTGCTGGTGGGTAAGGACGCTTCCCTCCCGCTTGACGTTGGTAGCCTGAATATACGCAGCCTAATTCCCACGCTGTCTCTCATAAGATGCCTCACCCTGTGACTCCCAATGCTAGGCCAT
The DNA here is from genome assembly GCF_035582795.1 of Mycteria americana. Lineage (NCBI taxonomy): Eukaryota > Metazoa > Chordata > Aves > Ciconiiformes > Ciconiidae > Mycteria > Mycteria americana. The sequence goes on from NC_134373.1 coordinate 40,613,830, forward strand.
CAAATTTGATCAGTTTAGGAGCTGGGCAGCAGTAGTCCTCAGAGTCCCCCATCGCCCTTCTTTTTCCCCCTGCAGAATTTCCAGCACGGCTCTGCAAATCCACCTTTGGCTGCAATAAGGGTCTCTGCCAGCCACGGCTCTGATGGATGTATCTGTGGTATTTGTGCTTCATTGGCTGCGTCTCTGGGAGTGCTGGAAGGCCTTTAGCGTCTGCTGGGAAATTATAGGCCACTAGATTGCTATTTTATACTAAGTGCCAATGCTCTAACAACTGTGCTCTTGGTGTTCTTCTGGACCTTCCTCTGGATATTCAGCTTCACACTTTGTTTTTGTTTCTGTATCGAAACAGATTTTGTCGGAATATGATGGAAAATGTTCATAACGGAAAAGCAGTATTTAGATTTTACTGTAATTTTACTTCTGAGATGTCTCTGGTAAAATATTACCTTCCTATCACTAAGTTAACACTGTTTAGAATTGCAAGAACCATTCTGATGGTTTTTCAAACCACTCTCAAAAAGGAGGGGAGCTGACAGCTACTACTGCAGGATGCTTCAAATGAAACCATGCTAACTTAAAACTTCTCAGGGCTCCAGAAGTGAAAGTGAACTTTAAATGATAGCATTGGATTACACAGGAGACTTCTTTTCCTCTAAGAAACTCCTCCTAGTAGTGCCAGGAGACCTTCCTAATGACTACGGATCATTTAAAGATAATGACACTGAAGGTCCCCAGGACAGTCTTTTGTGTCAGCAAATCCTTCTTCAGTACCTTTCCAACTGTCGTGCAAATGCTCAAGATGGTCCTGTTATGCACAGATCACTGCTCGGCGGGTAAGGGGTCTACCGTGATAATGTCACGGCAGGCAAAAGTCCAGCCAAGGTTTCAAAAACATCCAGAAATCCTGAAAAACTAAACTCCTGATGATATATTTTGTTGGAAAGATGGTGACTGCAAATGCTGTAAACAACAGTCAGCTTTCTGTGTTGAGTATTGCAGCCATTTTAAATTAACCATAAAATCGTCTCCAGAGTACAGCTCTGTAAGTCAGTCAGAGAAAAATGGTTCGGCATTTTGGTGCACGATTTAACCTGAAGTATATGTATGTTTATAAATATATATTATGCATGGGGTTTTTTTCCTAAAATTTTCAAATCATACGGGGTGTCAGGCTAACATATTATGTGTTACAGTTGTAAGCTAGAAATAAATTGAAAACAGGTTTTAATGAAAAGATATGAAACAGAGGACCAAACTACTGCCTACATTGGTGGTTTTAAAAGGTGCAAATTTAAAACATCTTTCCAAAACTTGTTCTTAAATTGTTTCTGAATTAATATACTATGTCCTTCTTCAAATAATAATAAATTCATCAGAGTGAATCTTTCTGAGCGGGTCCTCCAAAAGTTAAGAATTTTTCCAGAATTTATAAAAGCTTGGTGAGTGGTACTCATTATCAGTCTGAAGAATTGATTCCAGTGGAAATCCGATATGTTCTCTCAAAAATGTCTGGCGTATCTGCTTCTCAGCTGAGATCTTAGAAAAAGCATGATGACACCTTGTACAGAGATGGATTACAACGGGAAATGAAGTGGTCTAAACCCAACGGTTTGAAATTGGTGCCTGTAATTTGACATCTGGATGCGCGTTTGGAGTCAGTGACCGCTGTGTGTTCCTAGCACCTGTGGAAACCAGGCTACCTTAGTTATTAAGGATGTAGAGTCAAACCCTGCTATTGATTTTAACAGGGCTAGGATTTCAGTCTACATGACTAGTGCTAGCCGTCCAAGCCTGATGGTTTTTGACCCAAAGAACTAAGTTAAAAAGTCTTCCTAGAATCTTC